>NC_041749.1:3910795-4212954 GCF_004115215.2 Ornithorhynchus anatinus
GGCACGAAACAGAAATGACGATAAACGGATCAACTTCTGTTTTGCTTCATTAATGAGACTGTTTGCTTCCCTTGCCCAAAACCTGCGGAAAGAGCAAGGGCCTGGGCCTAAGGAGACCCAGGCCACCATTCCAGTTCACCTCCTGGACTGCTGCGTGACCTTGGGCAAGTCATTTAACTTCCAGCGTGGCTCAGTGGAAAGAGCCCGGGCTTGGGAGTCGGAGGTCATGGGTTCGAGTCCCGGCTCGGCCCCTTGTCAGCTCTGTGACTGTGGCCCAGTCACTTCACTTCTCTGGGCCTCAGTGACCTCATCTGTGAAATGGGGATTAAAACTGTGAGCCCCACATGGGACAACTTGATCACCCTGTATCTACCCCAGCGCTTAGGACGGTGCCCTGCACATAGTAAGCGCTTAACAAATACCAACAGAAGCAGCGTGGCTCAGTGGAAAGAGCCCGGGCTTGGGAGTCAGAGGTCGTGGGTTCTAATCCCGGCTCCGCCGCTCGTCTGCCGTGTGACCTCGGGCAAGTCGCTTCAGTCCTCTGTGCCTCAGTGACCTCATCTGTCAAATTGGGGATTCAAAAATGTGAGCCCCACTTGGGACAATCTGATTCCCCTGTGTCTACGCCAGTGCTTAGAACAGCGCTCTGCACATAGTAAGCGCTTTACAAATACCATAATTATTATCATCATTATTTTCCGGGCTTCAATTTCCTCATCCATAAAATAGGAAAGAAATCCCTGCAGTCTCTGTTCCCCTAAGACTGTGAGCCTTATTTGGGGACAAGGATTGTGCCTGTTGGCATAGAGCGTATCTACCCTACTGCCTTGTACGGTGCTTTGCACGTAGAGAGCACTCAAGAAATAGCGCCGTTATTAGAAAGGTATTAAAAACGGTCCCTCCAAGTCGAAAAAGCACCGTAAAGGAGCTGTTCTCATGGAAACTACCCTGATGAATATTGTATTTTCTCTTTCGATAGTCCTTTTCTCGCAGGTTACTCGAAGCTTGGGACGGCCTCCAGTCTTGGCACCTGGGGATCCAGCCTATGGAGCGCTGCCATTCGTGCAATATTCCCTAGCGCTTTGCCTTGCATTTTTCGTCGGTGCCCCTCCCCGCGTCGCCGTTTGGCTCGTCGAGTCCACGGATCTAAGGTTAGGCCAAGAAGCTGGAAGCAGAATTGCGATAATCCACAGTCAACGTACGGAAAGCCGAGGGCAGCCACGCAACAGCTACGAGATAAGCGAGCAAGCACTTGTGACCTTTCAAATACTGGGTGGTTTTTTGTTGGCTTGTTTGTTTTTTTGTTGATTTTTATTTTTTTTTCAAAACAAAAGTAGACCCTGGCTGCCTGTTTCAGATAACGTAAGAAAAATGTTCTTGGGCTATAAATCAAGCTTGCAAACTTACATTTACTACCTAGGAGAGGGAAGACGGATTTTAGAATGAAATCTTTACCCACTTCTCAACTCTGAACTCTGTTTCTAATTGGGATGCTGTAAGAAACCCAAATCGTGGTAGAAAATGCAAATCGAGAGCAGATCATAGCACGTGTTAAAATCTGAGGTGAAACCGTTCATTAAACTATGTGCAACTGGAAACCTCAGATGAATCCTCATGTGAATTATTGCCCAAACTCCAGTCCAGTAGGAAACATCGCCGTGCCGCTTCGTGGAGAAGCAGCGTGGCTCAGTGGAAAGAGCCCGGGCTTGGGAGTCAGAGGTCGTGGGTTCCGATCCCGACTCTGCCGCTTTCCAGCTGTGTGAGTGTGGGCAAGTCGCTTGACTTCTCTGTGCCTCAGTTCCCTCCTCTGTAAAATGGGGATGAAGACTGGGAGCCTCAAGTGGGACAACCTGATTACCCTGTATCTACCCCAGCGCTTAGAGCAGGGCTCTGCACATAGTAAGCGCTTAACAAATGCCAACATTATCATTATTATTATTATTATTATTAGACACGTAATTGAACCACAAGCGAGAATCCTTCATCTTTGAAGGGTCAAAAGGTTCAGGGAGACCTAATCATTTTAAGTTGAATAAATCTGAGTTTCATCTCACTCCTTTTCCACACCCCGGCGGTGGATTTAATGAACAGTCAGATGTCCAAAGGGACAGGTAAGGAGTAACAAGTCGATGGACGGACCGTTAAGGGCCCAATCCACTCCCCAAACTATCTGGAGATAATAATAAAAATAAAAATAACTGTGGCATTCGTGAAGTGTTTATTGTGTGTACTGTATGTACACCTCAGGCACTGTACTAAGCGCCGGGGCGGACACAAGCAAATCGTGTTGGACACGGTCCCTGTCCCACATGGGGCTCGCAGTCTTCATCCCCATTTTGCAGATGAGGAAACCGAGGCACCGAGAAGTCAAGCGACTTGCCCAACGTCCCACGGCAGATCAGTGGCAGAGTTGGGATTAGAACCCAGGTCCTTCCGACTCCCAGGCCTGTGTTCTCTTCACCACGCCACGCTGCTTCCCGTCGTTAAGCTCCACGTGGACAGGGAATATGTCCGCCGACTCTGTTGTACTCTACTCTCCTAAACCCTTAGAATAGCGCTCCGCACGCAGTGAGGTTCTATCTGGTAGAATCCGACCGAGACAGATCAGCCGGACCCTATTACGTGACGCGATAATCGAAGCTTAGCAAGCCGCCAATGGGTCTTGTCCCTTGAATTTCGGTGGCGGAGCTGAAACGCGCCGTGTACGCGTGCCCGGATCCCTGAATTTGCAGGTCTTTTAATGTCCCGTTTCCGTCCTTCTTCCCCTTCGCCTCTCTGGTAAACCTGCAACCTCTCCACTGTTCATTTCTGCCTGCGAGTGAGCAGGCGCTCGGAACCAGACCGGGGAGAGGCTAGAAAAGGTGCCCGAATAGGAAGGGAGGCTGGGTGGGTCAGTCACATATCAGTTTTTCCAATTACGCTTGCACGCAGATAGATATGATCGGACCATCAGGAATAAACGCCCTCAAATAAATGCAGTCTCTCTCTCTCCATATATTTTATATAAAACATACACACAAAATACACATCTCTAAGTCACCAACTACACAATTTGAGTGATGCCCTGCCCACAGATTCAAACAGGTGTCCCCGTTTCCCAGATCGATCCCAAAATTAAAAAAAAAAAACCAAAACCTGAATGATCTCCTGTCTGGAATCCCCACCCCTTTCCAATCTGTCAGATTATAGCTCTCCTCTCTCTCCATCTTCAGGGAACTTGGGAAACCCCCTCATCCTCCAGATAGCATTCCTATCCTGATGAATTCCCCATCTTCCAAGTCGTATTAATCCAACGATCCCTCTTGTCCCTTCTCTATATGCGCTGTTTGTTTGTTTTTTAACGGTATTTGTAAGGCACGGACTACGTGCCGGGGATTATGCTAAGTGCTGAGGTAATGATAATAATTTTGGTATTTGTTAATTGCTTACTATGTGCCAAGCACTGTTCTAAGCACGGGGTAGATAGAAAGTAATCAGGTTGTCCCCATGGGGCTCACAATCTTCATCCCCATTTACCAGATGAGGGAACCGAGGCACAGAGAAGTGAGTGACTTGCCCAAAGTCACACAGCTGACAAGTGGCGGAGCCGGGACTAGAACCCACGACCTCTGACTCCCAAGCCCGGGCTCTTTCCACTGAGCCACACTTCTCTAATATGAGATAGGTAGATATGAGATAATCAGACTGGACACAATTCAGGTCCCCAAGGGGCTCACAGTCTTAATTTCCATTCTACAGATGAGGTAATTGAGGCATGATTCAGGTCACGGAGCAGACCTGGGATTAGAACCCAGATCTTCTGATTCCCAGGACGTGCTCTTTCCTCTAGGCCACGGAGCCACCAGGCCAAATATAAATATAGGTGAGATGACCACTACATATCGATTCGCTCCCGTATTCATCCATTTCATCATTCCACACTCTTGTCACTCTCACCGTGTCCTTGTTCTTCCTCCTCTCGTACTATTTGTGATCGATCGTGTTCATTAAGCGCTTACTATGCGCAGAGCGCTGTACTAAGCACCTGGGAGAGTGCAATATAACAGACTTGGTAGACTCATTTCCCGCCCATAATAACCTTAAAGTCTAGAGGGGGAGAGAGACGATAATATAAATAAATAAATGACAGATACGTACGGAAGCGCTGTGGAGGGTGAAGAACGGGACCAAATCCGAAGCGCAACTAATTTCTAATTAATTTTACGTCCGCCTGTCTCCGCTACTGGACTCCGAGCTCCTTGAGGGCAGGGGTTTTTTCATTCTTCTGCACTCTCCCCGAGACATCTACAGCGGTCGGCCCGCAGGACCCGTTCAGGGATTCTCGCCCCTCGACTGATGGCCTTTTAACTGCGACGTCGGCGTCACGTAGCCACTCTAGATCTAAGTTGTGATAAAGAAAATATATCCTCAGTTCAATAAGTTAAGCTCCATTGCTTTTCGCCCCCGAAAACATTAACCTCGTATGATAAATATGATTGAAAACGCTCTACCTGGAAAATCTTCAAGATCGATCCGTTACGACTCGGTGAAGCGCCAGACCCCGATAGGTGGAGAAATAGTGACATCCTGTGGCCCGTCAGCTGGGTGAATTCCCCACTAAATTCTTGTCCTTTCGCTCAAATTAGAATCCATCACACTTAATTTGGCGAATTCGCACTATAGATGAACTAGTTAAGGATAATTCCAATTAGGTTTTTTTAAAAAAAACATCTTTACTTCTGTGTCAAAACCTCCGACAGTCTGCTGACAGAACTTTCACCAAGAGTGGCCATAGGAAAGTCATTTCTTCGTTCATAATCCATTAACGAATAGCTGCCTCTTCGGAAGGGCGTTCGGACTTCTGCAATCGCCTCCTCTTTCCCGCTGACCGTTTTTACGTTCCCGAGGTACGATTGTACGTCACCGTTTCTTTCTGACTCCCTCTTGACGTAAAGAAGCAGCAGGCCTAGTGGCAAGAGGCCGGGCTTGGGAGTCAGAGGTCGTGGGTTCTAATCCCGGCTCCGCCACTTGTCCGCTGCGTGACTTTGGGCAAGTCACTTCACTTCGCTGGGCCTCGGTTGCCTCATCTGTAAAATGGGGTTGAAGGGTGGGAGCCCCATGTGGGAGAACCTGATTATCTTGTATTCAGTAGTATTTATTGAGCGCTTACTATGTGCAGAGCACTGTACTAAGCACTTGGAATGGACGATTCGGCAACGGGTAGAGACAATCCGTACCCATTGACGGGCTTACGGTCTAATCGATGATAATAATGTTGGTATTTGTTAAGCGCTTACTCTGTGCAGAGCACCGTTCTAAGCGCTGGGGGAGATACAGGGTCATCGGGTCGTCCCACCTGAGGCTCACAGTTAATCCCCATTTGACAGATGAGGTCACTGAGGCCCAGAGAAGTGAAGTGACTCGCCCACAGTCACCCAGCTGCCAAGTGGCAGGGCCGGGAGCCGAACCCATGACCTCTGCCTCCAAAGCCCAGGATTCAATATTTGTTCTCCCTCTTACTCAGACCGCGAGCCCCATACGGGAGCTGATTAGTGCTTAGCGCATAGGAAGCGCTCACCTCGCTTCTCTATACCTCTCTTCCCTCATCCGCAAAGTGAGGTGACTTTCATTCGGTCAATAGTATTTATTGAGCGCTTACTAGGGACTGTACTAAGCGCTTGGAATGGACAATTCGGCAACAGATAGAGACAATCCCTGCCCATCGACGGGCTCACGGTCTAATCGGGGGACTTCACTTCTCTGGGCCTCAGTGACCTCATCTGGAAAATGGGGATTAACCGTGAGCCTCACGTGGGACGACCCGATTCCCCTGGATCTCCCCCAGCGCTGAGAACAGTGCTCTGCACATAGTGAGCGCTTAACAAATACCAACAACATTATTATTATTATCGTGACAATTATCCCCCCTTTCACATCCTTCCTCGCGGCTTCGGATAAGCCACCGGACATGTCTAATTTTTCCCTCCTTGCTTCTCGCTTTCCCTCTCTGTGGACGTCCCGTCTGGGAATCTATCCCGATCCCTCTTCCCTTCTCATTTGGATTTTGGGAGACCCGGGCCGTCGAGGGGACCCACCTCCCGGCCCCGACCCCCCAATAAAGGGGGCTCTGGTCCCCTCCAAAATTCCAGGTCTGACGTGGTCGCCTCACCCGCAGCAGTCTGGAGGATCCGACCGAGCCCTCTCACAGAAGCAACTTTTAAGGGAAGGCGGTGTGGCGTAGTGGTCTGGGAGTCGGAGGAGCTGGGTTCAGAGCTCAGGGAATGTGTCTGTTTGTCGTTATATCGTACTCTCCCCAAGCGCTTAGCACAATGATCTGCGCACAGTAAGCGCTCAGTAAATACGATTGATTGAATGAATGAGATAGACGAGATGAGGTGAATGAAGGGAAGCAGCGTGGCTCAGTGGAAAGAGCCCGGGCTTCGGAGTCAGAGGTCATGGGTTCGACTCCCGGCTCTGCCACTTGGCAGCTGGGTGACTGTGGGCGAGTCACTTCACTTCTCCGGGCCTCTGTTCCCGCATCTGGAAAATGGGGATTAACCGTGAGCCTCACGTGGGACGACCCGATGACCCTGTATCTCCCCCAGCGCTTAGAACGGTGCTCTGCGCATAGTAAGCGCTTAACAAATACCAACACTATTATTATAGACAAGATGGCGGTACAGTGACAAAGTTGGCATTCGAGGAGATCTTAGCCTCAGTTTCCCTCTATCTACCCAGTCCTGCTACCTCATCCTGACTCTCACACTCTGTTTCCTCCGTCCTCCCCCGCCCCTCACCAATCCACCTCCGATCCTCCATGCATCTTCCATCAAAATCTCTCACCTCTTCACCCCCCTCGCTTCAAGTCTCCACAACTTCGACCCTCGAGGGTCACGTCTGGGCTACCACAGGTCTCTGCCGGACTACCACCGGGCCCCCAGCTTCTCCTCCCTCGATTCCGGCCTGTCGACCCGGCCAGAATCCTTCCCGTTTTTATCAATTCGTTAAATTCCTTGGAGGTCTCCTTGGATGCCAGATGTCTTTCCTGTCAAATTAAAATTTCTGAGGTGTAGCGGATGGAGCACGCGCCTGGGAGTCGGAAGGTTGTGGGTTCTAACCCCGGCTCTGCCACTCGTCCGCTGGGTGACGGTGGGCAAGTCGCCTCGCTTTTCTGTGTCTCGGTAAAATGGGGATTAAGATCGTGAGCCCCATGTGCGACGGGGACGGCGTCCAACCCGACTGGCTCGTGTCCGCCCCGGTGCACAGTAAGCGCTTAACAAATACCACAATTATTAATTGTGGTAACACCTCTCGTACCCTGGTCACGCCCTGACCTTCAGACATCACACTGGCTACTTGCCAGGCTGGACCTGTCGTCTCACAATTGCCAAACCCCCCGGAATCCTTCCAACTCTTCACCAATCAATCAGTACATCAATAGCATTTATTAAGCACTGAACCGAGCGCTTGGGATAGTACATTAGAGCTGGCAGACCGGATCCCTCGGTGGACCAGAGCCCGGGCTTCAGAGTCAGAGGTCATGGGTTCGACTCCCGGCTCTGCCACTCGTCAGCTGGGTGACCGGGGGCGAGTCGCTTCACTTCTCTGGGCCTCAGTGACCTCATCTGTCAAATGGGGATCAACCGTGAGCCTCACGTGGGACGACCTGATTACTCTCTATCTACCCCAGCGCTTAGAACGGTGCTCTGCACACAGTCAACGCTTAACAAATACCAACATTATTATTATTATTATCCCTGCCCTCGAGGAGCTTCCAGACAACTCAGCCTAGCGGATAGAGCACGGGCCCGCGAGGCAGAAGGACCTGGGTTCTAATCCCGGCCCTGCCACTCGTCCGCCGGGTCACCATGGGTGAGTCACTCGACTCCTCTGGGCCTCGGTTACCTCACGCGTAAAAAGAAGATTAAGGTGATGAGCCCCTCGTGGGACAGGGACTGTGTCCAGCCCGACTAGCTCGAATCTATCCCAGTACTTAGCACAGTGCCTGGCACATAGTAAGCACTAACAGATACCAGGAATTATTATTATCATCACTATTCTCATTACTGCTTAGAGAAGCAGCGTGGCTCAGCGGAAAGAGCCCGGGCTTGGGAGTCAGAGGTCATGAGTTCGAATCCCAGCTCTGCCACTTGTCAGCTGTGTGACCGTGGGCAAGTCACTTCTCTGTGCCTCAGGGACCTCATCTGGAAAATGGGGATTAACTGCGAGCCTCACGTGGGACAACCCGTGCTTGTGCACGTAGTAAGCGCTTAACGAATACCAACATCATTATTATTATTATTATTATTGCAATCCAGTGGGAAGACGGATGCTGAAGGAATTTGCAGATGAGAAGAAGGAAAGTAACTACTGAAGCGGGTGCTTTAAGGAACGGAGTTCGTACCAAGGCACTATAGGTGGTTGGGAATTCCAGAGCGTCTGACAGATTCCACCTCTTGCACTGGTAGCTCAGGGGGAGACCTGGGGGAGAAGAACGATCAATCAGTGAAGGATTCCTAGAGGAAAAAGGATATGTATCTTCCTGTAGTCTGTCAATCCTATTTATTGAGTGCTACTGTGTGCAGAGCACTGTACTGAGCACTTGGAAGAGGACGATACAAAACGGTCGCATTCCCCGCCCACAACGAGCCCCCAGTCTAGAGGGGGAGGCGGACGTTAATACAAATCCTGTAGCCAACTCTCCTCCAGACCTCCCCTGCGAAACCGCTAACAGAAGCCCGTCGGAGCTCGGCTGTTACGGTCTGACTTTTTTTTTTTTTTTTCGATTTGGGGGGTGTTTAAGTGATTACTTTGCGCCGGACACTGTTCAGGGTGCTGGGGTCGATGCAAGGTAATCGGGTTGGACACGGCCCATGTCCCACATGGGCCTCACAGTCTTAATCCCCGTTTTACAGAGGAATTAGGTGACCTGCCCAAGGTGACACAGCAGACAAGGGGCGGAGCGGAGAATAGAACCCAGGACCTCCCGACTCCCAGGCCTGGGCCCTACCCGATAGGCCGTGCATGCTTTTCGCTTTCCTTGCCCCTGGCCGTGTTGTGTTTCTTTCTTTCAGAAGCAGCGTGGCTCAGCGGGAAGAGCCCGGGCTTGGGAGTCAGAGGTCATGGGTTCTAATCCCGGCGCCGCCACCTGTCAGCTGAGTGACCTCGAGCAGGTCACTGAACTTCTCTGTGCCTCAGTTACCTCATCTGTAAAATGGGGATGAAGCCTGTGAGCTCCACGTGGGACAGTCCGATTACCTCGTATCTCCCCCAGCGCTTAGAACAGTGCTTGGCACATAGTAAGGGCTCAACAGATACCAAACGTTATTATTATTATTCTCTTTCCCCAGTAGATCTGTACAAAGTTCAAGCGGACACAGACCACAGCTCCTCCTTCCTCTATACCTCCCTCGGTGCCCATGACCTTACTCTCTAAAAGCGGACACTCGGTACCCCTTCTGACCTTCTGACCTCCGGGAGACCCTCCGCCAATCCAGAGGATTTTTCTTCACAGCCGAGAGAGACGGGCCCCGTGGACAAAAACCGTCCCGATCGGTCCGCAAGCGGCGCCGGGAAATCAGCGCGGGATCCACGCTACACGGTGGAGGCGTAATTGGGGATCGCTTCGGTAGTTCCGAGGGTGTTATTCTCTTCCAGGCTATTCAGGTTCCAGAAGTTTCTTTAATGTTCCAAGGAATCTTTTTTTTTTTCCTCCCCGGCCTTGTCTGTGGCATTAATTCCACCTCACACAAAACATTAAAGCCCTGAATAAGCGTCTTCGGGGTTGAAAAACTTCTCGGGGCGATCCTTTTCAATTCCAAGTCGGAGCTCAGAGCTGGCTTTTCCGTGGTGAATCAAAGGCACCGGCCAAGGAGCCGCTCTCAAAGGAGGTGGGACCGAACAGCCCGGCCGACCGCGGTCCTCCGGAGGGCCCAGGAGGCCAATCTTACAAAATGGTGGCCTGCTTGAGGAGCCGGGGCTCTTCTCTACTTGTGAACTGAAGGGGAGCCCACTTTCAGCCTGACTTGATTAACCTTTTTTGTAATTATTCTTTATTTAACGGTATTTGGTAAGAGCTCACTATTTGCCAGGCACCGTACTAAGTGCTGGGGTAGAGAAGCAGCGTGGCTCAGTGGAAAGAGCACGGGCTCGGGAGTCGGAGGTCATGGGTTCGAATCCCGGCTCGGCCACTCGTCGGCTGTGTGACTTTGGGCAAGTCACTTCACTTCTCTGGGCCTCAGTTACCTCATATGCAAAATGGGGATGAAGACTGTGAGCCCCACGTGGGACAACCCGATTCCCCTGTGAATACCCCGGCGCTTAGAACAGTGCTTGGCACATAGTAAGCGCTTAACAAATACCGACATTATTATTATTACCAGTTAGGCTGGATGCAATCTCTGTACCGCATGAAGTTTGCAGTCTTAATCCCCATTTTACAGAAGAGGTAACTGAGGCCCAAAGAAGGAAAGTGACTTGCTAAGTGCTGGGGTAGATACAAGTTAGTCAGGTTGGACGCAATCCCTGTAATAATAATAATGTTGGTATTTGTTAAGCGCTTACTATGTGCAGAGCACTGTTCTAAGCGCTGGGGGAGATGCAGGGTCATCAGGTTGTCCCACGAGGGGCTCACGGTCTTAATCCCCATTTTACAATGAGGTCACCGAGGCACAGAGAAGGAAAGTGACTTGCCCAAGGTCACCCAGGGGACAAATGACTCCCAGGCCCTTGTTCTACCCATTAGGCCGTGATGCTTCTCTAGATTGGTGCTGGATGCATAGTAAGGGCCTAACAAAGCAGCATGGCTCAGTGGAAAGAGCCCGGGCTTGGGAGTCAGAGGTCATGGGTTCTAATCCCGGCTCCACCACTCGTCAGCTGTGTGACTTGGGGCAAATCATTTAACTTCTCCGTGCCTCAGTTACCTCGTTTGTAAAATGGGGATGAAGACTGTGAGCCCCAAGTGGGACAATCTGATTACCTCGTATGCCCCCCCAGAGCAGTGCTTGGCACATAGTAAGCACCTAACAAATGCCATCATTATAAAGAAGCAGCCCGGCTCAGTGGAAAGAGCTCGGGCTTGGGAGTCAGAGGTCATGGATTCTAATCCCGCTCCCGTCACTTGTTGGCTATGAAACTTTGGGCAAGTCACTTAGCTTCTCTGTGTCAGGTGTAAAATGGGGATTAAGACTGTAAGTCTCACGCGGGAAAACCTAAATTCCTTACATTTCCCCCAGTGCTTATAACAGAGTTTGACACATAGTAAACGCTTAACAAATATCATCATTATTTTTGTGGGCAGAAAGGTGTCTGCTGTGATACTGTACTCTCCAAAGCCCTTAGTACGGTGCTTTGCACACAGTAAGCACCCCGTGAATACGATCCAATGAATGAATGCTTAGTACATGGCTCTGCACGCAGGGAGTGCTCAATAAATGACAGAAAAATATAGGAAATATGCAATTGACTAAATGAGCTATCAGAATGCAGGACTTCTGATTCCCACTCCTGGGCGCTTTCCATCAGGCTAAATTGCTCCTCATCAGCAGGGTCCACGCCAATCTCCCGCCGACCCCCGGAAGCGGCCCTGATTCCGCCTTCCCGGAGCCCTTGGAAATTTTACAGCTTTTCACAGAACGTACATCTCTCCAGAGTGCAGTTTATCCATTAGAAATGTACATCTTATCTTTCGTGTGCACGGTATGTCAGAATCGTTCCCCCCATCTTGCATACAGGGTATACATTAGAATTGGCCCAGCTCGGCCACTTGTCAGCTGTGCGACTTTGGGCAAGTCACTTAGCTTCTCGGTCCCTCAGTGACCTCATCTGTAAAATGGGGATCGAGACCGTGAGCCCCACGTGGGACGACCTGATTCCCCTGTGTCTACCCCAGCGCTTAGAACATTGCTCGGCACATAGTAAGCGCTTAACAAATACCAACATTATTAATTGTTTAGCGGGTCTCTAGTGTACAGTGTTTACATTAGAATGGCACGCCTTCTTTCTTTCTTCTAAGAAAAGTATATTTATTCTCTTTGGTGCAATGACTACGCTAGAATTTTACATAATGATAATAATCGTGTCATTTGCTAAGCGCTTAATACGGACCAGGCACTGTACTAGAAGCTGAGGTGGATACAATCAAATCGGGTTGAACACAGTCCCTGTCCCATGTGGGGATCATCCCCATTTTCCAGATGAGGTAACTGAGGTACAGAGAAGCAAGGGGCGGAGCTGGGATTAGAACCCGTGACCTTCTGACATCCGGGCCCGGGCTCTACCCACTGTGCCGTGCTGCTTCTCTTTTACGGGCAGTTAGAAATGTAAACCCTCCTCTCATTTAGGGTGCATATAGGCTAGAATTGTTCTTTCTCAGGCGCACCGCGAACACCGGAAACATATACCGGCCCTCTCGTGTACGGCGTACGTTAGAGGCATATATCCCCGCTCTCTCCCCTGTGAGTGCTGTAGATGCTAAATATTTATATACTGCATCCTGCCGAGAACCGCGCACATGCATCTTGAAGCATCCCTCTCTTTTATCCCGAGAAAATGAAATCCCCGTGAGGGGGATCTCAGAGGGAGAGCTCCCAAAGGACTAGTTCTTTCCTCTGATGGTGAATCCCCCCTCCGTCTTGTAACAGCACATCTTACTCAGTATTCCTTTCAGGAGCAGGGTTTTCCAGGGAGATGACAACGCTCTCTAATACACTCATGCGCTTTTCATGTCCAGGATTCCTTTAGTGTGATCCCCATTGAGTGGAGGGATCGGAAAATGGAAGGCGGCGGAGAAGCTGAAAAGCCCCGTGGCTCGATTCTGGGCCTGGGAGTCAGACCCGCCTGGGTTCTAATCCCGGCTCTGCCACCTGAATGCTGCGTCACCTTGGGCAAATCACTTAACCTCTCTGGGCCTCAGTTACCTCCTTTGTGAAAAGGGGATTAAGACTGTGAGACCCCTGTGACTTGCATCCACCCCAGCGACCTTGGGCAAGTCACTTAACCTCTCTGGACCTCAGTTACCTCCCTTGTGAAATGGGGATTAAGACTGTGAGACTCCCGTGACTTGCATCCACCCCAGTGACCTTGGGCAAGTCACTTAACTTTGCTGGGCCTCATTTACCTCATCTATGAAACGGGGATTAAGACGGTGAGACCCATGTGCCTTGCATCTACCCCAGAGATTAGTACAGTGCCAAGGCACATAGAAAGCGCTTAACAAATGCCATTAAAAAAAACAAACCCAAAACTCCCATTTTACAGATGAGGAAATTGAAGCCCAGAGAGGTTAAGCAACTTGCCCAAGATCACCCAGCAGGGCAGCGGCGAAGCCGGGCCTAGATTCCAAGTCTTCTGACTCCCAGTTGTGTATTTTTTCCACCTGACCACCCCGTCCCCTGCCCGAAGCAAGAAATTCAAGTGGGTTTTTTTGGAAAATCTTTCACTCGCTGCTGAAGTGGCCCTGGAGAAATGAGAATTGTCCAGCATTCCTTTCTTATGGCTCCGGCTCGGCAGGGTTTGGAAGATGTTAGGGGAACGACATCAAAGCCTAAGGAGTGGCCAAGAGAGTTCCTCAAACAGTAAAAATCCATCATTTCGGGTTTCTTGTCTTTTATAAGCCCCCTGAAAAACTAAAGAGAAAACGATTTCATCCCTGTCAGGGTATTTTACCGCTCAACTGGCTTCTTGCTCCTTTCTTCCGAGTCTTGGGTTTTCTCTTCCTCGTCAAAGAGATGAAGAGCCAGCAGAGAAATGTTGCCGGGAAGAAGGCAGTGAGCGGGACGGTGGAGGGAACAGGGGAAAGTGGGGACTCACAGACCATGAAAAGGACCGACTTTGAGTCTAGATGAAAGAAAAAAGTTAAGCGCGATGTTGGGCCTACATACCTGAGTAAGGATCCCCTTTTCAGCTCGATAAAGTCCGCTCCGGGAAAGGCCTAAAAACCAAAGGAGTTTCTAATTTGGTCATTCTTACCGGGAGAGATTGAAATGGGACAAAAGCGAGATGAATAGGATTTTACACATCCTCCCGCCGCGAAGTAGGATAGGCTTCTAAGCACGGTGACCCTCTGTGACAATATAATCTATCAGGATACACGGCGCTCCTAAGGGAAATTCTTTGAAAAGCCTCGGAACATTTCGGGGAGCCAAGTCTCAGAAAAACTCCAGGGACGCTGAGAAAATTCTCCCCGAGCTTCCGATATTAAAGGAGAGGGATGACAGCGAGCCAGCAAAACTCCCTGCGAAACCATCTCCACGGGATCGGGGACAGATCGCCAAGAGGTATCGACGCACCTGCCTCGAAGGAAATGACAGAAATGCGGACTTGTTGAGCTCAGGTGGAAAAAACAAAGAAAAAGATGCTGCTTACAGTGGAAAAATCTCATCGGTCGCAACCAAAAACTGAAATAGAGCGGAGGTTTCTGGGAGCAAGGAAGAAGGAGGTCACCTACAAAATACTTCCTCCAAAATGTACAACTCCCTATGAATAGAATATGTATGACGTAATCTTCAACGGAGAGGCAGAGTGACTCTGTGGAAAGAGTGTTTTGTGGAAGTTCCCTGTGTTCTAGTCTCAGGTCCGACACGTGAGTGTTGCGGGAACTTGGGCAAGTCACTTAACCTCTCTGTGCCTCAGTTTCCACGTCTGTAAAGTGGGATAAGATACCCACTCCCCTTCTCTCTTAGATTATGGGTCCCATCTGGGAAATAGACGACTAGGGGAGTCAGAGTTCTAATCACGGGTTCTAATCCTCGCTCCGCCACTTGTCCGCCGTGTGACCTCGGGCAAGTCATTTCACTTCTCTGGGCCTCAGTTACCTCATCTGCAAAATGGGGATGGAGACTGTGAGCCCCACATGGTACAGGGACTGTGTTCAACTTGATTTGCTTGTATTCACCCCAGAGCTAAGTACAGTGCCTGGTACGTAGTAAGCGTGCGACAAATACCACGATTCATTTATTTTTTATTTTTATCCCGTATCTACCCCACCATTTAGCATTCAGTAAACAATTAGTAAATCCTTAGCACTTTCCTTTCAGGATCTCAAAGCACAGTTCCAAGTGAAAGGGAAGAATAAACCAGGCAAACTAAATAGGCCCTCTAGAACCACTGAGCACCAAGGTACCAGTTCATAGCTCACACCTTGGGAAGTGGGGTGCATTAAGCTCGTTGAGGGCATGGAATGTGTCTGTTGTTGTATTGTGCTCTCCAAAGCACTTACTTCAGTGCTTTGCACCCAGTAAGTGCTCAATAAATATAATCGAATACAATAAATACAAACGCTTGTGACTAACCCAACGCTTCATCCCCATTTTCCAGATGTGGTCACTGAGGCCCAGAGAAGTGAAGTGACTTGCCCAAAGTCACACAGCTGACAAGTGGCAGAGCCGGGATTAGAACCCATGACCTCTGACTACCAACCCCCTGTTCTTTCTACCGAGCCACGCTGCTTCTATAGCACCCAGGACTGGAAGTCAGAAGGGTGTGGGTTCTAATCCCGGCTCCACCTCTCCATTATAAACTCTTTACAGGTAGGGAACACATCTGCCAATTCTGTGGTATTTCCCTTTAGTCTGTAAACTCACTGTGGGCGGGGAATGGGTCTGGCCTAGTGGCAAGAACACAAAGTTTCAGAGTCAGAGGTTGTGGGTTCTAATCCAGACTCCACCACTTGCCCGCTGTGTGACCTGGGAAAAGTCACTTCGCTTCTCTGGGCCTCGGTTACCTCATCTGTAAAACGGGGATTAAGACCGCGAGCCCCGTGTGGAACAGGGACTGAATCTAACCTGATTATCTTGTATCTATCCCAGCGCTTAGAACAGCACATAGTAAGCACTTAACAAATACCACCGTTATTAATTATTATAGGAAAGGTATAGGATACTTCTCGCAGGAAAATCAGATGATAGTATTCGAAAGCAGAATGCCCCAAAAGGAAAAGGATACCAAACTGTACACTTAAAATCCTTTAAACTAAAAATGGCTGTGGTGGTATTCTCTCCCTTCTTCCCTTTCTGCGCGCTGATAAACTCCTCTCACTTTTTCCAGAATACAGGAGGAAAGTTCGGACCTCACCCTCGTTTCTACCAAGATTAAATTATCGGACCACTTAAGCTGACCCTTAAAAAATGTGAAATATGGAGAGAAATGGACATGGAGCCTTTGCTAATTATCATGTCAAAGATCGGCTTTAGTCGCTATCCCAGCTCCACCACTTATCAGCCGTGTGACTGTGGGCAAGTCACTTAACTTCTCTGTGCCTCAGTTCCCTCATCTGTAAAATGGGGATTAAGACTACGAGCCCCACGTGGGACAGCCTGATAACCTTGTATCCCCCCCAGCGCTTAGAACAGTGCTCTGCACATAGTAGGCGCTTAACAAATACCAACATTATCATTATCATTATTATTATTATTATCTTTTCACGCTAAGCCTGGCTCAGTGCTTCGAAACGACTCCAGAGGAACCCAGAGCTCATCTACAAGGATTAATATAATCGACCACGGGAGTGTTCAGAAATTGTATGTGCACTGCTGGATAGATAATACGCATTTCTTTCCTAAAAAGACCCAAACTATCATCTCTAGCCACGAAAGGCTGCAGCTATTCCAAAAACACTGCTACAGTCTATCAGGTAGCTAATATGCATCTTAAAGGTTTCTTAAATACATGTTTGCGTGATAGATAGTATCTGTCAAGGTAAATAATTCCTGTTATGAAAGCCTTTAAATACACTCCATAAATTTTATGCTTACTTTTCCTCAGGAACATAGGAACCGCGCTCATCCTGATCGCCTCGCCCTAGAAAAATCGCCTTCCCTCCGCCCTTTCAGAGTTAAGCACGTGAAACTACTCTGGGTGATATCGCTGCTTTTATAAAAACACCTCATCAGTGAAAACAAATCTTGTCCACCTCTGCCCTGCCGGTTGATTAGATCTGTCTTATAAACGGGGAACGTACATCCGATGACCGCCCTGTCAAAAGCCAATTATTCGATATGGAAATATGTGTATTGGAACAGCGGGGCAAGAGCATCGGAAAATAAATAGAGAGCGATCTCCACAAACCCCCGCAGAAAGAAAATTCAATTAAATCGCCCGCTGTTGGGTGGAAATCGGGGATGCCGAGAGAAGGCTATTTTATCCTCAGCTCCTCTAAGTGCTTTCCAGACTTGAACTACTGTTTTCACGAGTGACCGGTCAAGGAACTAGCTGGTCTTCGGAAGAAGCAGTGCGGTGCGGTGGAAAGAGCCCAGGCCCGAGAGTCGGAAGATCCGGGTTCTTCTCTCGGCTCCGCCGCTTTCCTGCTGGGCGGCCTTGGGCGGGTCCCTTCACTTTTCTCCGCCTCAGTTTCTCCATCTATCAAAGAGGATTAAATACCGGTTCCCTTTCCCCCCAACAGACTGTGCGTTCCAAGTGGGACAGAGGCTGTATCCAGCCTATCTTCTATCTAACCGAGTGCTTAGTGGAGTGAAAAAAAGAAGAGTGGAGTCGAGTTGATGCGCCGCATTTTGGAAGACATCATTTATTCCCACCTCATCCCCATTTTACAGATGATGAAACTGAGGGTCAGAGAGATTGGCTGACTCGTGCAAGGTCACAGAGCAGGACCTCGGTGGAACCAGGACTACAGCCCAGGACTTCTGATTCCTGGACCCCTGATTTTTTTCATTAGGACACTCTGCCTCCCCTGAGATGGGAGAAGCAGCGTGGCTCAGTGGAAAGAGCCCGGGTTTGGGAGTCAGAGGTCATGGGTTCGAACCCAGGCCCCGCCGCTTGTCAGCTGTGTGACTGTGGGCGAGTCGCTTCACCTCTCTGGGCCTCAGTGACCTCATCTGTAAAATGGGGATTAGCTATGAGCCTCACGTGGGACAACCCGATGACCCTGTATCTACCCCAGCGCTTAGAACAGTGCTCTGCACATAGTAAGCGCTTAACAAATACCAACATTATTATATAGTCTGAGAGGGAGAAAACAGCCAGAGAAATGTTCTATTTTTCTCTCCCAAAAAGGATGACCATAGTTTTATCTAATTAAAACAATCAACGGAAAAGCTACAGCAGTCAGCTTTTTGATAAGCCCAACTGGGGCAGGAGCCTTGCGTTTTTCAGTGGTGACCGCAACTCAATAAAATAAAATATTCTGCCTGGAGGGAATGCCCCAGAGGAGGGATAATTTAATTCTACAAAAGGAAATCACTGACTCATCCTGCCCGGGTTAGACAGAAACTAAAAGGAATAAATAAAAACACGCAACTTGAGAAGTCAAAGTGAAACATCTGAGGAATAGATGACCAACCAGAATCCCTTTGATGCTGTCAAAAGAGGGCATTAGAGGTCAATAGTGAGAACTTAGTGAGAAGTGAAAGTCCATAAGGAGCGACAGGTCAAGTGCAAAAAGAAAATTGTTATTATTATTATTATGTGCTGTCGAGTCATTTCCGATCCATAGCGACTTCATGGATATACTCTCCCCAGAACGTCCCTTCCTCTGCCATGATCCACAACCTTTCTAACGGTTCCGTTGTCGTCGTTCTGGTTTCTCTCCATTTAGCTGCCGATCTGCCTCTTCCACATTTTCTCTGGACTTTTCCTAGCATTAGCGTCTTCTTTAGAGAATCAGTCCTCCTGATGACGTGTCCAAAATATGCTCATTTTAGTCGAGAGATTTGGCCTTCCAAAGTCCACTTGGGTTTAATTTGTTCTAAAATTCATTAATTTGTCTTTCAGGTAGCAAATTAGGCAGGTCTAAAACGAGTTTGAAGACTTTTAGAGGAATGACAAAACCGGATAGACACGGGCTTGGAAATCGGAGGAACCTGTGTTCTAATCCTGATCCCACCACTTGTCTGCTATGTGACCTTGGCTAAGTCACTTCGCTTCTCTGGGCCTCAGTTAAGCCCTCAATAAAGCGCTCAATAAATATATTTGATTGATTGATTGACTGTGAGCCCTACATGGGGCATGTATTGTGTCCAACCTGATTAGCTTGTATCTACCCCAGTGCTTAGAATAGTGTGTGACACTGCTAAAAAGAGATCCCAATTTCAAGTCTATTTTTCCCACGTCGTTTTACCGCCAGGGGACTAACTCCATATAGACTATTTTCTGCTTTA
The DNA here is from genome assembly GCF_004115215.2 of Ornithorhynchus anatinus. NCBI lineage: Eukaryota > Metazoa > Chordata > Mammalia > Monotremata > Ornithorhynchidae > Ornithorhynchus > Ornithorhynchus anatinus. The sequence continues at coordinate 3,929,887 of NC_041749.1, forward strand.
TACTAGAAATAAAGTGATTTTAATTCACGACCTGCCGAAAGATAAATGACCAAGTGCTTCGATGTCTATCTCAACATTTAATATGACTTCCATTTTTAAATTAATTATTTTTGTATTTCTAATTTTGCAAGTTTCATTTTTTTCCTCCTAATGAATTTCACTAAACTATTCCCATTAAGCAAATCCATTAGCATCTCCCCCAGTCCCAGAAATTGCTAGTGGAACTAATTCAACGCTGAAAATCGGTTTGCTTTAAAATAAGCCGAGATATTTTATTCATCTAATATAATGTCACCGCAGTATCCCTGTGTTTCCAACTCTCCCCCTGCCTGCAAATCCACCCTGGCAGTCGATCCAGCAAACTGCCCCTCAATCATAAACCCTTTCATAAAACTAAGGAGAAATAGGTGTACCCAAGGCAGATAGGCCAAGTGACAAGAGCCCGGGCCTGGGAGTCAGGGGACCTGGTTTCTAATCCCGGCTCCGCCACTTGGCCACTGTGTGACCTTGGGTGAGTCGCTTCACTTCTCTGGGCCTCGGTTACCTCGTCTGTAAAATGGGGATTGAGAGCGCGAGCCCTCTGTAGAACAGGGACTGTGTCCAACCCGATTACCTGGTATCTTCCCCAGCAATTAGAACAGTGGCTGGCACATAGTAAGTGCTTAACAAATTCTACAGTTGTTATCATCATTTATTATTGTTATTATATACAGGGATATATTTTATAGCCCTTTAATGGGGAAAAGGGTTAATGTTCCTCCCAAAGTGACTGGCTTTCCCAGGGGTTACGCAAAGGTAATGAGGTCATCATGTTCACTGAAATGAAAGAGTCTGTTGATCCCTAACCACAGGATATGGATGGATGGATGGATAGAGAGAGAGAGAGATGGATAGAGAGAGAGATGGATAGAGAGAAGGATGGATGAATTAGAGATAAAGATGGGTGGATGGATGGATAGATAGATTTTCCTTCTTATTCAAAGAACACACTGATGAAGTTGAAATTCACCTACTAGTGTTATATTGATGAAAAGACCAATGTGGAGCTCAATTCCAAAAAAGCTGTCCTTTCTTGTGTGCTATTTTTCCTCCTTGTCTCTCCTTTCTTGATATCAGTACACCATGCTGGCTTACCCTGGGCAATTGATTCTCAGTTTTCATTTGGGATAGAGAGAGGGAGAGGAAAAGAGGGAGGGAGAGGATGTATGAGAGAGGAAGAGAGAGAAAAAGTGGCGAGAAGGAGGAAGGAAGGGAAAAGTGAGAGAGAAGAAGAATGGGAGGAGACAGAGTGGGAGGATGGGGACAGAAGTAGGGAATTTCTGCTTTTTCTTCCACCTAAACACAAAATGCTAATCCATGATGCAGCCTCGTGAATTGCTCAAAGATGGGTTCTGAATGGGGTCAGCATTTTAATTTGCTAAAAACAAGTCTAAACAGTGTCGGATTTCGAAGTTGACATAGCTCTTTAGCTACGATAACACACTATTTGGGGGCGCCCAGTTAGACATGTTGGAACAGAAAGCTGTTGTATTTGACTCGATGTTGCGTTTTTGGTCTAATTAACTTCCAGGATCCCAATAAACATTTTGGGAAAATAATCGATTGAGCTTCTTTATCTTTTAGCATGTCGAGTGAGATGATTTGCCACTGTATCACCCTTACACTGAAATGTGTCTTTAAACCTAACCTTACTAGTGGGCAATAGGTGCTTTGACGAGGCTGAGGAAGAGTGTTTTAGTAAAGACAACCAAAAGACCTTTGGCTAGTTCACTAGAAACACGCATCTGAATTATTCCCGAACTACTACTAACGTATTTAAAAAGGCCTAAATAAAAGACAAGACCTCCTGAGTCTTGTATATCATATTAATCGTAATAATAACGTTGGTATTTGTTAAGCGCTTACTGTGTGCAGTGCACAGGATAATCAAGTTGTCCCACGTGAGGCTTACAGTCTTAATCCCCATTTTACAGATGGGGTAACTGAGGCACGCTGCTTCTCTATCACTGTGCTTACTGTGTGCAGAACATTGTACTAAGCGCTTGGGAGAGTGCATTACAACGGAGTTGGTAGTCACCTTCTCGTCCCACAAGGAGCTTAGGGTCTAGAGGAGGAACTTACTGTCTAATCATACGTACAGTCTGAATGTATAAATGGTGTCCAGATAGGATAACCAGGCACTTAGAAAAGCGGAAAAGATCCAGAAGTTTCTACAACTAGAAGCAGCATGGTGTAATAGAAGCAGCATGATGTAGTAGGGAAGCAGCGTGGCTCAGTGGAAAGAGGTCATGGGTTCGACTCCCGGCTCTGCCGCTTGTCAGCTGGGTGACTGCGGGCGAGTCACTTCACTTCCCTGGGCCTCAGTCACCTCATCCGTAAAATGGGGATGAAGACTGTGAGCCTCACGTGGGACAACCTCATGACCCTGTATCTCCCCCAGCGCTTAGAACGGTGCTCCGCACATAGTAAGCGCTTAACAAATACCAACGTTATTATTATTATTGAGTTGTCCAAAGTGGCAAGGTAGTTAATTGGCAGGGCCGGGATTAGAACCGTGCTCTATCCGCTAGGCCACGCTGCTTCCCGTGTCACATCATGTACTTTGTAAAATAAAATCATAATACTGAAATTCGAAGAAGTGCTAGTTAAACATGATGAATTCTCCCTTCAGTTGGAAGAACTGTTTATGCAAACCTTCTGGCAAAGATTGACCTATTGATTTTCTGGGAAAGAAAACTCTGAAGGCAAAGCATTTTTTTAAAAATTACCACCACCCAGATTTCCCCTTAATGGGTTTATGGAACGTATTTAGCTATGGACCATCGATCTAAACAGCTCAGTGCAACTCAGAAAAATAGATACGAAAAAGGATTTAGAAAAATTCAACCCACCTACACTGGCAGCTTATTTAAAAAGGAAACCTGAGCCTTGTCAAGGTTCACGGATCGTTATTTCGCCTTCGAAATTCCCACAGTGTTCCGAACAACGGAATGAGAGGAAGAGGTCAGAGGCCATCTGCTTTGCCAGTGAGGTTGTGACCTTTTGAAACATGAGCTCTATTTGTAAATACGGATGGTATTAAGGGGAAAGAATGAGAACTCATTTAAGTTTCTTAAAACGTAATTGGGCCTAGGTACTGAGGGAGCGAGGCTGGAGAAAAACAAGGAATCTAGGTCATTATATCTAACAACCGCTCTGTTAGATATTAGTTTATTAGTTTATTGTTTATTTTTGATGCTCCACTGTGGAACATTCAGTACATAGTCAGCGTGAACCAGGATACGACGAAATTCTCTCGCCAAGCCTCACCCTCTCTAGGAATGCAATGGAAAAGGTAAATTAACTTATTAGTTCTGAATCAGGAATGCCTGAGGGCCTACTTCTCCTAGAATGTGGAAGGGGGATGGATTCGGGAAAATCAGACCGCACCACTCACTCTCCCCGGGACAAACTTCACGCACGTGCCCAAAACCACCGTCGGCTTTAAAGCTCTCAGTCGCCTGACCCTTTCCTACCTCACCTAGGAGGAGCAGCGCGGCTGAGTGGAAAGAGCTCGGGCTTAGGAGTCAGAGGTCGTGAGTTCCAATCCCAGGTCCGCCGCTTGCCAGCTGGGTGACTTTGGACAAGTCACGTAACTTCTCTGCGCCTCAGTTACCGCATCTGTAAAATGGGGATGAAGAGTGTGAGCCTCACGAGGGCCAACCTGATTATCTTGTCTCTACCCCAGTGCTTAGGACAGTGCTTGGCACAAAATAAGTGCTTAACAAATAACATAATTATTACTATTACACGATAAGTGCTTACCATGTGCTATTGTTATTATAGTTATCATTATGATGATGATTATGATGATGATCGTTATTATTTGTATTACTATTAACATGGCAAAATAAATAAAGGCCTCTACTGCTTATTCTTCTAAAAGCTTTCAGGACAGGTTGGGTGAAAAAGTCGGATCCAATAAATAACTTTGAGGAAGTTTAGATGAAATGATTAACAATTATGATACAATTATGAAATGTATGTTTTCCCCATTTAGACCGTGAGTCCATTGTCGGGCAGGGATTGTCTCTGTCGGTTACCGAATTGTACACTCCAAGCGCTTAGTACAGTGCTCTGCACGTAGCAAGCGCTCAATAAATATGGTTGAATGAATGAATTTTTTAAAAAAAGACTGTCTTGCGTGAGGCATTTTATATGAGCAGTGTGCCCGACACAGTGAAGATGATATTAATGATGGCATTTGTTAAGTACTTATTACGTGCCAAGCACCGTTCTAAGCACTGGGATGTAATCGAGACAGGAGGCAACCAAAACAGAGAGACGAATTAATGAATAGGATTATTTTCTTTGGAAATGTCACCTTTCCAAAGACTTATTTGAATTTTAAACCTGAGTTATGTTATGATAAAACTGCCTACAGGTGCCACCGTGGAAGGCACCGGGGTAGTTACAGGATGACCAACTACACCTAGTTACGTTTTGTTCATGTTATAAATGATAATAAAAATTCATTCAATAGTATTTATTGAGCGCTTACTACGTGCAGAGCACTGTACTAAGCGCTGGGAATGAACAAGTCGGCAACAGATAGAGACGGCCCCTGCCGTTTGACGGGCTTACGGTCTGATCGGGGGAGACGGACAGACGAGAACGATGGCGATGAATAGAGTCGAGGGGAAGAACGTCTCGTAAAAACCGATGGCGACTAAATAGAATCGAGGCGATGTACATTTCATTAACAAAATAAATAGGGTAACGGAAATACATACAGTCGAGCGGACGATGACAGTGCTGAGGGGATGGGAAGGGAGAGGTGGAGGAGCAGAGGGAAAAGGGGAAAAAGAGGGTTTAGCTGTGGAGAGGTAAAGGGGGGATGGCAGAGGGAGTAGAGGGAGAAGAGGAGCTCGGTCTGGGAAGGCCTCTCGGAGGAGGTGAGTTTTAAGTAGGGTTTTGAAGAGGGGAAGAGAATCAGTCTGGCGGAGGTGAGGAGGGAGGGCGTTCCGGGACCGCGGGAGGACGCGGCCCGGGGGTCGACGGCGGGACGGGCGAGACCGGGGGACGGCGAGGAGGTGGGCGGCGGAGGAGCGGAGCGTGCGGGGTGGGCGGTAGAAAGAGAGAAGGGAGGAGAGGTAGGAAGGGGCGAGGTGACGGAGAGCCTCGAAGCCTAGAGTGAGGAGTTTTTGTTTGGAGCGGAGGTCGACGGGCAACCACTGGAGTCGTTTAAGAAGGGGAGTGACAGGCCCAGATCGTTTCTGCGGGAAGATGAGCCGGGCGGCGGAGTGAAGAATAGACCGGAGCGGGGCGAGAGAGGAGGAAGGGAGGTCGGAGAGAAGGCCGACACGGTAGTCTAGCCGGGATATAACGAGAGCCCGTAGCGGTAAGGTAGCCGTTTGGGTGGAGAGGAAAGGGCGGATCTTGGCGATATTGTAAAAATCATAGTACTAGGAAAGCACTTACTATGTGCCAAGCACTGTTCTAAGCACTGAGGTAAATACAGGTCAGTCAGGTTGGACCCAGTCCCTCTCCCACGTGGGGCTCACACTCTTAACCCCCATAATAATAGTTTTGGTATTTGTTAAGCGCTTACTACGTGCAGAGCACTGTTCTAAGCGCTGGGGTAGATAGAGGATAATCAGGTTGTCCCACATGGGGCTCACAGTCTTCATCCCCATTTTCCAGATGAGGGAACTGAGGCCCAGTGAAGTGAGGTGACTCGCCCGAGGTCACACAGCTGACACGTGGCGGAGCGGGGATTAGAACCCAGGTCCTTCTGACTCCCAGGCCGGGCTCTAGCCTCTAAGCCATGCTGCTGTTAGATTCAAATGTCACTATCCTTGTTATCAGTATTAATCTACATCAGGCGTAGGGAAATTTTAGTGATCCATAGTGATGGTGGGCTGAGGGGAGTAATAATAATGTTGGTATTTGTTAAGCGCTTACTATGTGCCGAGCACCGTTCTAAGCGCTGGGGTAGACACAGGGGAATCAGGTCGTCCCACGTGGGGCTCACGGTCTTCATCCCCATTTTGCAGACGAGGGAACTGAGGCACAGAGAAGTGAAGTGACTCGCCCACGGTCACACAGCCGACAAGTGGCAGAGCTGGAATTCGAACTCATGAGCCCTGACTCCAAAGCCCGTGCTCTTTCCACTGAGCCACGCTGCTTCTCTTTAGAGTCTCCCGGGAGTGACTCTAAAGTGGTCAGAAACTATCCCTCTCTCGATTTTGACGTCTGTCTTCCCCTGTAGACTGTAAGCTCTTCGTGGGCAAGGATCACGTCTGCCTTAGTCAACTGCTTAGTCCTTAGAGAAGCAGCGTGGCTCTGTGGAAAGAGCCCGGGCCTGGCAATCAGAGGTCATGGGTTCGAATCCCCACTCTGCCACCTGTCAGCTGACTGTGAGCAAGTCACTTAACGTCTCTGTGCCTCAGTTACCTCTTCTGGAAAATGGGGATTAACTGTGAGCTTCACGTGCGACAATATGCTTACCCTGTATCTACCCCAGCGCTTAGAAGTGCTCTACACATAGTAAGTGCTTAATAAATACCAACATTAACATTATTATTATTATTATCACACTACTCACGGATTGATTGATTTGGGGCCCAGATTCTATCTGGATGAAGGGAAAATGGAGTCGCCTGCCAGGAAAGCGGATGTGCTTCCATCCTGAGACTTCAAGATGGAGAAAACGCGTGGAGGAATAGAAGACGCAATGTCTTATGCAACGCCACCCACCAAGGCCCTCTCCATCCTGCTGTTCTTGTTACCTCTGGGGCACAGACGGCAGAGATCAGTACAGTGTTTTGCACACAGTAAGGGCTCATTAAATACGACTGAATGAACGAATGATGTAACAGACAGGTGTGCCGCACAGTGTGAAGGGCACATTCCTCTTTCTCCCACCTTAGCCAGCTACAGGGAGAACCGGGACTAGAACCCAGGTCTTCTGATTCCCAGAGCCTTGATCTCTCCACGGGATCAACGACCGGACTGAGACATCTGGGAAGACGACGATGGCTTTGGAAAAACTTAATCAGGATCTCTAGCCTACTCAGATAATTCTCCTTTTTCTTAAACTCAATCTTATGTATAAATCAGCATGGCGTAGTGGATAGAGCCCGGGTCAGAGTCAGAAGGTCATGGGTTCTAATCCCGACTCCGTCGCTTTCCTGCTGTGTGGCCCTGGGCAAGTCGCTTCACTTCTCTGGGCCTCCTCAGTGACCTCATCTGTAAAATGGGGATTGAGACTGTGAAGCCCCGTGTGGTACAAGGAACCCGATTTGCCTGTATCCACTCCAGCACCTAGTACAGTGACTGCCACAGAGTAAGCGCTTAATAAATACCGCGATTATTATTATCAAATGCCGTCGAGTCATTTCCAATTCATAGCGACTTTACTGGCATATTTTCTCCAGAATGTCCTATCTTGTACTCATACCTGAGCGACTACTCAATGTGAGTTTGCTCATCTCTACAAGTTATTAGAACATTTAGATTATATTGGATATTATATATATGCATAGATAATATAAACATTAAATATATAGTTACTATTTAGAATCAATCAGTGGTATTCATTGTGTGCTTCCTCACTGCGCTGAGCACTGTACTAAGTGCTTGGGAGAGTAAAATACAGTAAGGAGAAGAAGCGTGACGAAGTGGAGAGAGGAAGGGCCTGGGAGACAGAAGGTCATGAGTTCTAATCCCAGCTCCGCTACTTTTCTGCTGTGTGACCTTAGGCAAGTCACTGCACTTCTATGTGCCTCAGTGACCTCATCTGGAAAAAGGGGATTGAGACTGGGAGCCCCACATGGGTCAGGGGCTGGGTCCCCATTTGTTTGTATCCGCCCCGGCGCTTAGTACAGTTCAAGGACCTATTAACAAAGCACATAGTAAGCACTTAAAAAAAATGGTGGTATTTGTTAAGCGCTTACTACGTGCAAAGCACTGTTCTAAGCGCTGGGGGATACAAGGTGATCAGTTTGTCCCACGTGGGGCTCACAGTTTTAATCCCCATTTTACAGATGAGGTCACTGTGCCCAAGGTCACACCGCAGACAAGTGGCGGAGTGGGGATTAGAACCCACGACCTCTGACTCCCAAGCCCGGGCTCTGCTTAACAGACACCATAATTATTAGTAGTAGTAGTAATAGAGCTGATAGGCAGGCTCCCTGCCCACGGAAAGAGCACGGGCCTGGAAGTCCGAAGACCCGGGTTCTAATCCCGGATCCACTATACTTTTCGGTCGGTGCCTCAGTTTCCTCATCTGTAAAAAGGGGATTATCTTCTACTTAGACTGGGAGCCCTATGTGGGACAGGGACTGTCTAACCTGATTATCTTGAAACTACCTCGGTGTTGACTGCGGTGCTTGGTGCACAGAAAGCATTTAATAATCATTATTATTAAGGTTCTTACAGTTTAGAGGGAGATAGAAATGAAAGGGTAGAAGGATACGGACATAAGTGCTGTGGGGTTAGCGGAGGGGTGAAAATCAAGTACTTAAGGGGTGTGGATCCAAGTGGGCGAATACATACCTCGTTTTATCTGTACATAAATGATGATTTATCTGTCCTTAATCATACTTTGATGGGATTATCTGTCAACAAACAGCCTCTATTTCAGCTATCCTCGAGTGAAATGCACACATCATCGAGCAAATCCCTTGTACGGTTTCCACTCTGATGCATTTATCTTTCCTGAGATTAATCTCCAATTTACTGAGGTGATGGAAAAATCAAAGCGAAGGCACCTCGAATTTCTCTTTTACTTCCAAGGGCTTTGGCTGCAATAACCGTTGACTGATTTATTTCCCCCCCCTCGATAATTTGATTATTACAACGTATCTTCTGTAATGGGCGCAAAGGCCATCTCGGTTTATCACATTCCTTCCCTGGGGAAGAGGGAGAGGTAGAGGTTGTTAAAATGGCGGCTGGATCGAGTCCTCCGTCTCTGTCCTTGGATTCGGAAAAGGGTCACCGTGTCGTACGTTCTGCTAGGAATTCCTTTCTTCTGGTTGTTGCTGTTTTGTTTTCATTTTGGCTTCAAAAAAGGTAGTATGTTCCTGGGCAGCTTTCTATGTGCCTCACGCGAATGGTCTGAAGCTACTGTACTCAAGACTTCCCTGAAAAAAATGGAATTCTAACCCAAATTTCAGCAACAATTGAGACCAGAGTCCTTAAACCTCTATTAAGATTAGCAGAAATTAACTTTTGTGATTCTCCATTCCGCGGAGGCAGCCTGAAGATCAATTCGGATGTTAACAGCAAATAACTGTGAAGTAGAATGGTTAGGATTCTGACAAGGACTCTTATCCCCCACAGAAACAGCGGGATCTTTGCATGATTCACTTTGAAAACCACATTAAAATAAAAGCTTAGAATAAAATAATGAAACCAGAGACTGAGCCTATGATCAGTCAAACCTAGTGGGGAAATCTTAAACTGCTGTACTGCAAACTGCACCTATAGAAGATCCTTTTTCAAATCAAGCGATCCTCTGCCTCAGAAAATAGTTTTGGTGTTCTAAAAAGAGAATCACACGGTATTTGCCGAACTGAGATTTAATGTTTCTCTTGTTCAAAACCAGTTCATACAGGGACTCTTTCTGAAAAGCTCAAAGAACCACATTTGTTAATGCTCTTAACGTATTTTCTTAACACTAATAATAATAACGATACCAGCGATATCTGTTAAGCACTTACAATAAACCCTGTGCTGTGCAAAGCGCTGGGTTAGATACAAAATAATCAGGATAGATACAGTCCCTGTCCCACGTGGGGCCCACAGTTTAAGTAAGAGTGAGGTTGGAGATGAGAGAAAACATTCATTCATTTATTCATTCAATCATATTTTTTGAGGGCTTACTGTAATAATAATAATAATGTTGGTATTCGTTAAGCGCTTACTATGGGCAGAGCGCTGTTCTAAGCGCTGGGGTAGACACGGGGGAATCAGGTTGTCCCACGTGGGGCTCACAGTCTCAATCCCCATTTTACAGTTGAGGGAACTGAGGCACCGAGAAGTTAAGTGACTTGCCCGCAGTCACACAGCTGACAAGTGGCATATCTGGGATTCGAACTCATGACCTCTGACTCCAAAGCCCATGCTCTTTCCACTGAGCCACGCTGCTTCTCAGAACACTGTACTAAATGCTTGGGAGAGTACACTGTAACAATAAACAGACAAATTCCCTGCCCACAATGAGCTTATGGTCTAGAGAGACCACAATAAAGTACAATCTAAGGCGATTCACCTAGTGAAAAATAATCCAAATTAAGAATAATAACGATGCCGATGATGGTGGTGTGTTTACTAAACTCTTCTTGCTCTTTGCCAAAAAGTGCTCTATATCTACCCTGGGTAGATTTAGAATAACCCGATCTGACCCAGTTCCCAACCCAAACGGGGCTCAAGGTCTAAGAGGTAGAGAGAGCAGGTACCTTAACTTAATTCTGCAGATGAGGAAACCGAGGCAGAGAGAGAGGCTAAATGACTTATCCAAGGTCACCCAGCAGGCCAGTGGTTGGGCGAGGATTAGCACTCAGGTCTCTCGACCCCTTCAACTCTCACTCGGAAGACTTCGAACCACGGTTGACAGGCCTTTAAAATCAAAGGTCGACGGGCAGCGCTAATGGAAAGAGCCAAGGAAATGAAGCACGGCAACGGAAAAGGGAGGAGGTAAGACAGTCGTGGCAGCCTCTGATGACAGTTGTTAAGTCCCTGTTATGTGCCAAGCGATGAGGCCTAGTGGGTAGAGCACGGGCCTGAGAGTCAGAAGGTCATGGGTTCTAATCCCACCTCCGCCACTCATCTGCTGTGGGACCCTGGGCTAGTCCCTTCACATCTCTGTGCCACAGTTACCTCATCTGGACGGTGGGGATTGAGACTGTGGATCCCACACGGAACAGGGACTGGGTCCCACTCAATCTGCTTGTATCCACCCCAGCGCTTAGTACAGAGCCTGGAGCATAATAATAATAATGATGGTGTTTGTTGGGTGCTTACCATGTGCCAAGCACTGTTCTAAGCCCTGGGTAAGTACAAGGAAATGAGGTCGTCCCCCGTGGGGCTCACGGTCTTAATCCCCGTTTTACAGATGAGGTCACTGAGGAACAGAGAAGTGAAGTGACTTGCCCAGAGTCACACAGCTGATAAGTGGCAGAGCCGGGATTAGAATCCACGACCTCTGACTCCCAAGCCCGGGCTCTTTCCACTAAGCCACGCTGCTTCCCAAGTAAGCCCTTAACAAATACCATCATCATCGTGATTATTAAGCACACAAAAAGCCTCGGAGCAGATACCATATATAAAATTTCCTCATGGAAAGAACGCTGATTCACAGTGGGCATTTCCAATCTGCATGGATTAGGAAGGCATAAAATCAAGCTAGAGAGGATACCAATTAAGGTAATGATTTATCCAGTCTCCACTATCCTGGACCAAACAGGGGAGAAAAAAGAAAGAAAACCCGCACCATTTCCAAAGGACAACACTACTAAACGTCCCCAGAATAAAATATTTCTGTCAAACAATCAGTCGAATTTACCGAGCGCTTACTGTGTGCAGAGCACTGTCCTAAGCACTTGGGAGAGTACAGTATAATAGAGTTGGTAGCCACATTCCCGGCCCTCACCAAGTTTGCATCCTAGAGGACAGACATTCATATCCTTGAATAAATTACCGATATGTACGGAAGCGCTACTTCCTAAACGTTTCGTTAATGACATTTTAACGGTATTAAAATTTAACAAAACTTTGTTAATGGTGTTGCGGAGGGGCTCAGAACAATCCCACTTTAAGCACACATAGAATTTATAGAATTAAATTCAAAGTACCTGAAGGATCGGCAACTAGAAAAGATCTTTCGGAGATTAACTGTTCCAGGTAAGATCTCACAGCTTACGGGGAGGTACAGTTCGGGCTCCCGATTGGCACGACAAACCACTGACACCTTTCAGGAAAACTGTGAGATCGGGTCTCACGCCGCTCTTTTCTCCATCGCTTTAAAACTGGAAAAGGAACAGATTTTAAGGTCCTCCATCTCTTCTATTAGAGGAACGTAATGAGCTCGCGTGAGTAAAAATAAAAACGCTCTCGCCGATATCTATGGCTAATAGTTCGATGCAACTACGCTCTCTTCTGCAATCTAACAATCTGCATTTTCACATCATTAGCTTCCGAACTCTTTTCTGAGGCCGGCTTCATTCACGGTCACCGTCTACGCTAATGTTTTCGGAAACCCTGAGAGAATTCGCTCCTAGGTCAGAGGTGAGGTTTCAGAACATCTTAATGGGTTTGATTGTCATTGGCATCTGCCGTTTTCTCAGCTTGGGTAAGAGCTCGATGGTCTTAGACCATACCCTGCGTATTCTCAGAAAAGAGTTGTGAGAATCGGGGGCTCCCTGGATCGAAAAAGAAAACTTGGAAGTTTCGAGGAGATGACTCTAGTTAGAAACTCCACTTGAGAAACACCCAGCGACAGGATGTGTTATAAAATTTGACCAAACTGAATATCAGTTTTGACCTAAGGTTCTGCAGGCCGACTGTTTTAAGCAAAACCCGTGTGTGCAGCCACAGATTTTCGATGGGAAAGAAGTTTGACCAAGCGGAAAGAGCCCAGGGCTGGGAACCAAGAGACTTGGGTTCAAATCCCGGCTCCACCACTTGCCTGATCAAGCAGTGGTATTTACTGAGAGCTTACCATGTGCTGAGCACTGTCCTAAGGGCTTGTCAGCTGTGTGACTGTGGCCAGGCCACTTCACTTCTCTGTGCCTCAGTTCCCTCATCTGTGAAATGGGGATGAAGACTGTGAGCCTCACATGGGACAACCTGATGACCCTATATCTACCCCAGCGCTTAGAACAGTGCCCTGCACATAGTAAGCGCTTAACAAATACCAGTATTATTATTATTACGATACAAAGAGTTGGGAGACCTGTTCCCCGAGGATGATAATGGTATCTGATGTGTGACCTGGGCAAGTCCTGAGCTTCTTCATCTGAAAATACTCAATAATAATAATAACGATAACATTTGCTAAGCGCTTACTATGTGCCAAGCACTGTTCTAAGCATTAGGGTGGATACGAGATGATCAGGTTGTCCCACTTGGGGCTCACATTCTTCATCCCCATTTTCCAGATGAGGGAACTGAGGCCGAGAAAAGTGAAGTGACTTGCCCAAGGCCACGCAGCAGACAAGCGGCCGAGCCGGGATTAGAACCCACGTCCTCTGACTCCCGGGCCCGTACTCTCGCCACAAGGCCATGCTGCTTCTCAAAATGGGGATTGAATACCCATCCTCTCTCCCCAGTCCTTAGATTGTGTGCCCAGGTGAGGTAGGGACTGTATCCGTGCCGACTTGTTCATCCCAAGCGCTTAGTACAGTGCTCTGCACAAAGTAAGCGCTCAATAAATACTGTTGAATGAATGAATGATTATCTTGTTTCTACCCCAGTGCTTGGCACACAGCGAGTGCTTAAATGCCACAATTATCAATCAATTAATCAATCGTATTTACTGCAGACAGTAAGCACTTGGGAGAGTATAGTAGAGGTATTATTATTACGGCATTTGTTAAGCACTTACCACGTGCCAGGCACTGCGCTAAGAGAGTACAATATAGGAGAGTTATCATTATTATTATTACGGCATTTGTTAAGCGCTTACTACGTGCCAGGCACTGCGCTAAGACGCGTTCTCTGTCCACAGTCACCACCGTTCCGGCCCGGGTTTGAAGGAGGGCCGTGGTTTTGTGATGGACTCCGCAGGCTGGACAGGAGGTTTCTGCCGCCGAACGCTACGGAGGAACGAGCGTATCTGATCAGTCGATCCGTCCGTGGCATTTGACGGGTGCTTACCGTGCGCAGAACACTGTACTAAGCGCTGGGGAGAGGACAATATAGCAGAGTTGGTAGACACGTCTGTTAGCTAAGCCGGGGCGACGAACGGCAAGCCGGGGAACTCCTGGGGTGGAAACTGCGAAAGAAAAATGCCCAGCTACCCTGAAGGCCAACAAAATAACGTATCCCCGACGCCCTGAATCAAGCAATCGTTCGTATTTTGGAGCACTGACTCTGTGCGGAGCACTGTACTAAGCGCCTGAGAGAGCACGAACCAGTAGAAGAGACTCATTCCCTGTCCACCACGAGCTTGCGGTGGAGAGGAGCGCGCCTGAACGCACCCGAATGGGAGGGCAGAATTCTGATAGCCACCGCTAGCCCTTCACACGCACGAGCAGACCCGGGTGGGACCGACCGCATTCACGGGGAGATTTAGGACTTAAAAGCCGAAAGATAGCTCTAATTCGACATCGCAGCGAGGCTATTCTAGCACGCTAGGCGGCTCTGCTTGCCGAAAGAACAGGAGGCCGGAGTCGCATCGAAGCCTTCCTGGACTTAGAGATAAAGATAGATAGAGATAAAAATAAATCCGACTACAAATATGGGCCTTTGGAGATAAAAGATGAACGGCCCGGGGGCCCAAATGACAACCAAGAGGCTCCTCGGTGTAGCGCTGAGCCAAGAGAAAGTTCTGCCCAATCTTTAACGGCAGCCGAATATCGCCTTGGCCTCGGTTCAACAAAACGAGTCCAGTCGTTTTCCGGCAGAGCGTGCCCAGAATTGGCTGGGAGAAAATATGTAGTGCAGTGATAATAATATTGACACCGATAATGAGTATTACTATTACTGTGGCATTTCTTTAATTGTTTATGCGTTTAATCGTATCGACTGAGCGCTTACTGCGCGCAGAACGCTGTACTCGGCGCTTGGGCGAGGACGGCACGCCAAGAAACGGACACATTCGCCGCCCACAACGAGCTTACGGTCCGGAGGGAGCTTACCACGCGCCAAGCGACGGGGAAGGTACAAGATAGACGGGTGGGACACGCGCCTCGTCCCAGATGAGGTCAGAGTCTAAGGGGAGGGAGAACAGACATTTAAGCGCTTAGTGCGGTGTTCTGCACACAGTAAGCGCTCAATAAATACTATTGAATAAATACGTTTGAATGAATGAATTACAGATGAGGAAAATGAGTCACGGAGAAGTGACTTACCCCAGGACACACAGCAGACAAGGGGTAGAGTCAGAATTAGAACCCAAGCCTCCTGACTTCTAGTCCTGTGCTCTTTCCACCAGTTAATGCCGATTCTCATGAAACATCACCCAGCCTATAATCAATCGACCAATCACTCAGTGGTATTTATTGAGCGCTCACCGTTTGCAGAATACAACACCAAGCAGCCGGAAGAGTATTTTTTGGTCTCCCTCTCTAAACTAGAAGCCCCTTTTTTATTTTATTTTTTAATCACTTATTCTGTGTCAAGCACCGCTGGAAGTGCTGGGGTAATAATAATAATAATGTTGGTATTTGTTAAGCGCTTACTATGTGCAGAGCACTGTTCTAAGCGCTGGGGTAGACATAGGGGAATCAGGTTGTCCCACGTGGGGCTCACAGTCTTAATCCCCATTTTACAGATGAGGGAACTGAGGCATGGAGAAGTTAAGTGACTCGCCCAGAGTCACACAGCTGACAAGTGGCAGAGCTGGGATTCGAACTCATGAGCCCTGACTCCAAAGCCCGTGCTCTTTCCACTGCGCCACGCTCAGCCCACACGGGGCTCACAGTCTAAGTAGGAAGGAGAACAGGGATTGAATCCCCATTTTGCAGTTGAAAAAACTGAGGCCCATAGAAGTTGAGTGACTTACCCAAGGTCACACAGCAGACAAGTGGTGGAGCTGAGATTAGAATCCACGTCCTCTGGCTCCTAGACCGATGTTTTATCCTGCTTTCTGCTGGCAGAGCAAATATATACGAACTCTGTCACGCTCTGCTCTCCCACCCACTTAGTACAGTGCACTAAGCGCACCCAGAAAGCGTTCAGTAAGTGAGAAGCAGCCTGGCCTAGCGGCTAGAACCCGGACCTGGGATTCCGAAGGACCTGGGCTCTAATCCCGGCTCCGCCACCCGTCTGCTGTGTGATCTTGGGCCAGTCGCTTTGCTTCTCTGGGCCTCATTTTCCTCATCTGTAAAATGGGGATGAAGACTGCGAATCTCACGTGGGACGGGGACTGTGTCCCCCAAATTAGCTTGTATTGACTCTAGCCCTCACTATTCATTCATTCAATAGTATTTATTGAGCGCTTACTCTGTGCAGAGCACTGTACTAAGCGCTTGGAATGGACAAATCAGTAACAATAGTGTCCGGTACATAGGAATTGCTTAACACATACCATAAAAACCAAGTTTCTTACAGCTCAGCCTCCTCTGTCTTTCCAGAAGCGCTCCTCTTCTTCCCGTTTTCTCTAACCTCCACCTCACCCTCCTCCTCACTCCAACACCCGCCCTCTCCCATCCCCACCGAGACACCGTCTCACCTGTGTTTTCAGACAATAACGTGCTGCGGGGTTTGCAACCATCGCTCAGAAGCTTAGAGCCCTATTCCTCTGCTCCCCAAATATACCTTTCTTTAATCCATCAATCAAAGGAATTTATCGGAAGTTAACTACGTGCGGAGCACTGTACTAAGCGCTTGGGAGAGTGCGACAGAACAGAATTAACGGGCGCGTTCCCTGCCCGTGATTCGCTCACAGTCTAGAGGACTTTTCGGTCCTTCTGCCTCCTCTTTTTCGGTTCGAGCTTTGGATCTTTGAGTCATCCTGATATTAACTGCCATTAAGCGTTCAACTCACAGATTGAAATTCTGGGACATCATCAGCACGGCCGATTCCTCTGATGGCATCACGTACCTGCGTTTTGCGGTGTCTAAAAGATCCTTATGGAAATCTTCAAGTAAGCCCAACATTCTAAACGTAGCCAATTTGCTTTTTTAAAAGCAGCTGTAAATGCAGATGTTGAATTTTGATCATGGAAAACATAACCTTAGTAGGTGGTCTGGAGAGATGGTGGGTATTCATTCATTCAATAGTATTTATTGAGCGCTTACTATGTGCAGAGCACTGGACTAAGCGCTTGGAATGGACAAATCGGCAACAGATACAGTCCCTGCCCTCTGACGGGCTCACGGTCTAATCGGGGGGGGGGAGACGGACGGACGAGAACCATGGCGATAAATAGAGTCGAGGGGAAGAACATCTCATTAAAACAATAGCAAATAAATAGAATCAGGGTGACGTACATCTCATTAAACAAAATAATGAGGGTCCGTAGATTGGCAGGGAGGGATTTCTCTAGATGGCGAGACCAAGCCTCCCCGATCCCGCGCTAGGCCGATTTATTCCGCTAATAATGCACGTATAACAAAGGTCCGGGCTACCTAACGCTAGATCGATCATTTGTAGTCTATTTGAACTATCTAATTTAGCCTTGACCCCAGCGGCGATGACTAATAAGGCTGTTTCTCCTCTTTTACCTTTGGTAATATCGCAAAGGAATCTTGGATTTCACATCACTTGACTTCCGAAAAATCAAAGCACTCTCTTTCTGTCCCCACAGGCTCCCTGGGACGTAAGTTTGGATAACTAGTGTAAAATGGATAAGTCCATTTTACAGACGAGGAACCGAGGCATAATAATCGTGGTATTTCTTAAGCGCTATGCGCCGAGCGTGGTTCTAAGCACTGGGGTAAATACAAGATAATCAGGTCCCACATGGGGCTCATAGTCTGAGTAGGAGGAAAAACAGGTATTGAAACCCCCCTCTTGCAGATGAAGGAACTGAGGCGTAGAGAAATGAGGCGACTTGTCCAAGGTCACACGGCGGACGAGTGCCGAGATTAGAACCCAGGTCCTCTGACTTCCAGGCCCGTGCTCTTTCCACTAGGTCACCCTGTTTCTCTAGGTAAGATAAAGAGATAAGGCATCCTATTCCTATTCCTGCTGCTCCGTTTGCATCCTCCTCTGTCTTTCAGAATGAAATGATGAGCCTTTTAGGAAACACATCACCTCTTGCTAAGGAGCGCCTGGCCAGAGCGGCTTCCCTCCTCTTCTCGCCCATCACCCCGAGGGACCAAACATCGACAAGACAAGATCACGGCGCTTGCTAAAGTGCCTGGCGTATAGTAAGTGCTTAACAAGTACCATTTCAAAAACAAAATTGCTTAATACAGTTTTCTGGACACAGTAAACACTCAGTAAATACCATTGATCGATTGGAAGCCAAGAGGCCTGGGTTTGAGTCCCAGCTCTGCCACTTGGCCTGCTGTGTGACCTTGCGTAGCAGACTTAATCTCTCTGGGCCTCGGCTTCCACACCTGTAAAATGGAGATAAGATAGATGGTGAACCCTGTGGTAAGCGGAGATAACCCTGGGGTAAAATGGAGATGACAGATGGTGGATGAGGACTGGATCTGGCCTCATAACCTGGTATCAATCAATCAATTAGTGGTAATTTACTGAGCACTTACTGTGTGTAGAGCGCTCTACTGTCTACCGCTATTATGAGCGTGTAGAAAAAATTTAACAAATGCCATATTTATAATGCCTCAGAAAACCAATAATAATAATTATTATTATGGTATTGTTAAGCACTTACTATGTGCCAGGCACTGTACTAACCGCTGGGGTGGAGACAAGCAAATCAGATTGGACACAGTCCCTGTCCCATATGGGGCTCTCCGTCTCAAATACCATTTTACAGATGAGGGAACCGAGGCACAGAGAAGTGAAGTGACTTGCCTAAGGCCACTCAGCAGACACGTGGCAGAGCAGGAATTAGAACTCACAACCTTCTGACTCCCAGGCCTGTGCTCTATACACTAAGCCATAATAATAATAATAATAATGATGGTATTTGTTAAGCGCTTACTAGTGCCAAGCACTGTTCTAAGCACTGGGGTAGATAGAAGGTAATCAGGTTGTCCCACATGGGGCTCGCAGTCTTCATCCCCATTTTCCAGGTGAGGTCACTGAGGCACAGAGAAGTGAAGTGACCTGCCCAAAGTCACACAGCTGGTAAGTGGCCGAGCAGAATTAGAACCCATGACCTCTGACTCCCAAGCCCAGGCTCTTTCACACTAAGCCACGCCGCTTCTCATAGCATGCGTCCATGCTACTGCAGGACACGAATTCGTTCGATAGCATTTACTGAGCGCTTAGTATGTGCACAGCACTGTGCAGAGCAATGTGAATGTAGTGGCTGAACTATGTAGGTTCTTTACAACAGAACAAAGCCATTTCTCCTGAAAGCCTGGAGTCAGGGTCAAAACTGAACCAAGCTAAGATGTGTTTACCTTCGTTTCCAGCTCACTTTGCCGTTAATGAAGAAATTACAAATCATTTGGTTTAATGCTGCTGCTAAAATAATTCCTGCTTTAAATATGAGCAAATAAACTGATAATAGTAATAATTTGGTATTTGTTAAGCGCTTACTGTGTGCCAAGCACTGTTCTAAGCACTGGGTAGATACAAGGTAATTAAGTTGTCCCTCATGGGGCTCACAGTCTTAATCCCCATTTTACAGACGAGGTCACTGAGGCACAGAGAAGTTGAGTGACTCGCCCACAGTCACACAGCTGACAAGCGGCAGAGCCGGGATTAGAACCCATGACCTCTGACTCCCAAGCCCGGGCTCTTTCCACTGAACCACGCTGCTTCACAACCAATAGACCACGTGCAAACCGCGGAATTTTTTTCAGCTTATACACCATCTTGGCCATCTCTTCCAGTGATTGACTGATTGACGGCCACAGCCGTGACCAAGCAAGGGATCGATCCAGGAAAATCAGAACAGACACAGCTCCTGTCCCACCTGGAGCTCAGAGTTAAAGAGGGAGAGACAACCGGTATAATAATGTTGGTATTGGTGAAGCGCTTACTATGTGCCGAGCACTGTTCTAAGCGCTGGGGGAGATACAGGGCCATCGGGTTGTCCCACGTGAGGCTCACGGTCTTCACCTCCATTTTTACAGATGAGGTACTGAGGCACCGAGAAGTGAAGTGACTTGCCCACAGTCACACAGCTGACAAGCTGGGATTCGAACCCATGACCTCCGACTCCCAAGCCCGGGCTCTTTCCACTGAGCCACGCTGCTTCTCTATCCTCATTTATCATATCCTCATTTTACAGATGAGAATACTGAGGCCCAGAGGGGTTAAGATGACTTGCTCACGGTCACCCAACGGGAAAGTAGCAGAGCTGGGTTTAGAAGCCAGGTTTCTTGACTCTCGCTACTGTGCTCTTTCCACTCTTGACCAAGCTACTCTGCGAACCGCTCAAGTTGAACTGGAATTCAAATAGACTCCGTGTCTTGTCTTTATTTCTTTAAAAATCGATACACTTAATGAGCTGGGAGGGTTGCTGAAATGTGTTCAATCTGTAGTTTTCCAAAAAAAAAAAATACAATTCGCCCAAAGCCGCTTTGCCATTTTAAGCTCGTTGAAGATATGAAATGATCTCTTCTGCCCAGAGTCAGTGTCGGCATTATCGATACTTTAATAAGACAGAAGGAGAAGTGTAGTTCCAAATTTCAATTTGGAAATCTCTTGGAGCCATTCTGACAAGTTATTTTCTCTAGAAACCACAGATTCTTGCCCCGTCTCTCCCGCCATCTGCCATTACTGCTCAGAAGTAGAAATCACTTCAGTCTTGGTGAAAATCTATTCTGCAGAGAAAATTCTCAAGGGACACCAGCCAACCCTGCCACAGGCCAGCTTCGTTCCCACCTGTCCCGATCCGCGACTCCGGCGTGCATGATTTCACGCTCAACGCGGACCGTCGATTGTCAGGGGGCGAAGGCTTTTCAGAATTAACAGTCTGGAGTGTGAAAACCATCCGAGACAAACACAAATATCGGTGAAAGCTGCCCTCCGTCTCCACCTAAGGAGAAGCTGAGTTCTCTCACCGACCCCAGATATGCCCCAGTTAGCCAAATACCCGCACTGGAGCCCGAACTCTACAGTTTCCTTTTCATTAATAATAATACCACTAATTTTGGTACTGGTTAAGCGCTTGCTATGTGCCAAGCGCTGTTCTAAGAGCTCAGATAGAAGCAAGTTAATCAGGTTGGACGCCGTCCCTGTCCCTCGTGGGGCTCACGATCTTAATCTCCATTTTACAGATGAGGTACCTGAGGCCCGGAGAAGTGAAGTGACTTGCCCAAGGTCACACAGCAGATATGTGGCGGAGCCGGGATTAGAACCCACGTCCTTCTGACTCCCCGGTCCATGCTCTATCCACTAAGCCATGCTGCTTCCCAAACACAATCTCCTGCCCAAGTGGCAACCTCCCCTGCTAATGGCATCAACTAAATAGCAACGGAAGAATTCATTTTTCTAATACGCTTGGAAACCACGGGAAAATCTAGATTTCAACCTCTCTGCCCCATTGTTTAAAAGCTAATGAAGCGAAATGGATTCAGCTTTGCAAAACACTTCCTTAATTTACATTTGTCCTTTCAGAAATCTCACCCATTGAATATTTAAGATGGCACTCTTCATCTCTCTTCCTTTCTGAAATCTGAAATGTCATCAATTATGTAGGTAATCCCTCTTTGGTTTTCACTAAAACCCATAGGGAAATGCCAAAAAGGAAATTATCCAAGATTTGGGGCAGATGACATCATCAAAATGATCCATATTAAGCTCCTTCTGGGAGATCAAGTCTCAAAAAAACCACTGTGGTGTTAGCAGATAAAGCACAGGCCTGGGAGTCAAAAGGACCTGGGTTCTAATTCTGCCTCTACCACTCATCTGTTGTGTGACCTTGGGAAAGTCACTTTGCTTCTCATGTACCTCAGGTACCTCGTCTGTAAAATGGGGATTAAGACCGTGAGTTCCATGCAGGTCATATTGTGCCCAACCAGATTACCTTGTATCTAATTTAGAAAAAACGGTCTAGGGATTGTTTTTAATTTTTAAAGCGCTGTATCTGTTTGATCACTGACTGCTTTGAGAAGTCAGCTGTAGAGTGACTCAAATTTCCAAACAAGAGAAAAACACTGCCTTTTTCAAGGTAGGTTTATCATTTAAAGATTTTAAACGTTATCACTAGTTCATAGATTTTAATGTAAAAGACTTTCATTCAAAGTCAGGGTGTTTTACATTAGACACTAGAGGCTTAATCAGGCCTGCGAAGTGAAGAACATGGAGGATTGAAGGTCATGCAGGAAGTATATTTTAACGTTTCCCGTGTAGACTGTACCTTGTGGGCAGAGATCATGCCTACCAGCTCTGGTTTTTTTTTATGACATCAATTAAGCCAGACTTCAACGTTTAACCTGACAAGTAAACTGATTCATTGATTCAGTTGTGTTTATTGAGCACTTGCTATGTGCAAAACACTGTTCAAAACTCTTCAATAAACAGATATATTTCTGGGCTTTACAAGCCCGGAAAGAGCATGGGCTTAGGAGCCGGGGTCACGGGTTCGAATCCCTGCTCTGCCACTTGTCAGCTGTGTGACTGTGGGCAAGTCACTTCACTTCTCTGGGGCTCGGTGACCTCATCTGTAAAATGGGGATTAAGACTGTGAGCCTCACGTGGGACAACCTGATGACCCTGTACCTCCCCCAGCGCTTAGAACAGTGCTCAGCACATAGTAAGCGCTTAACAAATACCAACATCATTATATATTCCCCACCCAAAGCAAACGATAATTAATCAGTGGTATTTGAGTCCCTCCTGTGTGCAGAGCACTGTACTAAGAGCTCGGGAGAGTCCGACACTACAGAAATGGTGAAGTTCCCTGTCTTCAACAAGCTTACAGACTAGAGGGGGACAGCGTCCAGACTGCAGCGTCATTTTCAGAAATTCAAAGTGCTTGTCATCATTCGGGATTCTAGACTCTCTGTGGATTCTCTGCACCTGTCAATTGCACCGCGTGAGTAAGAAGCATACGTGTGGGACCGTTTTGCCATCCCTGTATCACTGGGTGGGGGGACAAAAGCATCCGACTACCAGAAAATCCAAGCCAAGAACAAAACAGCTCTGCCCACCGGAGACCTCAGAAGGAAAGCAGGCTGCCTCAGATTCCTTTTGAATTATTTGATTCGAGCAGCGTGAATGAGAGGCGGCGCTATTCAAGGTGTTAAACAAAGCATAAAATGAGTCTATAATATGCGGTTAGGGTTGGGTTTCCTTTTAATTCGCCTTTTCGGTTTTTCCCTTGAATCATTAATAAATGAATTATTCTGGCTATGTATTATGAATAAGCAAAGACTGTGTAAAAGCAACTCATAATTTTTTATACCTATGAATGTCATTTCTGCAGCCAATATGCCATACCCAGATGCATTTTATGGATTCATCAATCCAAGTCATGGCATTGTATTCCCACATTACCGATATTTCACGGAGGGGAAAAAACATAGTGCTTTTTATGGGCAATTCCTGACAGAATAGGCAAGCCCTTAAGCAAATTAGCCTCGAGTCGGGGTAGCCCAGAGATCCCCATTCTTGCAGGTTCAACATCGCATGGCCGGGGATTTTACTCGGAATCCCCCGTGAAGTAGAACGATCTCTGCATTGCTTTTTGGCATGTAAAATTTTAAAAAGAGTAGATCTCTGTGGCTGTGCGATTTATAGGATGTTTTCCTTAGGATTCATTAGCAGCGTGGCCCAACGGAAAGAGCGCGGGCCCGGAAGTCAGTTGACCCAGCTCTGCCAGTTTCCAGCTGTGGCAAACTCACCTAATATACCTGTGCCTTAGCTTCCTCCCCTATAAAGCAGTTGTGAAATACCTGTTCTCCCTCCCCCATTATCTGTTAGCCCCATCTGAGGCTTGATTACCTTCTATCTACTCCAGCGCTTAGCACATAGTAGTTGTAATAGCAGGTACTAAGTGCCAAGCGCTTGTATGAAGCACGGGGAAAGACTACTCTGGTGGGAATTAGACACGGAGAACCTGTCCCTTCAGGGGCTCACCATCTATGAATTTAGTTAGTGCTTAACAAATACGACGGTTCCTATTATTATTGGCAAAATAAATTCCTCTTAATTTTATTCACAGCCCAAAAACCTTTTTTGTTGGTTTTTTGGGGGCAATTAAAGAATCCAGTGGAATTTATTCCATTAAAGCAGCACTGCAATTTTTAGTGCACTTCACGAAAGACACTCGTCCCCGAATGGAATCCAAACTAAGCTTGGCGTATTGTGTTACCTGGAAATATTTGGGTGGATGACTGTTTTATTGCACCGTCAACAGATCACCACCCACCAGCCAGCCCTGTGGGCCAGGAATGGGTTTTGTCTTTCCCACGTTCTTAGTACCCTATGTAGCTGGCACCCGTTGGGAATTCAATAAATACGATCACTACTAAGACCGCCATTTCAAAATTTGAGTTCTAATTAGTCAGATGGCCATACTTTTATAAATCTGTCATACCAGGGGTCTGTT
This sequence comes from Ornithorhynchus anatinus, assembly GCF_004115215.2. NCBI lineage: Eukaryota > Metazoa > Chordata > Mammalia > Monotremata > Ornithorhynchidae > Ornithorhynchus > Ornithorhynchus anatinus. Next base: position 3,954,180 of record NC_041749.1, read on the forward strand.
CACCCATCACCGATGCGCTGTCAATATTTAATAAATAATGAGCCGGCTTCTCCCGGGGCCGGTGGACTCTATCGGTGTGGGGGCTAAGTCATTCCCTGGGTGGAAGTCAAGCACGAGAAGCAGCCGGACCCCTCATTCCAGCCCTTGGACGCGCTTGAGTGCGTTCCTTCCGGCAACCGGGAATGAAGTGGCCCGAGCGGGCTAATGGAAGCCTCCAAACGCCTGACTTCCTTCCTCGGAGCCACTCGGGACCCTGGGGAGCCAAGAGCCCGTTTGGAATGTCTGCAATGGATGGAAGAAGAGGATGAGAAGAAGAGGGGAAATCTGGAGAAGCATTTCTTTCCTCCACTCGGATCTCAAAAATGTTTTCTTCTGTCAGACTTGAGCGGGTGGAAAAACATGCCACGGTGGATGCCCAAGAGACAAGTCTCCACGTCTCCTGGGTGGATTGGGAGGCAGATTATTAACCCAAGAAACATTCTTCTCCCCTTAATGATGACGGTAGTTGTCAAGCACTGTTCTAAGCGCTAAGTACAAGCTAATCAGGTTGGACAGTCCCTGTCCCATATGGTGCTCACAGTCCTCATCCCCATTTTACAGTTACAGAGGTAACTGAGGCGCAGAGAAGCAAAGTGACTCGCCCAAGGCCACACAATAAGCAAGTGATAGAGCCGGGATTAGAACCCAGGTCCTTCTGACTCCCAGGCCTGTGCTCTTTCCATTCTGCCACGCTTCTTATTCAACTGTATTCAATCGTACATTTCATTCATTTATTCAACTGTATGTTTTGAGCACTTGCATTGTGCAGAGCACTGTACTAGATGCTTGGGAGACACAATATAACAAACGGACACATAGCCTGTCCACAATGAGCTTACGGTCTAGCGGGGGAGACAGACATTAAGATAGATAGATAGATAGATAGATAGATAGATAGATAGATAGATAGATAGATAGGTATAGAGATAGGTAGATAGATAGATAGATAGATAGATAGATAGATAGATAGATAGATAGATAGATAGATAGATAGATGATAGATAGATAGATAGATAGATAGATAGATAGATAGATAGATAGATAGATAGATAGATAGAGATAACAGATATATATATATACATATGCATTGTGAGGATGGGAAGGAGGATGAAGTCAGGGGGTCGCAGAAGGGAGTGGGAGGGCTTAGTCTGGGAAGGCCTCTTGGACGAGATGGGCCCTCAATAAGGCTTTGAAGTGGGGGAGAGCGATTGTCTGATGGGAGGAGGGAGGGCATTCGAGTCCAGAGGGAGGATGTGAGCCCTTTGTTGCGTAGGGATCTTCTCTTTCTGTGGCCGAATTGTACTTTCCAAGCGCTTAGTATGGTGCTGGGCACACAGTAGCGCTCAATAAATACGATTTAATGATTGTGGGCGAGAGGTCGGCGGTGAGATAGACGAGATCGAGGTACAGTGAGAAGGTTTGTGCTAGAGGAACAAAGGGTGTGGTCTGGGATGGAGTAGGAGAGTAGCAAAGCGAGGTTGAGGGGGCAAGGGGATTAGGTGCTTTAAAGCCAAAAGTGAGGAGCTTTTGTTTGATGCAGAGGCGGATGGGCAACCACTGAAGGTTCTTGAGAAGTGGGGAAAGATGGTCGGAACGTTTCTGAAGGAAAATGATCCGGGCAGCAGAGTGGAGTATGGACTGGAGTGGGGAGAGACAGGAGGTCAGCGAGGAGGCTGATTCTATAGTCAAGATGGGATAGGAGAAGTGTTTGCATTAATGTGGTACATTTGGTTACCAACTTTGATTACTCTATTTGTAAATCCCCTTACATCTGTCTCCATTCTAATGAAAGCTCCACATGAGCAGGGAACAATTTCAGCCTTATTCCATAGGAATTTCTCTGTTGGAAAAGCAAATCTCTGGGCCAAGGAAATAAGATACCTGTCTTTCCTTCCTCCGAAACCATGGGCCCTATGAGGGACAAACACCTTCAACCGATTATCTTCTGTCTACCCCACACCTTACCATCTTAGTGCTTTACAAAGACCATTATTATTATGGCTTTTATTGTAGTGTTCTGCATGCTGATTCCACGATGCCGCGGAGAAAAAAATATCCCTACTGCCCAAGAAAAGCGTGGTTACACAAAGGCGAAGAACATTTAACATGTCATTTCGATATGTCGGCTTTTACTGACAGGGTACTGGCCCATCTGTGACTAATTCAGTTCCCTACTTTTCCTAGCAAGTACATTTTCAGAATGAGATTCAAACGTGCTTTCACTGTTCATGATTAACGTGATATCGATTTCACATCTGAGTTGGGATTTTTACCCTAAACGAGGTGCAAGTTCTCATTTGCCAAGACGGTATAAATGAATAAGGACTCTTTAGATTTCTTCACTATATTGGGTCTTAAAGTAGATTGTATTGTTTTTAAAACGCTATCTCGTTCCTTAATAAAGGTCATCAAACTAAAGCGGAGAAAAAGTATGTCATTCTGCTTAGATATGTGAATGGAATTTCTTTATTCTAACTAATTTAATCATCAAACTAATTCACCTCATGCGATGGTAATTTTCCTGCCAGTACAATTATATTTCACAGCATGCCTGCTGATTCAGCAACACAGAAATAATCCATTAGAAAAATTATAGAAAGATTAAACCTTTAACAAAATATAGTTTAAAAAATTACCATTATCCTTCTGTTTAATAACTGGACGCACATGCATTTTAAAAAAAAGCTCCCCAAAGGCCAGCGGGTAGCTGACAGTGGCCAGAGGTCACCCTTCAGGTGAGACTGTCCCGAGGATGATAAAGATGTTTGTTAAGTGCTTACTTCACCATCTCCCGGGACTATAAAATCATTTTGCGCGGGGAATGTGTCTGTTAGTTCTGTTCTACCGCACACTCCCAACTGCTTAGTGCAGTGCTTTGCACATAGTAAGCACTCATATACCACTGATTGATTGCTTATACTGAACAAAGCACTGAGGTAGACACAAGATAGTCAGGTCAGACACGTTTCAGTCCCTCAGAGGGTCACAGTCTAAACGTGAGGGAGAACAGGGACTTTACACTCATTTTTCAGATGGGATAACTGAGGCACAGAGAAATGAAGTGATTTGCCCAACCTCACCTGGCAGACGAGAAGCAGAGTCAGGATTGGAACCCAGATCCTCTGACTCTCAGACCCGTGGTCTTTCCACTAGAGCATGCTGTCCTGATTTTCAAGGTTTTTCTTTGCGGCCTAGCTGGGCTAAGATGAGAATCAGTATGGTTGAGCAGTTCAAGTTCCTCATAGCATCAGTGATGGCGGAGATTACTGGTGGTGTTTTCTTCTTCTTCTTCTTTCTTCTCCTTCTCCTTCTTCATCATCATCACCAACCCCAGCAGAACTGGCCTCTGGGGCTGCAAACAGGAACATCTGCCTCAACTCAGAGTGCATTTCCAGATACAAGAGAACCTGATATTCAAGGCTCTCATCGGGGGCCGGGTCCCCGATTCCAGTCTCACCGAGCTCCAGGCTGACTCGCTCGGGAAGAGCTGCGGCACTGGGCCGGTTTCTAGGGGCAGCAAGGTGGGGAGTGGTTAGGGTTGGAGGAGAAGGGAGAAGAGGTTGGGGGAGAGAGGAAAGGGAGAAGGAGGATAAGGAGGAGGAAGAGAAAAATGAGGGAGGAGGGGGGGAAGAGAGAAAGGAGGAGGGGAAGAGAGAGGAGGAAGAGAAAGAAGGAGGGGAGGAGAGGGAAGAGAAAGAGGAGGGGGGAGGAGGAGGAATGAATGCCCTCCCTCCTCACATCCGCCAAACTAACTCTCTTCCCCTCTTCAAAGCCCTACTGAGAGCTCACCTCTTCCAGGAGGTCTTCCTAGACTGAGCCCCCCTTTCCCTCTGCTCCTCCTTCCCTCCCCTTTCCCCTCCACTCAGCCCTGTGCATATTTGTTTATATTATTTATTACCCTATTTATTTTGTAAATGATGTGTATATCTCTATGATTCTATTTATCTTGATGATGTCATTTTGCTTTGTTCTGTTTTGCTTTGCTGTCTGTGTCCCCCGTTTAGACTGTGAGCCCGTTACTGGCAGGGATGGTCTCTCTGTGTTGCCGAACTGTCCATTCCAAGCGCTTAGTCCAGTGCTCTGCACATAGTAAGCACTCAATAAATACTATTGAATGAATGAATGAATGAGTAGGAGGGGGAGGAGGGAAGGAGGAGGGTGATGAGGAAGAAAGAGGCAGGGGAAGAGGAAAAAGAAGAGGAGGAGGGAGAGGAGAAGGAGGGGGAAGAGAGTGAGGAAAAAGGGGGAAGGAGAAGGAAGAGGGAGAGAAGAAGGATGAGCAGGGAGGAGGAGAGAGAAGAAGGTGCTTTTGTTTAATGCCAGCAGATTTGTTTGAACCTGGTCCGGCATATATGCATGAAGGAGAGGAAGAGAATGAAATCAGTAGGTGGACAGAGAAAGAAGTGATTCTCCCCATCTTTTTATTTGAAAGTTATTTGTTAAGTGTTGCTTATATGTCAAGCACTGGTCTAAGTGCTGGGGTATCTACAAGTTAATCAGGTTGGACCGAGTCCCTGTCCCACATGGGGCTCACAGTCTAAACAGTGGGGTGACTAGGTAGTGAATCCCCATTTTACAGTTGAGGAAACTGAGGAACAGAGAAGTCGAGTGACTTGCCCAAGGTCACAGAGCAAGCAAGTGGCAGAATCAGGATCAGAGTGTAGGCCCCCAAACTTCCAGGCCCGTGTTTTTTTCCACTACATCAAACTGCTTCCCATCTCCCACCTTTCCAATTTTCCCCTTTCCTTTTTCTTTTTATGCATCTCCCCTCTCCTTCCTCCCACGTCCCGCTCCCTTTTTCCCGCCTTCCTTATTCCCCTTGTGCCTATTCTTCCATTCCACTCTTCCTTTTCCCTTTCTTCCCTTTGTTCCATTCCTTTCTAAGACCTTCCATTTCCGCTGCGACCCTTCCAGCTCCCAAGACCCGGTCACCTTCCACAAGAGAGACGCACAAAAAAATCTCTCATCAAATGTTCGGGGGTGTCGCACCTTAGGATAGGCAATTTTAATTGTCTATACCTCTACGGGGCAGAATTTCTGCTGGTTCGATGGCAACTAACTCCCTGAAGTAAAGACGATGTCTCTTAAATCACCTTCCTACAGTCAAGGCCTACGAAGAGAAGAAGAAATTAATGTCAGAGAGTCAGAATTGCTTAATTCTCATTCATTTCTCTTCCGGGGCGAGCACAACCCGAAGTTTGCTTCGGTTTGCTTTTTGCCAGCCCCTACTCTAGCAGCTTTTGGGTTTCGGATAATCTGTACCCATCCCAGGATCAGTCAATCACTCGATCAACCGACAGCGCTTATCGAGTTCCCACCGAGCTGATCATTTGCGAGCACACGATAAAGTTACACCACGCGATCCCCGCCCTCCGGAAGCTTGTAATTTAGAGCGTAGTGATCTGTTGAGGTAATTCACAACCGATCAATCCGTGTTACTTATTGAGTCCTTGCTGTGTGCAGAGCACTGTATTAAGCACTTGGGAGAGTACAACATAGCAAAACAAGAGACGCATTCCCTGCCTACAGTGAGCTTCCAGTCTAGATGGGGAGGCAGACATTAATCGAAATAAATATTACAGCTCTAATAAAGAAACTACAGAGATGACAGATACGTTCCCTTCCCACAAGGAGTTTACGGTCCAGATGGAGCTTCCGGTAGCGTACCCTTCCCTGGACAGAGCTTCCTTCCAGAAGTCTTGGAATAGTTTTGGGGAACCCCCATCCTCGTCGGCAGCAGTTCCCAAAATTATAGTGAGCTCTAGAGGTTCTTCCCACCTGGAACGCTCACGGGGCCCAGCCCTGGGGGCAGGAGCCGGCCTGGCCAAGGGCAAAGCTAGGCCGGCGGAGGGACCGCGGAGGATGCGGAGATAACAAGGGAGTGGGGAAAACGGCACCGGCCTGGAAGTCAGGAAACCTGGCTTCTAATCCCAGCTCGGCCACTTGCCCGCTGGGTGGACTTGGGCAAATCATTTAACTGCTCCGGTCTCAGTTGCAGCGTGGCATAATGGATAGAGCACGGGCCTGGGAGTCAGAAGGTCACGGGTTCTAATCTCCGCTCCGACACTTGTCTGCTGTGTGACCTTGGGCGAAGCAGCGTGGCTCAGTGGAAAGAGCACGGGCTTTGGAGTCAGAGGTCATGAGTTCGAATCCCAGCTCTGCCACTCGTCAGCTGTGGGACTGTGGGCGAGTCACTTCACTTCTCTGTGCCTCAGTGACCTCATCTGTAAAATGGGGATGAAGACTGTGAGCCCCACGTGGGACAACCCGATTCCCCTCTGTCTACCCCAGCGCTTAGAACAGTGCTCGGCACATAGTAAGCGCTTAACAAATACCAACGTTATTATTATTATTAAATCGCTTTACCTAATGTGCCTCAGTGACTTCATCTGAAAGATGGGGATAGAGACTGTGAGCCCCACATGGGACAGGGACCGTGTCCAACCTGATTTGCTTGCAACCACCCCAGCGCATTGCCGCTGGCACATAGTGAGCACTTAATACCATCATTATTATTATCTTTAAAATAATAATTAAGATTAGTATATACATATCTGTGATTTATTTACATTAATGTCTTTCTTCCCCTCCGTAAACTTATCACGGACAGGGAACGTGTCCGTTTACTGTTGCACTGTACTTTCCCGAGCCCCTCTCAGGGTTTGCACCTGGAGAGTTTCCAATCCTCAGCCAGTCTCGGCTCCGGGAGGGAGAGTCGATCAGAGGCCCGTCCGTTCCATCCCTAGCTTGGCCGGTGGCTAGCGAAGGGCAGGCCGTCGGCTACAAGTCAAAACTCACTCGTGCTGGGCGGCGGCGGCCCGGGGGAGAGTCGAGGGCGGAGACTCGAGTTTACCGAATGGAAGACGGCAATGGTAAACCACTTCCTGATTTTTCCCAAGAAAACTCTCCGGATCCACTACCGGAACTATTGCGGAGGGTGAACGGGGCGTTCTGGGAGAGACGTGTCCGTGGTGTCGCTGCGGGTCGGAATCGACTCGACGGCGTAAGACTCTCCCAAGTGCTTAGTACAGTGCTTTGCACACTGTAAGCACTCAAAGACGATCGAATGAATGAATTATTATTATTGTTGTTGTGATATTTGTCAAGTGCTCACTGTGTGCCTAGATCAATTCACTGGGGCACGTATAAGATAATCAGATCCGCCACAATCATTATCGTACACGGGGTTCGTGGTCTAAATAGAAGAAAGTAAGATTTAATCCCCATTTTATAGCAGAGGAGACTGAGGCACAGAGGAGTTAAGTGGCTTGCCCAAGGTCACACGGTCGGCAAGTGGCAGAGGCGGGATTAGAACCCAGGTCCCCTGACTCCCAGGTTTGTGCCGTATCCACTAAAATACCTATTCTCCTTCCCCCTTAGACCGTTTACCCTTCATGGAACCAAGATTAAGTCCGACCTCATTATCTTTCATCTACCTCCGCTTTTAGCACAGAGCCGAGCGCATAGCAAGCACTCAAACTGCCCAGGTCTTATTATTATTACGGGAATTCCGGAGCCGGATAGTCCTGAGAGGCGAACGGGCCCCGGGCCACCTACAAAAACCAGCTAACCGTGCTTCTCTGTGGCTTGGAGCCAAGGAGAGGGGAAGGCTGTCAGAGAGGTCCTGGAAAAGTGGATTTCGTCAGCGCTGCAATCCCGCTCCGTGTTCCTCTCCCACCCGAATCTTCAGATCCAAACGCTGAAATGTCCACATAGGAGACCAAAGGCACGGTGGAGGGGCAAAACTGGCGCCGAGTAGGATTGAAGGCGGCATCGGTCACTTTGTCACCGGCCACTTCCACGTTGGCCGAAAGGTTTTTGGGGCATCCGGTGAAGCAGCTTCCGAGTCCTGAACGACCACATCCAAGGCCATTCTGCCAGCGTCCATGCAGCCTGCTAACTGGTATTTGTACTGGTTCAAACTGGTATCTGTAACGTCGGTATTTGTTGAGCGCTTACTATGTGCCGAGCACTGTTCTAAGCGCTGCGGGAGATACAGGGTAATCAGGTTGTCCCCCGTGAGGCTCACAGTTAATCCCCATTTTACAGATGAGGTCATGGGGAGGCCCAGAGAAGTGAAGTGACGCCCCCACGGTCACACAGCTGACGAGTAGCAGAGCCGGGATTGGAACCCACGACCTCTGACTCCCAACCCGGGGCTCTTTCCACTGAGTCACGCTGCTTCTCTAACTCCACCTGTCTGTTAACCTCACCATATTCTTCCGAGTGCTTAGGGTGGTGCTCTGCACCCAGCGGGTGCTCAATAAATACTACCGATCGAGTGCTTGACTGGCTTGAAGGTGGTGCTCTCTTCCTTTGAACATTTTCCTTTGCAGATTTCCAGCTTTTGCCATTGACATCTGCAAAGCACCCGGACTCACTTTCGAGAATAGACACTGAATTTGGAAAGGTGGCCTGGTCTCTCCCAATTATTATTATTATTATTGAGGTTATTTTCCCTCAACCGCCTCTATTAAACTGCAAGCTCGTTGTGGGCAGGGAACTGTCTACCAGCTCTGTTCTAGTGTCCTCTCCCAAGAGTGTGGCAGAGTGTTCTGCGCCCAGTAAGTATCCAATCGATATGGTTGATTGATTGATTGATTGATCGAATGAGGTGGGATTTGTTCCAGGAAGAGCATTTTATAGCATCATATAGCGACAGCACTTAATTGTACTTAGTGAGAAGCAGCGTGGCTCAGTGGAAAGAGCCCGGGCTTGGGAGTCAGAGGTCATGGGTTCAAATCCCAGCTCTGCCACTTGGCAGCTGGGTGACTGTGGGCAAGTCACTTCACTTCTCTGTGCCTCAGTTACCTCATCTGTAAAATCTGTATCAGTACCTGATCTGTACCTCATCCGTATCTCACCCAGCGCTTAGAAGAGTGCTGTGCACATAGTAAGCGCTTAACAAATACCAACATTATTAATTGTATACCCAACAGTGCTCTAATCGAACCAGACTTTCAACTCCAATTTATAAATCCCAAATTCCATAATTAAAGACTTACCTCTGCCTCAAAATGTGACGCTAATGTAACTTTTGTCTTCATTTGTCTTCTGGTTGCTGTTCCTGGCCTGGTGGGTTTATCTTATTTTTCATCTGTGCTTGGTTTGACTCTGGTGGTTTTTTTGCTTTCTATTGAAAAAAAAATCAGTAACATTGGAAGCATATTTTTAGAGCAGAAAACTAAAGTTGATAACATGCTTCATTAATTACTCAGTGCTGCTTTTTGGAGAAGAGCCTTGAAAGCAAAACGGTCAAAATGCGGAGACACCGCCTGAGCTCTGACTTCTGAGGAAGGAACTTCCAAAGCCAGTTTTCTCCTGTCCATATTGTAGAAGGTCAAACTATCCACCATCTTCATATCGTTAAGCTGGGAAGAGATATATTTTTACTACCCTATTCATTTTGTTAACGAGGTGTCCATCCCCTTGATTCTATTTATTGCTATTGTTTTAGTCTGTCTCCCCCGATTCGACTGTAAACCCGTCAGTGGACAGGGATTATCTCTATCTGTTGCCGAATTGTCCATTCCAAGCGCCAAGTACAGTGCTCTGCACAAAGTAAGCGCTCAATAAATATTACTGAATGAACGAATAAGCAAGCTTCCCATCAGAGATGGTCTTTTTGGGGAGGTGACTGATTTCTGACTGAAGTTGATCACCCTCTAATCGGGACCCTCCTGTCCTTTCAAGCCGAAGGGCCTGAACCGGACAAAGAGAGTCACGGGAGGAAAAGTCTGACCAGACATCTGTCAATCAGACAGTCTTAAAATGAGAATAATTACAGTATTTATTATGCACCACGCACCAGGGTAGAGCCACGATATTCAGCCCAGAGTCACTTTCTGTCTCCCATGAGGAATAAAGTCTGAGAGAGGGAGAGAAGGTAGCTTATCCCCATTTTACAGATGAGGGAACTGAGGCTCAGAGCGGTGTTGAGTTGCCCCGGGTCGGCCAGCAGGCCAGTGACACAGAGCTGAGGCTAGAAGACTGGGACCTGGATCTGTTGACTTCCAGTTCCGTGCTCCCGGCCACACCACCTTTCCTGCCGGGGAAGATTCCCGTGGCGGCCCGGCTTCGGTCGCTGCTTTCAAAAAACGCGATTCCTTTCGGGAAGCAACAAACCCGACTAAAATCGAAAGGGAGCTTGAAATCAGCTTTGCCCGGGACAAATAAATGTCTTCAGACATGTGCCTGGCCCGTGCAGATGCAACCCGAGCTTCAGGCGGCGTGGCCTGGGAATCGGAAGACCTGGGTTCTGATCCTGGCTCTGTCACGTACCTGTAATGTCATCTTGGACCAGTCACCTCACTTCTCTGTGCCTCAGTTCCCTCATCTGCAAAATGGGGATTCAATACCTGTTTTCTCTCCTACTTATATGGCACTTGATTGTCTTGAATCTATCCCAGTGTTTATTACAGTCCTTGGCACATAGTAAGCGCTTAGCAAATACTACAATTATTATTATCATTATCATCTTTACTATAGACTTGGCTCTGACAAGCCCGGAGCTGCCGTTAAAAAGGGATTTTAAAAAGCGAGGGCGGAGATCGGATCAAAGTGGATTTTCCGGTTCAAAGACTTCAGGGAGAGTTTGTTGTTTTTTCACCCCATGTAATTTTACAGTGGAAAGCAAATGGCATGTGGTGACATTTTCTTTTGTCTTCAAGGGTTTCATCAGATGATAATTAATGGAGTTGATTCATCAAGATTAACGAACGGTAAAATACAGGTGTTTGAAGTAGCATGGAAATACCTAGGGAATGTCAATGAGTCCATTTCGCCCTACCACAGCTGGGTAATAATCGTTGATAATCGCAACCAAGAATTAAAACTTCTACAGCCAAATAAAAAGCGGTGTGAAAAATAATGAAACTGAAATAGCAATATATCTTCTTTAATTATGTTATCCACGTGGGGTATTTGTTAAGTGCTTACTATGTGTCGATCGCTGTTCTAAGCATCGGCGGAGGTAGAAGCTGATCGTGCTCAGACACGGTCCCTGTCCCACGTGGGGCTCACAGACTAAGTAGGAGGGAAATTGATGCCAAGTCACCTGTAGCAGGTGACACGTGTACCCAAAAATACGTTTGCTATCATTTTTACAGAAAGACAAGGATTCTACCATGGATGGGAAGCAGCGTGGCTCAGTGGAAAGAGCCTGGGCTTCGGAGTCAGAGGTCACGGGTTCGACTCCCGGCTCTGCCGCTTGTCAGCTGCGGGACTGTGGGCAAGGCACTTCACGTCTCTGGGCCTCAGTTCCCTCATCTGTAAAATGGGGATTAACTGTGAGCCTCCCGTGGGACGACCTGATTACCCTGTATCTACCCCAGCGCTTTGAACAGGGCTCTGCACATAGTAAGTGGTTAAGAATTACCAACATTAAACGTTATCGTTACCATTTACAAACACTAATTTTGTCTATTTTTCCTCAGAGCGCTATAACTCAGAGAAGTGTGTGTCCACTAAATATTTTTCCATGCTCATTCACCTAGCGCTCAGAACCGTGCTTGGCACATAGTAAGCGCTGAACAAATACGATCATCGTCATCATCATGCAATATATGTAGGAATATTACTGGAGCTACTAGCATTTGCTTGCAGTTTGAGTTCCCCAATCAAAATGTGTAATTTCAAGCTGTTTTGAAGGCTGGACTTTCTGGCGCACATATTGAAAGATGGATAAGAGCAGCTGGGGGAGTCTGACAATCCCTGGAGGAAGAAATCAAAGAGCCGGTTAAAAGAGTTCACGGATGGGACTGAACCGCCAACAGGGAGAGTAGGAATAGAATATAATAATAATGTTAGCATTTGTTAAGCGCTTATTATGTGCAGAGCACTGTTCTAAGCGCTGGGGTATTCACAGGGGAATAAGGTTGTCCCACATGGGGCTCACAGTCTTAATCCCCATTTTACAGATGAGGTAACTGAGGCCCAGAGAAGCTAAGTGACTTGCCCAGAGTCACACAGTTGACAAGTGATGGAGTGGGGATTTGAACCCATAACTTCTGACTCCCAAGCCCGGAGTCTTTCCACTGAGCCACGCTGCTTAGGACTGTGAGCCCCACGTGGAACCATCTGATTATCTTGTATCTACTCCAGCACTTAGAACAGTGCTTGGCACCTAGTAAGCGCTTAAAAAATACCATAATGATTATTCTTACGAGACACAGTACTAAGCGCAGGGGTGGATACAAGCAAATCGGGTGGGACGCAGTCCCCGTCCCACGTGGAGTTCATAGTCCCAATCCCCATTTTCCAGATGAGGAAACTGAGGCACAGAGAAGTGAAGTATCTTGCCCAAGGCAACACAACAGACAACAGTGTCGGAGCCAGGATCGAAGCCCTGGAGAAGCAGCATGGCCTAGTGGACAGAGCATGGGCCTGAGAGTCAGACGTTTATGGCTTCTAATCCCGCTTCTGCCACTTGTCTGCTGAGTGACCTTGGGCAAGTCACTTTACTTTTGGCACATAGTAAACTTGGCACATAGTAAGCGCTTAAGAAATCCCATAATTACTATTCTCTGGGCCTCAGTGACCTCATCGGTTACCTCATCTGATTGAGACGGTGAGTCCCGCGTGGGACAGGGACTGTGTCCAACCCCATTTGCCCGGATCCACCCCATCGCTTAGTATAGTGCCCGGCACGCGCCATATTTATTATTTGAGAGAAGCAGCACGGCTTAGCGGAAACGTCACGGGCATAGGAAGCAGCGTAGCTCAGTGGAAAGAGCCCGAGCTTGGGAGTCAGAGGTCATGGGTTCGAATCCCAGCTCCGCCACTTGTCAGCTGTGTGACTGTGGGCAAGTCACTTCACTTCTCTGGGCCTCAGTTCCCTCATCTGGAAAATGGGGATTAACTGTGAGCCTCACGTGGGACAACTTGATTTCCCTGTATCTACCTCAGCGCTTAGAACAGTGCTCTGCACATAGTAAGCTCTTAACAAATACCAGCATTATTACAGGCGTCAGAGGTCAAGGGTTCTAATGTCAGCTCCGCCACCTGTCTGTTGTGTGACCTCGGACAAGTCACTTCATTTCTCTGTGCCTCAGTTACCTCATCTGTAAAACGGGGATGAAGACTGTGAGCCCTACGTGGGACAATCAGATGACCTTGGCACTACCCCAGTGCTTAGAATGGTGTTTGGCACGTAGTAAGCGCTTAACAAACACCATAATAAAAAGACCCATGACTTTCTGAATTCCAGGCCCATGTTCTATCCACTAAGCCACGATAAATGAGGAGAAGGTGTGAGGCGCAAGAATAGCCCCACGAGAAGGCTGTCCGGAGGGAAGGGCTCCAGAAAATTGAAAGAGGAGGGTTCGGTCCAGCTCGGTACCACTCGTCCCCTACCAAGTGGTATCACACCCCCTCAGCCCCTGACCGGCCACCGAGGCCACAACACACTCGAGCCACAGGACCAAGAGGCCTCCGTCAACCCAGGAAGACCTTGGTAGTTACGAAGGACGGGTTCTGGGTCTGTTTCCCACCCAGATGTAATCTCCCAGCGCTTAGTACAGTGCTCTGCAAACAGTAGGTGCTTAATAAATACCCATTAGTACTGTGTGGACTCCAGACTTCCAGGTCGCATGCTTGTAAAACGCCCCTCTTTGGGTGCTGTCTCTCCTTATCGTATTTTTAGCTTTACATTTGAAATCCCTCCACACGGGAAGGAGCGTGGCCTAATGAAGAGAGTTTGGAGCTGGGAGTCGGGGGTCCCGCCACTTGCTTGCTGTGTGACCCTGGGCAAGTCACTTCACTTCCCGGGGCCTCAGTTTCCTCATCTGCAAAATGGGTATTCAATACCTGTCCTCCCTCCTACTTTGTGAGCCCAAGGAGGGATGTGCCCGACCTGATTAACTTATATCTACCCCAGCGCTTAGTAGGGGGCTTGGCAAATAAAAATTAAGTGCTTAACAAATATCATCTTTTTTATTATTATTATTATTATGCATCCGACCCCAGCCCCCTTTTAGAATGGGAACTCCCTGAGGGCCAGGGCCTTATTTATCCTTTAATGCATTCTTCTCCAGAGCTCAGTACAGTGCTTTGCACACAGTATGTCCTCGACAAATACAACCAGGTGAATGGATGATACCTTCATCCATATATCTTCATTACCCTATTTATTTCGTTAATGAGATGTACAGCACCCTGATCCTATTTATTTGCTATCGTTTTAATGAGATGTTCTTCCCCTCGGTTCTATTTACTGCTACTGTTCTCGTCTGTCCGTCTCCCCCGATTAGACCGTAAGCCCGTCAAAGGGCAGGGACACTGTCTCTGTTACCGATTTGTCCATTCCAAGCGCTTAGTACAGTGCTCTGCACAGAGTAAGCGCTCAATAAATACTACTGAATGAATACCGAGCCAAACATCAAGCGGGGTGATCAGCTAGTCAGTGTCGACGGTGCCGACAAACTCCCTTCCCCCTATTTAGAGGCGGGCTGGCTCCCTCCGAACCGGCCAAGTAATTTAAACTCCTTTGCATTGCACCGGAGGAAATCCACCTAAACTACTTTAATTCCTTCTGTAAAATTGAACCTGAAAATGCTCACAGGAGATCCAAGGGAATAAAAATACCTCGGAAATTGTGTCACGCTCTGTAGAAGTCAGAGCTGCCGAGCCTTTTCTCTCTAGGAAGATCCGCCGCACCCAAGAACGAATCATGGCTCCAAACAGTCGATAGGAAGGTCACGGGTTCCAAAGTGAAGCGAATGCGTTTTCCTCCCAAGTAAATCTATGCTTTGCACAAGGATTTCTGATGGGATCTGATTGGTTTATTAACTGGGAAAGACCTGTACCAGGCAGGTTAGTGAAATGCGCCTTATAACCCCAGCAGACTAAAATTGAATTGCGAGGGGATCGGGAGCGGCTTTTTTGGCCAGAGGCCAATCCAATTCACCTGGAAAGATCCGGTTTGATCAGGGGGCAGCTTACAGGCCCATCCATCACTCCGCTCCCCGGCCCCCGCCAATGAACCCATCTGCCACAGCAGTTTGAGGCAGCGGACACTTCCAAGAGAAGTGAGGAGAGAGGCGATTTTGAGTAACAAACGGGGTCTGTCTGCGAAGGAATCAGTTAAGCCCTTCGCTAACTCTTCCTATCGCTTTGGGGAGTCACAGAATAACTTTGGTGAAGTAACTACTTGTCATTTTTAAAGTCTCAGGGCGACTTGCTTCCCTCCCTGAGTCACTGAGTGACCGGGCCTTTACGCTGAAGAAGCAGCGTGGCTTAGTGGCTAGAGCCCAGGCCTGGGAGTCAGAAGGACCTGGGTTCTAATCTCTGCTCCACCACATATCTGCTATGTGACCTTGGGCAAGTCACTTTATTTCTCTGTGCCTCAGTTACCTCATCTGTAAAATGAGGATTAAGACTGTGAGCCCATGTGGGACAGGGACTGTGTTAACCTGATTTGTTTGTATTTACCCCAGCACTTAGAACAGTGCCTGGCACATTATAATTATTATTATTATTATTATTTTAAGAAGCAGCGTGGCTTAGTGGCTAGAACCCAGGCCTGGGAGTCAGAGGACCTGGGTTCTAATCCCTACTCCACCACATGTCTGCTGTGTGACTGTGGGCAAGCGACTTCATTTATCTGTGCCTCAGTTACCTCATCTGTAAAATGGTGATTAAGACTGTGAGCCCCACGTGGGACAACCTGATTACCTTGTATCTACCCTAGCGCTTAGAACAATGCTTGGCACATAGTAAGCACCTAACAAAAATCATTATTATTATTATCCTGAGAAATTGTGTTTCCCAATGAAACCAAGACTCCCGTCAGCAGAAAATTTCTTTTCCACAAACTGAGCTCCTCAACCCCGCAGTCTTGAGGAGATGTGCTGATCAAATTGTAATTTTCAATTGTAATTGTAATTTGTAAGCACTTAACAAATACCATCATTATGATTATTATTACCCAGAACAGCGACCATCAGCCCTGACCGTTCAAGGATGAGCCATGCCATTTCTCCCCAGGGACTCATGGGCTCAGAACGGACAGGTGCCTGGAGCCTGACTCTCCGAGGACTGGTTAATGCATGTTTTCACTGTGATATTCTTGATGGTTTCATTTCAAGTTGTCTAAACTGTGGTCTGTGTTACCGTCTCATTGCTCTCTGGACTTGTCCTTCCCCACGTGGAGCGGGCGCTGCTTGCTGGAATGAGCTGGATCTGAGTTATTCTCCTGATGGAAGAGCTTCCCGTACATCTACGGACTCATCCAACTTGTTATCTTCATTCCTCCCAACCATGCGGTGAACCATACCTCGCTCTCGACTCTCCCGCCTCTGTCCCCATATTCACGCTATTCTCCTGACCAGAACTCTCTCCCTCCCCTCATTAGCCAGATCACAGCTTTCCCCATGTTCAAATCCTTCCTAAAATCCCTCCACCTCTATCAGGCCTTTCCTGAGCAACTTCTCAGCACTGTAAATCATAAAGACCCATCAGGGAATTCTAGCTCTCTATCCTCAGCATTTTTGAATATGTTTATTCCATTGTTTATCCATTATTTCAAATATTTTTATGTCTGTCTCCTCTGTTAGAGTGTGAGTGTTAGAAAAGCAGCACGATATAGTGGATTAGAGCACGGGCCTGGGAGTCTGTAGGTCGTAGGGTTCTAATTCCAGCTCAACCACTTCTCTGCTGTGTGACCTTGGACAAGTCACTTCACTTCTCTATGCCTCAATTGCCTAATCTGCGAAACGGGGATTGAGACTGATAGCCCAACATGGGACAGGGCTTATGCCCAACTGGATTTATTTGTGTCCACCCCAGAGTTTAGTACAGTGCCTGGCACAGAGTTAGCGCTTAACAAATACTATCATTATTATTATTATTATTATTATTATTAAGCTCCCTGTGGGCAGGAAAAGCCTTCCTTCATTCTTCTGTACCTCCCAAGCGACTAGTACTGTGAGCTGCACCAAGCGGATGCTCAGTCAATAATCTTACCACCGCCACTGCTATCGTGGGCAGGGAATGTGTCCCTTTATTTGTTGCGGTGTACTCTCCCAAGCGCTTAGTACCGTTCTCTGCGCACAGTGAGCGCTCAATAAATACGACCGACCGATTGAGAAGCCAGGCCGCACCAGAATGGCAACGCCGGTTTAGGCCATCTGGTAGCAATCCCCGTCTGAACGTTTACCAGCATGTCCCCTCAACAAATGGAGCCCCAAGTGTCTGAACCCCATCCACAGTGCAGAGAAGAAAGTACATCTAACCCAGAAACAACCTCAGCCACGCGCGAGGAAAAGATGGGGGTTGACAAGTGGGATCGGACGTTTCTTGTCCTCCCCAACACTTCCCTTCCGGAGGCTATGGCTCCCCGGGTCTCCCGGCCAAGCCCCAGTCCCGCGATCGGCTCGGCTTCAAGCCCCACCTCCCGACTCTGTTGGAGGTTGTTTGCGTTTCACCGTTATCCCTGTCTCTGTCTACCACCAGTCGAGGCCACGAGCCCCGTGTGGGACAGGAACTGCATCTAAACTGTTATCTTTTAATGCATCCCGGCATTTGGCAAAAAAAAAAAAAAAACGCTTAATAAATAGTAATAATAATGATGGTATTTGTTAAGCGCTTACTATGTGCCAGGCACTGTTCTAAGCCCTGGGGTAGTTACAAGGTAATCAGATTGTCCCACGTGGGGCTCACATTTTACAGATGAGGTAACTGAGAAGAGAAGTGAAGTCGCTTGCCCAAGGTCACCCAGCAAACAGGTGGCGGAGTCAGGATTAGAACCCATGACCTTCTGACTCCCAGGCCCGGGCTCTAGCCATTGCACCATGCTGCTTCTCAAGTGCCATAACTGATCGATTAATGGTCTTTATTGAGCACTTACTGTGCGCACAGTACTGTACTAAGCCCTTGGGAGAGGACGGAACAACGGAGTTGGTAGACATGATCCCTGCCCACAAGAAGCTTACACTCTACAGAGCTAACAGCTCTCGACTTACCTCTAGCTCAGAGGTTTCAGTTCAAGCTCTAAGTACGGTCTTTGTTTGGCCTCCTCCGTACCTAGCCTCAATCCCCAAATCCACTGACCGTTTCCAAGGCAGCTAGGAAACGTAAAGGGGGCCGTGGGGAGGGAGGAACGGGGAGATTCCAATTCCAACCAGGTCTCTGAATAGAGTGAGGAATTGGAGGAAGGGTGAGCTCCTGATGGGAACGTAATAAGCGCCCAATAAACATCACTGATGAAGAGGAGGAGGAGGAAGAGAGCTGGAGTCCGGAGGACTGAGGGCTTGGTCACTGGAGTAGGGAAGAAGAGCTGACACCTGGGAAACTGGACTCCTGGGTCCTCCAGGGGAGTGAGTTCATCTCAGTAGGGCCCAAGACCATTTTCCCAACTTATGGAGGGTGCGTCCTATTTTCAAATGAATAAAATATGGCCATTTTACCAAATGAAATCACTTCATCACCAGAGGAAATCACTTAGGAGTGAGGTTTCATTTCAAAAAGGTAAATCGAAATGCAGCAGTCTACAAAAAGGAGGACTCGATAGTAGTAGAGGATGTGAGATCTGCGTGCATTTTAAAAATGAAAAATTATACTTTTTCTACCCCGTCACTCCATCCCATTCTATTACAGTGATAGAAATAAGTGTTCTAACTCTTTAACACACACATAACGTACCTTTTTCCTTGGGTTTATATAAAAAGTCAAACACGTCCATGAATTTCCAGCCTCTTTTTTGTTCCTGAAACAGAAACCGTGGTGTTAATATCCGACTTTATTTTTTTTCCTCAGTTTATTTGTGGAAACGCTGGTGACGTTCGGGAGTTCAATAAATATTAATTGATGGTAATGGATGATGAGGTCCCCTTGGGAAATCAGTGGCAGAAGCCGCGAGAAAAAATGTTTCCTACCAATTTATCTGCACCTTCTGAACCCCTTCTTTATGGATTTATGTTCATTCTGACTTTAGGATTACATAATGAGAAAAGCCCAAGTAAAGAGAGAGACCTGCGAAAGACAGAAAGGGAAATAGAAGACTACCCTTAAAGACAGAAATATCCCACGTCCACAGAGCGGGGGGACGATAACTTACTGTCTCACAGACGCGGTTTGTTCTTGACGCAGGCTCACAGGTGGTTAATGAACCCATCCTCAACCTAATCCACTGGCAACAGCGTTTCCCCTAGTACTACCTACTTTATCCCACATCAAACTGAAATCCTGAACCATTAAACATCCCTCCCTCCTCCGGCATCCCAGCTCCTGGCATCAAAGAGCCGCTCCACAGCCGCTTTCTCCTTCGCTCTCCCAACCTGGCATCAGCGAGGCCAGTTGTTCACCTCAAAGTCCGACTTTTCCGGCCTCATTCAGCCTCCTGGGGTTCCACCAGCTGGCTGGCACTCTATGTGGGCGGCTCTGCCACCCAACCCCCTGGCACAATGTGCAGATGCCCGGCCATGCTCTCGGAACACCCTCAACCCCTCCCGCCTTGTCAATTCAGAGACCTCTGTGTCAAAACCTCCGCCGGCCCTCCACGGCAACCGCCAAGAAAAACGTTCTCTATCCGACGAGGAAGGAAAGTTCTTCCAGAAAGTTGCTGAAAAAAAGGAGACTTTACATAGTATTTAATCTTCATAGTCACCCAGAGGGCCAGCTGCATTCCGATTCGGGGAGCGGACGGCATCGACGAGAAGAAAGCGGGAAGACCCGAAGAAATAAGAAAGGATCTAATAAAAGATTTCTTTCATTCAATATTAAATAGCTAACTTCTTAGACTGTGAGCTAAAAGGCTTTCACCTTGGGGTGTAAAAATAAATGACCCTGCAAAAATAATAATAATAATTTTATGACTATTATTTTTATTGTGGTATGTGTTAAGTGCTTACTCTGTGTCAGGCACTGTTCTAAGCGCTGGGGTAGACACAAGACAATCAGGTTGGACACAGACCCGCATGGGGTTTTAAATAGGAGGGCGAACAAGAGAACTGAGGCACAGAGAAATGAAGTGACTTGCCCAAGGTCACACAGCAGACGAGTGGCGTAGCCGGGATTAAAACCCAGGTCCTACTGACACCAAGGGCCATGCTCTATCTGTAAGCCACTCTATCAGAAACCAAGGGAATAACAACTGCTTCAGGAAACGCAAGAGAACATATATGCACATGAAGGCCTTTGTCCTCCAGGAGACCTTCCCAGATTGATTTTCAACCTTCCTTCCTTATACCCCGGCTACTGCATGCTGAGTACTTCTGTGCCACCCGAGTGCTCATTCCCTCCGGTGGCATTTCTGTACATACCTTACGTAGCCCTGAGGTTCCAAAAGCGAGGGATATTAGGATAACCAGAAAGAATGTCGCATATAACTGCCCCACTTTGTCCAATTCGCTGCCAACTCCCTTCCCACATCCTCTCCCTAGCCTGGAACTCTCTCCCCGACCTTAACCGCCGGGCCACCGCTCTCCCCACCTTCAAAGCCTAAGGTCACATCTTCTCGAAGAGACCTTCCCCGACTAAGCGCTCCTTTCCCCTATTCACTCTCCCTTCTGCGTCATCTACCCACTTCAATCCGTGACACTTGATATTCACCCAACCCCTAGCCCCATAGCACTTATGTCCATGTCTTTAAATCATATATTATTAATTATTTATTCATATTAATGTCCATTTCCCCCTCTAGACTTTAAGCTCGTTACGGGCAGGGAACGTGACTGCTAATTCCGTTGTATCGTACTCTCCCGAGAGCTGAATACAGTGTTCCGCACATAGTAAGAGCCCAGTAAATAAGAGGGATTGATCTAACAGCCATGAAACAATTCTCTGTCGCACACTAGTCAGGCATAAGCGGCTAAAGAAAGATGGAACTATCTCTCTTTCGATGAACTAAAGTGTTTCACATTCAGTTTCATTCTGCTGTGGGAGTCTGCCTTTCCCAGCTGGAGTCAATAGCGACTTGGGTTCTTTAGGGGTGTATTAACTCTTTCAGGCCATTAGAATATCACTTAAAGGGATGTAGTAAATTTTCAAATGCATAATTCACTTCCCACAGAGATTAGTTCTAGGAAGTAGCCTTCTTAAACGGCAGGAGAGAGATGACCGGCAAATTAATCTCCATAAATCCTCAGAGAAGATAAACAAGATAAACATCGGCATCGTCGATGGAATTTATTGCGGGTTTACTGTGTGCAGAGCACTGTACTAAGCACTTGGGGGAGTATACTTAAAAAGAGCTGGCAGACACGTTTACTGTCTCTATTTTAAAGAAAGGGAAATTGAGGCAAAGTATTATGATCAATATTTTAAAAGTCGGTAAGAGAAATCGAAAGCATCTAAGGCCATTTATCTACTAGCATAATGAAGTAGTCATAGTATCAATAGTATTTATTGAGTATCCACTGGGCATAATTTTATTGCCATTGTTCTTGTCTGTTCTTGTCAGTCTGTCTCCCCCGATTAGACCGTAAGTCCGTCAAACGGCAGGGACCGTCTCTATCTGTTGCCGACTTGTTCATTCCAAGCGCTTAGTACAGTGCTCTGCACATAGTAAGCGCTCAATAAATACTATTGAATTGAATGAATACTGCACTGAACACTTGAAAAGTTCAAAAGATATGACACTTTCCTCTCCCACAAGGAGCTTCCGCTCCGAACAAGAAGCCTTCTCTGAGTGAAATCAGAATAGCTGTGTTAGCATGATGGAATTTCATCCCCATAATCAAGAGCAATTGTCGATCAATCAGTGGGCTTTTTTGGAGTGCTTACTGTGTACAGAACACTGTACAAAGAACCTGGCTGAGTATTCATTCATTTATTCGATCGTATTTATTGGTAGACATGTTCCTTGCCCGCCAGGAGGTTATAGTCTAGAAAGGAAGCTAGGCATTAAAATAAATTATAGATACGGACGTAAGTGCTGTGGAGCGGAGAGTGGAATGGGTGTTAAGTGCTTAAACGGTACAGATGCAAGCGCATGGGTGATAGAGAAGGGATGGAGAGTAGGGAAAATGAGGACTCAATCAGGGAAGGCCTCTTGGAGGAGTTATGAGTGTGGCTCAGTGGAAAGAGCCCGGGTTTGGGAGTCAGAGGTCATGGGTTCCAATCTCGGCTCTGCCACTTGTCAGCTGTGACTGTGGGCAAGTCACTTTACTTCTCTGTACCTCAGTTCCCTCATCTGTAAAATGGGGATGAAGACTGTGAGCCTCAAGTGGGACAACCTGATTACCCTGTATCTACCCCAGCACTTAGGACAGTGCTCTACACATAGTAAATGCTTAACAAATACCAGCATTATTATTATTATTAAGGTTTTGAAAGTAGAGACATTATAGTTTGTAGTATACGACTGGGTACAAAGCGTGGAAATAAGTTCTTGGGATGCCACAACAGATTTAGAAGCCTTGATTCCTGCCCTCAAAGAGCTTACAATCTAACAGGCTAGACTGACAGGAAATTAAATTACAGGTAGGAGGAAGAAATTCATTCAATAGTATTTATTGAGCGCTTACTATGTGCAGAGCACTGTACTAAGCGCTTGGAATGGACAAATCAGTAACAGATAGAGACAGTCCCCGCCCTTTGACGGGCTTACAGTCTAATCAGGTACATGTGTTACAAAAGGGTGTGAGTATCCAAATGCTTAGGTAGTGCCTAAGTGTGCATGTGCTAAAGTGGTATTTGGGGACAAGGGATGGAAAGGACCCTGTCCCTTCTTGGTTCTCCTCTTATTCTCAGTCTCCTGCTCTGCCTCCCACCCCCTACTACGGGGGGTCCCTCAAGGTTCAATCTGGGTCCCCTTCTATTCTCCATCTCCACCCACCCCCTTGGAGAATTCATTTTACTCCCACGGCTTCAACTACCACCTCTGTGCGGATGATTCCCAAATCTCCATCTCCGGCCCTGATGTCTCTCCCTCTCTGCAGTCTCACATTTCCTCCGACCATCAGGTCAACTCTACTTGAATGTTCCGCTGTCACCTCAAACTTAACACGTCCAAAACAGAACTCCTTACCTTCCCACCCAAACCCTGTCCTCCCTCTGACCTCCCCATCGCTGTTGTCGGCACCACCATCCTTCCTGCCTCACGAGCCCATAACCTAGGCTTTATCTTTGACCCTTGTCGCTCATTCAACCCAAATGGTCAATCTCACCTTGACTACTGGCTCAACCTTCACATCGCTAAAATCCACCCTTTCCACTCCATCCAAATTGCTACCACGTTGAATACCGTTTCGGCCTCCTTGCTGGCCTCGCTGTCTTCTGCCTCTCCCCACTCCAGTCCATACTTCACTCCGCTGCCCAGATGGTTCTTCTACAAAAAATGTTCCATCCATGTTTCCCCACTCCTCAAGGACCTCCAGCGGTTACCCTTCCACCTCTACATCAAAGAGAAACTCCTCACCGTCGGCTTTGAAACAATCACCTTGCTTTCTCCTACGTCACCTCACAACTCTACTACTACTACTGGAGAAGCAGCGTGGCTCAGTGGAAAGAGCACGGGCTTTGGAGTCAGGGCTCATGAGTTCGAATCCCGGCTCGGCCACTTGTCGGCTGTGTGACTGTGGGCGAGTCACTTCACTTCTCTGTGCCTCAGTTCCCTCATCTGTAAAATGGGGATGAAGACTGTGAGCCCCACGTGGGACGACCTGATTCCCCTGTGTCTACCCCAGCGCTTAGAACAGTGCTCGGCACATGGTAAGCGCTTAACAAATACCAACATTATTATTATTACTATAACCCAATTCAGACATTTCGCTCCTTTATGGGGATTAAGATTAAGATTAATGGGGATTAAGATGGTGAGCCCTATTCGGGCCAGGGACCGTATCCAACCTGATTACCTTGTATCTACTACAGGACTTGGTAAAGTGCCTGGTCCATAGAAAGTGCTTAGCAAATACCATTTTAAAAAAAACACAAAATAACACCTGATTTCATTTCTGGGGTGCTGAAATGAAGCAGGTTGGCTGACTCCTCTTGGAATATTTTTTATTAATTTAATCCATCACCCTCATACCGCACACCTCCATAAATCAGGTCCTGAAAAAGAGTTTGATGAGTTTAAGAACGACAAGTAGCTAATGCTGTCTGTTTCATTTGCAGGCATCAGTCAAAGCCTCGGATTCACTTATGAAATCGTTTGTTCAGCTTCATTATCCAATGCGTTACGGTGGATATTTTGAGTTTTGAACTAAAAGGCCAACTCTCTTTGATGAGAATTTGATTTGATTTTATGCCATAATTCTAGATCTGTGTAAAGACATCCATTTGTATATATGTTCCCTCGGTATCTGAAAGTTTCAGTGTGTAATATTCGATTCACCATGATCCCACTTAGCATTATTGATGACTTATACTTAGCTTCTGAGACTTCTACGTTGATCAATATTGACCCTGTCGGAGATGGAGGCAGTGAGAGACTCAGCTGTGGTGACAGAATGGTAGCCAGATAATAAAGAGTGAAAAGGAGTAGAGACCAACGAGGCTATGAATTTTAAACGTCGATAAAATAATCAATGTTGCATAGACTTTTAGCACAAAATTCTACGACGGAGTGCTTGATCAAAAATATCCTCGTTTTATTGGCAGTTCTGGCAATATTAATTAAATGGAAGCTTTCTCCCGCATGACCGGTGGAGCGAATAGAAACAGTAAATTTTATTATGGATTTTGGGGCACGTTTAACTTCTGTAGCTCTCTTAACCCAATATCGCCAACGGGAGTTGCACACTCACTCTAGAAATATTGGTTCTGGTTTCTGCACATTGATTTTTGGATTTATGAAAGGAAAAATTAACTGCTTGCTAATTCATTTAGCTCATTGGCTGATCATTTTTAAATATTTTTAAAGGTATATGTGACTCTCTTCTGTGCTTTTACCTTTTACTACAGAGAAATTCACCTGAGGGAATACTGAGCCTCCCACTGAAACGTTGTATCTAATTTTTAGAACCATGACCCGGTTTACTGCTACTACTACTGCTAATAATAATTATTATAGTCTTTGTTAAACCCTTACTATGTGCAATGATAATGATTATGGTATTTGTTAAATGCTTCTTATGTGCCGTGCACTGTTCTAAGCGCTGAGGTAGATACAAGTTAATCAGGTCAGACAGAGTCCCTGTCCCATATGGGGCTCACATTCTTATCCCCATTGTACAGGTGAGATATCTGAGGCACAGGAAGTGACGTGACTTGCTCAGGGTCACACAGCAAATATGTGGTGGAGCTGGGATTAGGTTCTTCTGCCTCCCAGTCTCGTGCTCTACCCACTGTCACACTGCTTCTCAAGTATTTGTTAAGCGCTTACTACATATTCAACACTGTTCTACTTGCTGGGATAGGTACAAGCTAATCAGAATGGACACAGTTCCTGCCCCTCATAAGGGCTCACAGTCTTCATCCCCATTTTACAGATGAGGGAACTGAGGCACAGAGAAGTAAAGTGACTTGCCCAAGGTCACATAGCAGATTAGTGGCGGAACTGGGATTCAAACTGAGGTCCTTCTGACTCCCAGGCTCTATCCATTAGGCCACTCTGCTTTTGTGAACACAGAAACTGGTCATTCTGGCTATGCTAGATTTCTAATACACCCAAATCTCCTGTATTACGGCTCAATCTGGCAAGAAAATAGCCATATTCCAGGTGGGGCCTTGTGACTGCAGATCAACTGGAGGTGATGGTGAAAAAACAGATGAAAAATTCCTCGTTACTCAGATACTCTCAATCATTTGTGCATGTCATAGTTTGGGGAATTTAGAATTCCAACAAGATCCTTAAAAGAGAGCCGAGAGAGAAATCAATTTCTCACATTTCAGTGTTTACTCCAGCCTTCTTGGACTTGAGCCTATTTCTTACATTTAGCCACATGACACCAGAGGCAAGAGATGGAAGGGGAAGAAGAAGAAAAGAGAAAGGAAAAGGGAAGGACCCAGGACTGTGAGAGAGAGTTAGAGATTTGACTGATTCCATTTGCTAATTTGATTCGATTTTCAGCCATGCCGTTGGTCCAAGGGGAAAAACTCTGCTCTGGCCATCCAGAGACCTGGGTTCGAGACACAGTTCCACCTGTTTGGTCTGGTCCATCGGGGGAAGGTTTTCTGAACCAACTTTCCAACGTTGTTCCACGAGGTATACGGACCTGAGAATGACAGTGGCTCCGAGCCAGCCACTAGCACTAGAATCATTTCTTGCACTCAGGTTGTCAATCCTGAAGGGTTTTTCTTAATGGCATTTAATAATAGTTGTGGTATTTGTTAATGTGTCAGACAATATACTAAGGGCTGAGGTATACATGAGAAAATTGGGATGAACCCAGTCCCAGTCCCACATAGGGCTCACAGTTGTAATCCCCATCTTTCCAACGAGGGAACTGAGGCACAGAGAAGTTAAGCGACTTGCCCTAGATCACACGGCAGGTGAGTGGAGGAGTGGGGATTAGAACACAGTTCCTCTGACTCCAATGTCTGTGCTCTTTCTACTAGGCCAGATGTGTATATATCTATAATTTCATTTATTTGTATTGATGCCAATTTACTTGCTTTGATGTCTCTCAAAACTGTAAACCCGCTTTGAGCAGGGATTGTCTCTATTGCTGAATTGTACTTTCCAAGAGCTTACTTAGTACAGTGTTCTGCACGCAGTCAGCACTCAATAAATACAATTGAATGAATGAATGAATGAATGAATGAATAAATGAATGCCACTTATTAAATAAAAGTCAAGGATGTCACCCAAGTTCTGGGGTTCTGGGACAAGGAGAATTGCGAAGGATAGGAGGAGAACTGTGTTTAGGAGCACAACCCTTGGAGGCAGAGGACCTTGGTCCTAGTCTTAGTTTCACCACTTGTCTGCTGTGTGACTTTAAGCAAGTGATTAACTTCTCTGTGCCTCAGTTATCTCACCTGTAAAATGGGGAATTAAGACTGTGAGCCCCATGTGGGTCAGGGACTGTCCAATCCGATGATCTTGTATCTACCCCAGCTCTTAGTCCAGTGCCTGGAACTTCATAATTAGCCAGTAGCATTAAAAAAAAAAGGAAGGAGTTCTTTTTTTACCCATTTGAGTTTTTAAGATGCCCACAAGTGATCCATGTGATGATGTCCTGGAGGCAGAAGGAAATGTGAGAACGGAAGACAGCTGAGAAGGTAGGTTAGGGCATCATCCACATGGAGGTTGTAGCGGAAACCAAGCAAGTGGAGGAGTTTGCCAAGAGAATGAGTATAAAACTAAAAGAGTAGAGGACCCAGAAGAGAAATGTGTGGAGTTCCCCCAGCTAAAAGGTGAAAGGACGATGAAGAACCAGCAAAGGAGACTGATGATGAGCGGCAGAGTGGTCTAGTGGATAGAGTACAGGCCTGGGAGTCAGAAGGACCTGGGTTCTAATCCCAGCCCTTCCCCTTGCCTGTTGTAAGAAGTTGTGTTAACTTCTTCTCTGTGTTATGTGCTTATAAATACCATTTTTTTTTAAATGAACATTTCTAGAATGCCTGGAATTTGAGATGGGGAGAATGTAGACAGAACATTGGAGCCTTCTTGATTTGACAGCTCAAACTTAACAATCTCCAGCTCTTCCCTCATTCCAAGCCCACCTAAAATGTCATCTCCTCTATGAAGCCCTCCCACCTTAATCCTCATCTCACCCGTCATAACGACTCAGCCGTCTCCCGTCTAGTACTGAAACATATGTAAAACAAGTGTACAATCCATTATTGTCAGCTGTGTGACTGTGGGCATGTCACTTTACTTCTCTGTGCCTCAGTTCCCTCATCTGTAAAATGGGGATGAAGACTGTGAGCCTCACATGGGACAACCTCATTCCCCTGTATCTACCCCAGCGCTTAGAACAGTGTTCTGCATGTAGTAAGCGCTTAACAAACACCAACATTGTTATTATTATTATGATTTACTCCAGTCACTTTATTAATAGGTGTGCTTATGCCCGTCTTCGCCCATTAGACTGTAAACTCTTCGTGGGTCGTGTGCTCCTATTTCATTTTCCCAAGCTCCTAGTACAGTGCATTACACCCAGTGGGTGCTCAGCAAATACCAATATCATTACGAGAAAGGGCAGAAAAATTGTCTTTAGCGGGCTGACCGCATGACTTCCTCTGAAATCCATCTTAGAGCACTCGTTTGGAGTTCTAGTTTATGTTTACCATTCCCAGGCTCTTATACAATTCTGCTTCAGTGCACCCTTAATCCGAGTCCTCAATCAAGTGAATTTAATACCGTCGTAAGAGCAGCGCCGAAATTTATTGAAAATAATCCTCACATTTTAATCACCTATGCGAAGACTTTCAATGCCTGACTCTGTGTGAGCAGAATGTATGAGATGAAACAAGCAAGTCAAATACCATTAACCAGAATTATAGTTCTTATTTCAGTCAATGCCAGAATTTCTAAAATGTGGGTTTTCTCTCTCATCATTTTCATTAACACTTTCCTGGAGCTTGATTCTTTGCCACAACTTGGCTTAACACCTCGAGTTCAAAAGTTATTTATAATTCAAACGCATAAACTACAGTAAAAGCAATTTAACATCACCAAGTATCCTGAAGATATTTGGGTAGCAAATAATCCAGAGGAGTGTGCAAATCTGATCTCCTACTTATCCTCGACCTCCTCCCACTACATCCCAGCTGATATGCTTCTTTCCTCCGAAGCCAATACAGTAGTCATAAAGTAATATGAGTTTGATGCCCAAGAATCACGATGTGAATTCGGAGTCTAGTTTATCTGACTAGTAAGAAATTATCCTCGCTCTATTCTTCACAGGTCAAAATGTGTCCTGTTCTGCCCAGAAGGGACCCAGAGATGAACTGCAAACGTCATCATCTTTATAACGATAACAATGATAACTGTGGTATTTGTTAAGCACTTGCTGTGTGCCGAGTACTGTACTAAGCGCTGGGGTAGATACAAGATAATCACATCCCGCATGTGCTCCCCATCTTAAGTAGGAGGGAGAACAGGTATTAAATCCCCATTTTGCATATGAGGGAGTGAAGTGACTTACCCAAGGTCACGCAGCAGACAAGTGGCAGAGCTGGGATTAGAACCCAGGACCTCTGATTCAGGTTCTTTCCAGTAAGTCACACTACTTCTCAAATATGACTCAAGGGTCAGATAATGACTCCCCGAAGCCTCAAAGCCTTATTGAAGGCCCATCTCCTCCGAGAGGCCTTCCCTGACTAAACCCTCATTTCCTTTTCTCTCGCTCCCTTCTGCATCACCCTGATTCGTTCCCTTTATTCACCAGTCTCCCACGCCCAACCTCAGCCCCACAGCACTTATGTAAATATCCATAATTTACTTATTTATATAGGGGGGATACAAGGTGATCAGGTTATCCCACGTGGGGCTCACAGTATTAATCCCCATTTCACAGATGAGGTAACAGAGGCACGGAGAAGTTAAATGACTTGCCCAAGTTCACACAGCTGACAAGCGGCAGAGCCGGGATTCGAACCCATGACCTCTGACTCCCAAGCCCGGGCTCGTTCCACTGAGCCATGCTGCTTCTCATTGTCTCTCTCCACCTCTAGCCTGTAAGCTTGTTGTGGACAGGGAATGTGTCTGTTATTTTGTACGCTCCCAAGCTCTTAGCTCAGTGCTCTGCACATAGTAAGCATTCAATAAAGATGATCGTTAGAAAAGTGAATCCAGGGGGAAATGCTGTTGCTTCACCCACTGAACAAAAGTCAAAGGACTGACTTAAACCTCTTTGGAAATTTGAAGACCTTCCCAACAGGAATAAACACAAGAAAATGGGCTTCTATTAAAGCAGGACTAATTTGGGTTGGATTTAGGAAAACACTGCTTGACTAGAAAGGTGAACAGACACCGGAGTCATGGGGCTAAAAGACAGAGGGGCTAGAAAATCCCACAGAGCCGCTTTAAAAAAGAAATGACATTTGTTAAGCACTTACCATAGGCACTGTACGAAGTACTGAGGTAGATACAAAATAATCAGGTTGGACACAGTCCATATCCTACATGGGACTCACAGTCTTGATCCCTGTTTTGCAGATGAGGGAACTGAGGCACAGAGAAGTTAAGTGACTTGCCTGAAGTCACTCAGCAGACAAGTGGTGGATCTGGGATTAGAACCCAGGTCTTCTGACTCCCAGGTCCCTGCTCTTTCAACTAGACCATGCCGTTTCTTCAGTCTATAGTTCTATGATTTTGATTCTTAATAATGATGTCGGTATTTGTTAAGCGCTTACTCTGTGCAGAGCACCGTTCTAAGCGCTGGGGAGATACAGGGTCATCAGGTTGTCCCACGTGAGGCTCACAATTAATCCCCATTTTACAGATGAGGGAACTGAGGCCCAGAGAAGTGAAGTGACTTGCCCACAGTCACACAGCTGACAAGAGGCAGAGCTGGGATTCGAACCCATGATTCTTAGCTCTTGACTACTAGAGAGAAAGACGAGATCGAGGTACGGAGGGTGGGTTGATATTGATTGTAGGAGGAAATAAAGAAGATAGGAGGGGGCGAGGCGATTAAGGTCTTTAAAGCGGTTGGTAAGGAATTTCAGTTGGATGAGGAGGTGGATGGGTAACCACTGGACGTTCTTGAGGAGAGGGGAGACGTGAACTGAAAGTTTTTTAGAAAAGCGTTCCGGGCATCAGAGTGAAGTGTGGAGTGGAGTGGGGAGAAAAAGGAGGCAGGGAGGTCAGCAAGGAGGCTGATGCAGAAGTCAAGGTGGGATAGGATAAAAGAACCAAAACAGAGATAAAGCCACTGTCTGAGACTTCAAGGGTCTTCTAAAATCAAGCAACTAGAATATTCTACCCAAGCAATTCAGAGATAGCCCAACCAAATCTGCCCACGATTTAAAATTTAAAAAAAAAAAAAACAACTAAAAGGCAATTTGCTTTTAAGCCCCTTTCCATTAAAATGAAAGACGACTCTGCTTAGCAATCTTCAAGCCTAGTCAACTGGACATAATCTAAATACGGAAATCTATTGAATGCATTATACAAAATTATATCCTGAAATTGAATATGCAAAGTACCTAAGACCGTGACTTAAGTGCACAATCTTGTGTTATACTGTCAGTACCAATGGGACAGCTTTTTGGTGTCGTATTCTGTCACTTTCCAGGGAGATGGGATCAAGAGCGGATATTTGGGAGAGAGAGGGGAAGATAATAGTAATAATCGTAAGTGCATTCTTTCCCGACTCTGCCCCTTGTCAGCTGTGTGACTGTGGGCAAGTCACTTCACTTCTCTGTGCCTCAATTCCCTCATCTGTAAAATGGGGATGAAGACTGTGAGCCTCACGAGGGACAACCTCATTCCCCTGTATCTACCCCAGCATTTAGAACAGTGCTCTGCATGTAGTAAGCACTTGCCAAATACCAGCATTATTATTCTTATTATTTCCTAAAAACAATAGCAGTAGTTTTGACTGAGAGCATTTTCAGCTGTACTAGATGCTCTGTTCAACGCACTGTATTAGACACTTGGGAAGCACAGGGCAGAAATAACACATCGCATCCCCAAGAGAGCTTGAAATCTAATGGAAAAAAAAACCCCAAAAATCACTTTAGCATTTAAAAGTAACAATTAAAATTGAAACAATTTTTAGACTCCAAATTCCCTTGAAGGAAGTGGAGCTGTATTACAAAAATGGAACACCTTTCAAAAACAATTTGATCTCCTCCCTGTGGAAGAACGTTGCTCAGCCGAAGCTGACACCTTGTCCATCCAATAAAGACTTTTAAGAGAACTTTCTTTCTGCTTTCGGTGTCTGTTGCTACCTCACGAATCCGCAGCGTAATGGAGAGGTTTTGAAACCGCATCTTTTTGGCCAAGCTGAACTCCATTAGCATAGTTGTTAGAAAGGAGACCTATAACAAATCAGGGCTGTTGTCTAATGCATTGACCCCAGCGCTTAATACAGTCCCTGGCACATAGTGAGTGCTTAACAAATATCACAATTATTATTATTATCACTACTAAAGGAGATTTTACTTGGCAAATTTCTCAACGCCTTTCAGAGGGAATCGTGACACCTATTACCACACACCTTAATGGTTTCCAATTTCTCTGAGTTTTATTTTCGACTCTGGGATGGGGTAGAGGGTGAAAGCACCAGAGATTATATTAATAACAATCCCAGCCTGTTTTCATTTGCTTTCCATCAAATTGCATCAAGCTCATTAGCATCAATGCCTCTCCCTAACGGAAGAAACAGAGTTATGTATGCGTTGATAACTTTCAGGATCTTCAGAGGCTCCTTTTTTTTGTGGACGTAAAAGCATGCCACGATCAGCTGTTCCAGAAGTGAATTTTTTATTTTTTCCAAAAGCATCATTCATTCATTCGATCATATTGATTGAGTGCTTACTGTGTGCAAAGCACTGTACGAAGCGCTTAGGAGAGTGCAATATCAAACACGATCCCTGACCATGAGGTAACAGCCAAGAGCCACATGAGCCAAATAATTGTTCAGCTCCCAACAGTCCTGAAATCAGTGAAGCCACTTAGATTTGATTCAGGACCAGGAGGAGGACAGAGAAGAGGAATAATAGGAATATTTGTTGAGCCCCTATTGAGTACAATCCACTATATTATGTGCCTGGGAAAGTACAATAGCATCCCAAGACCATTCCCTGCCCTCAAGGAGCTTCCCATCTAACAGAACTGATAAAGATAAAAACGTCTATAAGTATTGGAATCAGAAAGAATGAAGTAATCGCCGGACCGAATAATAATAATAATAATGTTGGTATTTGTTAAGCGCTTACTATGTGCAGAGCAATGTTCTAAGCGCTGGAGTAGATACAGGGTAATCAGGTTGTCCCACCTGAGGCTCACAGTGTGCATCCCCATGAGGTACACATGAGGTACTGAGGTACAGATGAGGTAACTGAGGCCCAGAGAAGTTATACGCACATACAGGCACCCAAGTGCTAATGATGGGTATAAACATCGTATAACTGGTATAAACAGGGAAATAACTGGAGGTGAATGTTGGGTGACATGACTCATTTGCTGGTAACCAAATGGGGAAGACTTGCAGGAGGAGGGGGAATTTTAGGAGGGCTCAGCGGAGAAAAAGGCTGTCAACTGGTCCATCACATTTGGGGGAGAGTTTCAGTTCTGCCCAAACTTCCAGAAGGAATCACCTCAACTCATCCCTATTCCTAGGACACAAGGGGGATCCAGTTGGCTCCAAGGGCCCCTGCTACGAAGAACAGTGGGGAGAGAAATGGGGGGAGGAAGATGGTGGTAACAGCATCCACTGCCCACCAGGAGTGAAGCCGGAGAGAGCACGGGCCTGGGAGTCAGAAGACCTGGGTTCTAATCCCTGCTCTGCCATTTGCCTGCTGCGTGACCTAGGACAAGTTTCGCTTTGCTTCTCTGTGCTTCAGTTCATTCATCTGTAAAATGAGGGTTAAGATCATCAACCCCATGTGGAACAGGAACTGTGTCCATCCTGATTAGCTTGCATCCATCCCAGCGTTTAGCCCAGTGCCTGGCACATAGTAATCACGGAAAAAAAAAATAGATTGGGTTGACTGGCCCCACTTTAGTCCCTGTTCTGCATTAGCGGACTTAATCCCCGTTTTACAGATGAGGTAACAGAAGCACAGAGAAGAGAAGCGACTTGCCGAATGTCACACAGCCAACAAGTGGAAGATCCGGGATCAGGACGCCGGGATCCTCCGACACCCAGGTCTGTTCTCTTTCCATTAGGCCATGCTGCTTCTCATGACTATTCATGATTACTTATTGAACACCCACTGTAAACTAATCACTTTCTCATTAACAGCATCTCCTCTGAAAAAAATCTAGTCTTGGAACGATTACCACGCCTGCTTTACTCTCATTTCATTTTTCCATTGAAAGAGCAGAGAAATCAAAGTACAAAGAGTAAGAGGCTGGCAGGCATTTTTGTTAGTTTGCAAGCATTAAAGTGGCTTGCCATCAATGTAATTAGAAGGGGATGAAAAAGGGAAATATGATTTTCATCTTTATTATCTCACAGTGGGGTTATTCAAATTAGTTAATTAATGCTGATAAAAATCTAGTTTAAGAGACAAAAAAGAATGCTACAAGTGCCTAATTTGGTCAGGGTTGATTAGGAATGGTTAATTGATGCTGGTAAAACCTTCTGAAGGTGAAAAGCACCTTTTAAAATATTATTTTATCTCCGATCCTTCTGAAATGAAAGCAAAACCCTTACAGCCCAGATAGCTCTGTGCCCCCGAGAGTAAGTCACAAAGTGAAATTGCAAATCATCTCCGCTTCTTAATGACAAGCAAGCAGAACACACATTCCTATAGCTGTGCACCTTCATACTCTTCAGAAGCACCATCTATAAAGTAATGGAGAGGCAGTGTGGCCTAGTGGAAAGGGCATGCGTCTGGTAGTCACGAGACTTGGGTTCTAGTCCCGGCAAAGCCACTGGTCAACTGTGCGACCTTGGGCAATTCACAGTTTCTTCGGTCCTCGGTTCCCCGGTCTTTAAAAGCTCACAGTGGCCAGGGAATATATCCGATGTTATATCGTACTCTCCCAAACACTTATTACAGTGTTTTGCAATGAATAAATAATAAATGCATTATTTAATACATCTCAATCTCAATAAATCTCAATAAATACGATTGAGTAATTGAATGGATGTAGTGAGGATAAATTACCCCTTCTCTCTGCCTCTTAGGCTGCAGGTCCCGTGTGAGATAGCAACTCTGTCCAATCTCATCATCTTGAACCAAGCCATGATATCAATCCATCAGTGGTATTCACTGAGAGCTTACTACGTGCAGGGCACTGAGCTAAGCACTTGGGCGAGTACAACAGCGTGGCTCAGTGGAAAGAGCACAGGCTTTGGAGACAGAGGTCATGGGTTTGAATCCCGGCTCGGCCACTTGTCAGCTGTGTGACTTTGGGCAAGTCACTTCACTTCTCTGTGCCTCAGTCACCTCATCTGTAAAATGGGGACTAAGACTGTGAGCCCCACGTGGGACAACCTGATTCCCCCGTGTCTACCCCAGCGCTTAGAACAGTGCTCGGCACATAGTAAGCGCTTAACAAATACCAACATTATTATTATTATTATTATTACAACACAACTGAAGTAGCAGACACATGGCTTAACCATAACAAACTTACACAGAAGTAGCAATAAGAAGGAGAAGAATACTATTTGTTTAGTGCTTACTATGTGTCAAACACCATGCTAAGTGCTCAGGTAGATACGACATAAGCAGAATGGACACAGGTGGGGTCACAGTCAAGAGGGAGGGGAGAACAGGCACTGAATCCCCATTTTATAAATGAGGAAACTGAGGCCCAGTACTTCTAAGAGACTTGCCCAAGGTCACCCAGCAGGCAAGTCTGCCGGGCCGACTTTAGAACCGAGGTCATCCGGCTCCCAGTTCTCTGCCCTTTCCAGCTGCTGAGCACAGTGCTCGGCATGGAGTACACACTGAATAAATACCATCGGTATTACTTTCCTGAAAGCACTTTGCATCCTCTCAGCTAGAATGTGCTACGTAGCTCCCGCCAAGTCACCATATCCAGGAGGATGGAGGTAAGGACGAGACTCATTTTTCAAGTATCCACCTTGAGGCACCTCCAAGTGATTAAACAACTTTTTCAGAGCACGGTGTGGGTTCTGATTCGGAATTTTTTCTGAGTTGGAGTTGTGGGTAGCCCCGAATGAAGTTCAGCTTCTAAACGGGACAACCATCCAGCTCCCCAAACTCTACATTTTTGCTCACAAAGTTGCCTGCCCCTTCCTGCCACTGAAAGAAAAATGTTGGCTTCAAAGACCACCTCTCCTGAGTGAGAACTGGTATAGTGATAACTGTAGTGGTGGTTATTAGTAGTATTTGTATCTACCGAGCATCTTCTGAAGTGGATTTCAATGCATTATAATAGGCGGTGAGAAAGCGACTGATTGATCAAAATGGCACATTTCCAAACAACAGTGTGCAGTTGAATAAACAGATATGCAATATTTCTGAGCTTGGATAAAAATGACTTTATAAGCGGTGGAATTGACTGGTAAGTTTTTACAGCTTTGGGAAATGAACTGAGGAAGGCTTGTTGTAGAAGGTGGGATTTCAGGAAAGGAATGTGGAGAGAGCTATGAGCTGTCAGATTTGGGGAGGGAAACGTGTGAGAGAGGGGTTTTAGATAAAAATATAAAGTAAAATGGTGATTTTCTTCAATGGATGCAAGGAGGGGCGATTCATAAGTTAATATCATTTGAACCATAATTCATCTTGTGTGCTACCAAAACAATGGTGAGGAGTTTCTGTTTGATATGGAGGTCGATAGGCAACCACTGGAGATCTGGGGGGGAGGTCGGGCGGGAATGACATGTCCTGAATGTTTTCACAGAAAGATGATCTGGGCAGCAAAGTGAAGTATGGACTGGAGTGGGGAGAGACAGGAGGCTGGGAGGTCAGCAAGGAGGTTGATGTAGTAATCTAGGTGGGATATGATGAGCGACTATACTAACGTGTTAGTGATTTTGATGGAGAGGAAAGGGCAGATCTTGGCGATGTTGTGAAGGTGGGATGACAGGATTTAGTAATGGATGGAATATGCCGGTTGAATGACAGAGGAGTCACGGATAATGTCAAGGTTATAGGCTTGAGAGACAGGAAGGATGGTGATGTCGTCTACAGTAATGGGAAAGTCTGGGGGAGACAGGGTTTGGATGGGAGGATAAGGAGCTCTGTTTTGGAAATTTTAAGTCTGAGGTGACAGGAGGACCAAGTAGAGATATTCAAAGGCACGAGGAGATACAAGGCTGGAGAGAAGAAAGATCAGGGGAGGAGATGTAGATTTGGGTATCATCCACACAGAGGAGGTAGGAGTAGGAAATGGGAGTGAATGAGTTCTCCAAGGGAGTGGGCGCAGATGGAGAATGGAAGGAGCGGAGTGTGCGGGCCGGGCTGGAGGAGAGAAGGGAGGTGAGGTCGGAGGGGGCAAGGGGATGGACAGCTTAGAAGCCAAGGGGGAGGAGTTTTCGATTCATGTGAAGGTTGACGGGCAACCACTGGAGATTTTTGAGGAGGGGGGTGACATGCCCAGAGCATTTCTGTGGAAAGATCATCCAGGGCAGCAGAGTGAAGTAGTACAGTGGTTTGCAAGTAGTAAGCACTCAATAAATACCATTGATTTATTGAGTGCTCTAAAGTTCTTCCCGATCCCCTTTCCCACTGGACTTGTTGGACTCCGTCCTGTTCTACCATTTTGTCTTTATGCTATTTCATTTTTCCTACTCGTTCTGTCTCCAAACCCCATCCCACCCTATTTTTAGACTGTGAGTTCCTTGCAGGCAGGTAACTCAATCTAACGATCCCCCGTGTATTTTTTCCGAGCAGTTAGTGTGATACTCTGTATGCAGTGAGCACTTAATAAATATTATTAATACTATTAAATCTGGATTCTGGGTTAAAGAAAAAGGACTCCAGGCCAAAAGAAAAAAAAATTCCACAACCGAGTTAGGAAAAATAACTTACTCTATTCTTTCAATGAACTGTGTGTTGGTTTGAATTCAATAAAACTTCCTCGAGTCATATCTTTTGTGTCAGAGATTACTTGGTGGTATTGACACCGAGAAGAACATATAATCCTGCTCGCTGTGTTACTGCAACATACAGAATGTTGATATTATGTTACATCTCAAAATAGGATAGAGGAACCTGAAAACAAATGTTAAACTCTCCAGGTATTGGATATTTTCCATTCGTCTCTACTGCCATCTAAAGAGCAGGTATAATCTAAAAACTCCTACGATTTCACAGAGTAACGTGTAGAGTTTCCCCTGATCAAAATCTGTGAATATTTTCAATGCGTGTTTACACAGGACCACCTACATGTTCGGGTTTGCTCTCGTTGAAACCAGAGACTAAACCCCTGACCTGTCATTTGAAACTTGATTTTCGGGCCAGGAATTGGTTAAAATCTACAGTGGAATCTGTACTTTGGTTTACCCACTTTCCCCCAAACATGAATCGATGCAGGCCAAAATGGGATGTGCCCTCTTAAGGAAAAAAAAAGTCTATCCGGCAATAGAAAATGACCTGAGTTCATTTAAAAATTAATGGTATTTTTTGACTGCTAACTGTATGCAGAGGACTGTATTAAGTGCTTGAAAGAGTACAATAAGGTTGCTAGACATGATCCCTGCCCTCAAGAAGCCTACAATCTAGCGGGGGTAGTATGAGATTAAAATAAAAGGCGAAGCAGAACTGTATAAGAATATCAATCATTCAGTGATACTTATTGAGCACTTCCTGAGGGTGGGCACTGTAATAAGCACTTGGGTGTGTACAGTACAACAGAGTTGGTAGATATGATCCTTGCCCACAGAGAGCTAACAATCTAAAGGGGGAGAGAGATATTTAAATAGATGCAGCTTAGGGCAAATAGTAGAGATTCAGAATATTCACATAAATCTGTGGGAGTGGAGTAACAAGGGATTACGGGCATGGGAGTCAGAGGGCGTGAGTTCTAATCCCGGCTCCACCACTCACCAGCTGTGTGACTTTGGGCAAGTCACTAAACTTGTCTGTGCCTCATTTCCCTCATCTGTAAAATGGGGATTAAAATCGTGACCCCCACATGGGACAACCTGGTGATTTGTATCTTACCCCAGCGCTTAGAACACTGCTTGGCACATAGTAAATTCTTAACAAAGACCATCAATGTCATCATCATTACGGGGTATGGTTCCAGGTGCAGAAGGGGCACAGAAAGGAAGAAGAACTGGGTGAGTTGATGATAAATTATTCAGGGAAGGCTCCCTGGAGGACTCTCAAGTTAGTATATATTGTCCCTTTTCCTTCCACTACCTGCCAACCCTTGGGATTTGAGGAATATATCAAAGTTGCCAGAGAATTGTCATTTGCTCCAAAATAGTAAGGAAACCAACCAGACTCACCTTCTTGTCGCCGCTAGGAGTGGCAACCGCCTCACTGGTGTATTCTTCTTCTTTTATCATCTCAGCTGGCATCTGGAGGGGGAAAAAAATGTTCCTTTTAGATGGAAAACCTGCTAAAAAATAGGTTACTTAATCGAGACGATTTTACGTGTCTAGGTTCCTTAGAAATGCAAGTGAGTGCCTATTCTGGATACCACTACGGGCACAACAGAATTGTCCAATTTTCCACAGAAAATACTCGAGAGACGCCGTAACATTTTGGCTGTCAAAATAATGACGCTCCTCCCAGAGCCTTAATGAGGACGAAGCATCTGAAGACACATCATGCAGCCTTTTACAGACATAAAATCCAGGTTTCCCTTCTAGAGATGCCCGTGGCCAGCAGCCCTGATTTAGTTATTTTACATAGGCCGTTCCTGTGGGAATCCAACCTGCTACTTTGCTTTTTCCTTCAACAGACAGTGTTTGATGAGTCTTTTGTTTGAGTGAAATGCCTGGCTGATCCCATTCCTCTCACCCCAGTGAATCCATAGTTCTTCATTTGTTTTTACCCATCTTTCATGGCTCATCAGAGCTCTGAGGAGAAGAGCGAAGGCTGATTATTGGCTCTTCCCCCTGGCTCAAGGCAACACATCACTTTTAACCGAACACTCCACCGTTGGGATGAATTGGATGGTGTCAATGGGCCGTCTAAAGGTGGGACCACCAGAGCTAGGCTACTGCCCACAATGACCCTTGAGTTTGCTGCGAAGACAGAATTTCGTTTCTTCTTAGCAATCGACTTCTTATTTACGAGTTCTACTTTGGAACCGAGCTATTACTGGGTGATTCATCTTGCTTCCAGGAGTGATCCTGGGATGAATTCCAGGAATAGAGTTCTCCCTATATTGACCCTTTCCAAGGTCCAGAGAGGTTAAATGAGAAGGAGGAGGAGGAGGAGAAGGGAGGATATTGTTTTTGGTTGGTTGGTTTTTGTATGGCACTCGTTAAGTGTGCTTACTATGTGCCAGGCACTATACTAAGTGCTAGGAAGATTCAGGCTAATCAGGTTGGACACAGTCCATCTCCCTCATGGGGCTCACAGTTTTAATCCCCATTTTATAGATGAGGTAACTGAGGCCCAGAGAAGTGAAGTGACTTACACAAGGTCACACAGCGGACAGGTGGCAGAGCCGGGAATAAGACCTAGGTCCCTCGGACTCTTAGCTTCAGCAGAAAAGTAACATAAGCATTATCTTAACTAACACCAACAATCCATAGGAGGGTCAAAATTGCTCCTTAAGCAGGGTGGTGAAATGTGACTCAAAAAAGATCAAACCCCAGAGAAGTTTCAAAAGAAAAAAAAAAGGAGATTCCAAGTGAAGAATTTGGCATAAAGTTATTGGTTGAAATGTGAAATAAAGATGGTTCATAAACGCTAAAAGGGATCTCGAGAAAAAGAAAACATCAGTAATCACGCCTTCTGGATAATTTATGTCAAGAACCAACAGCGTGTTAGAATTTATGGAAGGAGAGATCATGTTAAAAGGGTGTTCTAAATGTTAAGAGGAAATGGAAGCGCATATTGAGAAAGTATAATAGACTTAAAAAATACACTAGAGGATTCAAAAATAACTGGAGTTAAAAATAGAGCCACAAAGTGATAAATGATTGATTACTAAAGAAGAAATTGTAGAAAAAGTTCATTGTTCGAGGGAATGGATTTTTCAGTGTTTGTTCTTCTTGTTTTAAAAGAGGTGAGAAGGAAACCAAAATTGGATTAGCAGACATTGAGGTAGTTGATAAACGGAGGTAATCTGGGGGGAGAGAGGGGGCAAGAGAGAAGGGGACAAGAGGAGAGGGGATAAGGGGAGGGAGGTGAGAGAAGGAGATGAGAGATAAGGGGATATGAGGAAAGGGGATAAGGGAGGGGGGAGATAGAAGGGGGAAGAGAGAAGGAAGAAGAGAAAAGGGAATAGGAGAGAAGAGGATAATAAGAGACAAAAAGGGAAGAGAGAAGGGAGAAGAGAGAAGGGGGGAAGAGAGAAGCAGTGTGGCACAGTGGAAAGCATATGGGCTTGGGAGTCAGAGGGCATGGGTTCTAATCCCGGATCCACCACATGTCTGCTGTGTGACCTTGGGCAAGCCACTTAACTTCTCTGTGCCTCAGTTAGCTCATCTGTAAAATGGGGATTAAGACTGTGAGCCCCACGTGGGACAACCTGATTCCCCTGTGTCTACCTCTGTGCTTAGAACAGTGCTTGGCTCATAGTCAGCACTTAACAAACACATTATTATTATTAGCATCATTATTATTAGAAGGGGGAAAGAGAGAAGAGGATAAAAGAGAAGGGGGAAGAGAAAGGGGGAAAAGAGAAGGGGGGGAGAGAAAAGGGGAAGAGAGAAAGGGGGGAAAGAGAAGGGGGAAGAGAGAAAGAGGGGAAGAGAGAAGGGGGTCAAGCAGGTGGGGAGAGGAGGAGAAAGAGGTTGGAAAGAAAAGAGAGAAAGAAGTGGAAGGGAAGGAAAGAGTAAAAAAGGAGGGAGAGAAAAGAAGGAAGGGATGGAGGGAGGATATGAGGGGGGAAGGGCAGAAGGGACGGAGGAAGGAAGAAGGAGAAGGAAAGAGGAAGAGAGATTGGAGGGAGGGAGCTAGATTAGGCCACAACCAGTGGCTGGAGGGATGAAAAAGAGAAATTGGGAGATGACGGGATGAATTGGTGAGTAGATGGAGAGCAGAGTGGATGAGTCCAGGAGACAAACCCAATATCCGACAATACCTCTCTTCTCAAACAGACCCTGCCCCCTCACAAAGCATTTGTCATTGACCTCTGGCAAAAAAAAAAAAAAATTTGGGGTTGATTTGTTTGGGTTTTTTTTTTTAACTTATGGAAAAAATGGAAATACAGACGACATACTTGAACTCCTGTAATTCAGGCAATGGTAAAGTCTAACCCAACATTACCTGATCAATGGGGACATCGACCTGCACGTGCTTGTCATCTTTGACGTAGGGGGCTCCTTGGACTTCTTTCCGGGGAGTGCGGGCTTTGAACACACCCCCTTCTGAGGAACAATGATAACAAGGATCAAAATTACATGACACCAAGGGGAAAGATGGCAGTTTCAATTAAGAATGCTTCTCTGTGCCTCACTTCCCTCATCTGTAAAATGGGGGCTAAGACTGTGAGCTCTACGGGGGACAGGGACTGTGTCCAATTCAATTTGCTTGTACCCAGCCCCCAGCATTAAGTACAGTGCCTAGCACTTAGTAAACACTTAACAAATACCACAATTATTCTTAAGAGAATTTCAGGGATCTCCCAATTAAACACCCGCTATCTACTTTTGTATGTTCAACTGTTGATGCTTCAGTGAATCTAGGAGACCTTCCCAAGGCTCCATCATTTCATTTTATTGAAAATACTGGGGGTTTTAGGAAGAAACAACTTCGATTTTACAGAAAATTGTGGAAAGTGACCAGTAGCCCTTAGCTAATAGGGATGCCCTTGAAAGAACTCTACGGTTGCGCTGAAGTACACTTGGTGGCTGCTTCTTATTACCTGGATTTTTTTCTGTGACCAAATGATCTGAAAAACCTTGCTTCTGGCCCTTCTTGGCATAAAACACTGAATTCTCCTTTTTGGTTGAAGTCTTTTCAGGTTTCTGAGGATAAATTTCACTCACTTCCTAGAAAAGACAAAATTGAGAGTAAAACTGCATTAGGCATCAGTGCGTAGGTTTTCACCCAGCCAGATTCCAGCTTAGACTCTAAGCTCATAAAGGGAAGGGATGGCATCTTCTAATTCTACCGAACGCTCCCAAGCACTAAGGACAGTGCTCTATGCAATACAAAGCAGCGTGGCTCAGTGGAAAGCGCCCGGGCTTGGGAGTCAGACGTCATGGGTTCGAATCCCGGCCCCACCACTTGCCAGCTGTGTGACTGTGGGCAGGTCACTTCACTTCTCGGTGCCTCAGTGACCTCATCTGTAAAATGGGGATGAAAACTGTGAGCCCCACATGGGACAACCTGATCACCTTGTATCCCCCCAGCGCTTAGAACAGGGCTTTGCACAGAGTAAGCGCTTAACAAACACCACCATTATTATTTTGCACACAGTGCCTTGTACACCGTGCTCACCCAATCTATATTCCTGGTTATGGTTTGTAGTGCAGAGAACAGAGGATCACTAAGAATGATGGCTCAGAGTCAACGGCCAAACTGGAACAAGCCCATGTCTCATTTCATGCATCTGGGTAAGAATCATATAGTGATAACAATAATAAGAATAAGAATAATGGCATTTGTTAAGCACTTACTATGTGCAAAACACTGTTCTAAGTCCTGGGGAGGATACAAGGTGATCAGGTTGCCCCTCGTGGGGCTCACAGTCTTCATCCCCATTTTACAGATGAGATAACTGAGGCACTGAGAAGTTAAGTGACTTGCCCAAAGTCACACACCTGATAAGGGGCTGAGCTGGGATTAGAACCCATGACCTCTGACTCCCAAGCCCGGGCTCTTTTCACCGAGCCACGCTGCTTCTCAACAGTCATCTTAAATCTACTCCAGCGCTTAATACAGTGCCTGGCGCACAGGAAGTGCTTAGCAAATATCATTTTTAAAAAATGGCTAAGTTGAAATTATAAAGGTATATTTCCTCTAGTATCTGTGTGAAATGGAAAATGATGGGAAAAGCTAACATGTAGAGCACTCGCTTTGAAGGAAAAGATGAAGCAAAGGAGGATTTGAATAATTCATCCCCCTGCCAGGTGTTAGAGCTCAAACACATTATTCCACAGGAATGACACGATTTTTATCTCTAGCCTCATTCTCCCCCCATCGAGCAGTTCTGTAACTCAAGTCGGCCTTCACTGAATTTTATTTATTTTTTTAATTTCTGCCCCTTGCTAAAATATCTGAGGGCCTGTGAAAGCAGAAAAGAAATATAAGCTAGCCAGACTCCATATGTCACTTGGGAAAATGTTAACCCCAAAAGACCTACCCGGGATCATTATTGAGCTGTTTTCAAATATGATTTGCATGCATAGCCGGTCCACTGCAAAAGTCTTGCAGGTTTTATTCTTTACAACATCCGAATCCACCCCTCTCCCCTCCACACAAACTAACACACACACACACACACCCCGGCACAAGACCTGGTCTTGCTGCTGACAAGACTATTGCTTCCACTCCCTCTCTGGTCTCCCACCCTCCAGCCTCTCCCTCCTCCAATCTATACCTTCATTCATTTATTCAATCATATACATTAACTGCCTACTGTGTGTAGAACACTGTACTGAGCAGTTGGGAAAGTACAACAATAAATAGTGACATTCCCTGCGCACAGTGAGCTCAGAGCCTAGATGAGGGGAGACATAAAACAAATACAAATAAATTTATATGATACAAATAAATTCATTCATTCAATTGCATTTGTTGAGTCCTCCCTGTATGCAGAGCACTGTACTAAGAACTTGGAAAATATAATTCAGCAAATAAATAAAATTACT
Source organism: Ornithorhynchus anatinus (assembly GCF_004115215.2). Classification (NCBI taxonomy): domain Eukaryota; kingdom Metazoa; phylum Chordata; class Mammalia; order Monotremata; family Ornithorhynchidae; genus Ornithorhynchus; species Ornithorhynchus anatinus. The sequence continues at coordinate 3,998,588 of NC_041749.1, forward strand.
GATATATACATAAGTGCTGTGGGGTTAGGGGTCGGGGGAGAACAAAGAGAGCAAGTCAGGACGAAGCGGAAGGGAGTGGGAGATGAGGAAAAGTGGGGGTCAGTCTGGGAAGGCCTCTTGGAGGAGATGGGCCTTCAGTAAGGCTTTGAAGAGGGGGAGAGTCATTGTCTGTGGGATTTGAGGAGGGAGGGTGGTCCAGGACAGAGGCGGGATGTGGGCCAGGGGGCAGTGGAGAGACAGGCAAGGTGGCGGCACAGTGAGAAAGTTAGCGGCACCAGAGGAGCGGAGTGTGTGGGCTGGGATGTAGAAGGAGAAAAGGGAGGTGAGGTAGGAGGGGGCAAGGGGATGGACAGCTTGGAAGCCAATGGAGAGGAGTTTTTGTTTGATATGGAGGTGGATAGGCAAACACTGGAGATTTTTGAGGAGGGGAATGACATGTCCAGAACGTTTCTGTAGAAGGATAAGTTGGGCAGCAGAGTGAAGTATAGACTGAAGTGGGGAGAGACAGGAGACTGAGAGGTAGAAAGGAGGTTAATGCAGTCATCCGGTTGGGATAGGATGAAGGATTGTATTAACTCGGTAGGAGTCTGGATGGAGAGGAAAGGCAGATTTTATAATGGTGTGAAGGTAGGACTGACAGGACTTGGTGCCGATAGAATAGGTGGGTTGAATTACAGAGAGGAGTCAAAAATAACACCAAGGTTATGGGTTTATGAGAAGAGAAGGATAGGGGTGCCATCTTCAGTGATGGGACGGTGGGAGAGAGGAAAGGGTTTAGGTGGGAAGATAAGGAGCTCTGTTTAGGATATCTCAAGTATGAGATGATGGGAGGACATCCAAGTAGAGATGTCTTAAAGGTAGGAGGATATGCGAGCCGGGAGAGAGGGAGAGAGGTCGGGGAGGAGATATGAGTATCATCTGCATGGACATGGCAGTTGAAACCATGGGAGTCAATGAGGCCTTCTCAGACTAAGCCCCACTTTCCTCTTTCCCACTCCCTTCTGCGTCACCCTGATTTGCTCCTTTTGCTCTTCCCCCATCCCAGCCCCACAACACTTATGCATATATCTGTAATTGTATTTTATTTATTTGCACTGTCTCCCCTCCCCCTACTCAGACTGTAAGCTCATTGTGGGTAGGGAATGCGACTGCTTATTGTAATGTACTCTCCCAACTGCTTAGTAAAGTGCTCTGCACTCGGTAACCACTCAGTAAATACCTCTGACTGAGCGACTGATCCACTAGCAGGCCAGAATACCTTCCAATATGAGTCACATAAAGATTTTCTTTTAAAAAGAGAGTATTACGTCAAAACGTCAATAATCCTCAATTCACTTATTTATGCGGCTCACTCTTTGTAAGTCTCAAGAATTTTTAGTTGAGTACAACATCGATGGGGCACACCAAAATGTCTTCAAGGCCATTTACTGAGACTGCTTGAGGGGACTGTTTTTTCCATAGCTTCTGGGATACTCTTGATGGGATGGAGCTGAAATGGCATAGGTTTCGCTCAGATCTCCTCCAGATCCAACCCTAAGAAGATGAGCCTAAAAAAATCCTTTCACCTTCAGAAAATATTGGCCTCAGGCAGCCAATGGAAAAAAGACTCGGGAAGCTCGCAAATGGAAAAAATTGAAGAGAAAATGTCTCATTTTGTTATCCTCAATTTGAATTGATTGCTGCTGCACACAGCCCGTTTCAGTCACCCCTGCAAGTATGGAGAGAATCTCACCACTGGTGTCATTTTGAAAAATGACAAATCTATGTAATAAATCTACACACACATACACACAATCACATCAAACCCACTCTGCAAGCCTTATTTATTCCGGACAGGTTCGGCTTCCACAATTAAGTATGCGTTTCCTGTAAAAAGGTTAACAAAATTAAAAGCTCTGTCATTTTGTCTCAGGAGTATGAAAGGAGAGAAAATACCCTTCTCCAGACCCTCAGTCTGAAACCTTTCATGAGCATATCAGACCTAGATTCTCCCTCACGGCACCGCGGAGCTTTACCAGTTCCCTTTGAAGTCCATAAGAGCTTTTTCTCCCCCTACATACACACCCACGCCAACATACACCAGCACTCATGTGAATGGGCCATTTCTCTCCTTTCGATCTGATTTGAAACAAGGGAAACAAACATCAGGATTTTTGTGTGTTTCTCTCTCAGGTGGGCTAAGACCTATTAATTAATATCCTGTCTTATTTTCAATCAATCCAGTTATATCTTAATGCTATCGTAATAGATTAGCTCAGGGACATGAAGCACGGCCTCTCAAGATAATTTTGGATGAATGATGACGGTAATCTAATTGAAGAATCGTAACAGCCTCTCCTGGGAGACAATCCACCCTCAGGTATAAAATGACTGACTCTCCAGGCAAAACCACATTTCACCGCTCCCCCAAGTGATACCCGGCATTACCGAGGCAGCCTGAGAATTTCTGCACTGAATGAGTTTATATCTTGAACATTTATTAAGATGAAAGATGGGCAAACGTCCCAACTCAACTGCTGCTCCTTTAGTCGGTCGATAGTATTTAATGAGCGCTTACTCTGTGAAGAGCACTGTACTAAACATTTGGGAGAGTACAATAGAACAATATAACCGACACAGCCCCTGATCACAAGCTTACAGTCTAGATTTTAATAAGAGTAATTAATTAGAATAAAGATATTTGTTAAGTGCTTACTCTGTGGCAGGCACTGTTCTAAGCGCTGGGGTAGATAGATACAAGGTAATTGGATTGAACATAATCCCTGTCTCACAGGGTTCACAGTCATAATCCCCATTTTACAGATGAGGGAACTGAGGCCCAGAGAAGTTAAGTGACTTGCCCAAGATCAGACAGCAGACAAGCAGCAGAGCTTGTCTATCCATACTCACTCCCTTGGAGAACTCATTCGCTCCAACGGCTTCAACTAACATCTCTATGCAGATGACACTCAAATCTCCATCTCCTCCCCTGTCCTCTCCCCCTCCCTCCAGGCTCGTGTCTCCTCCTGCCTCCGGGACGTCTCCACCTGGATGTCTGCCCGCCATCTAAAACTCAACATGTCCAAGCCTGTGCTCCTCATCTTCCCTCCCAAACCCCGTCCTCTTCCTGACTTTTCCGTCACTGTGGACGGCACTGCCGTCCTTCCCGTCTCACAGGCCCGCAACCTCGGTGTCATCCTTGACTCTGCTCTCTCATTCACCCCACACATCCAATCCGACACCAAAATCTGCCGATCTCACCTTCACAACATCACCAAGATCTGTCCTTTTCTCTCCATCCATCGGCTCCCACATTAGTACAATCCCTCATCTTATCCCAACTGGATGATTGCATCAGCCTCCTTGCTGATCTCCCAACCTCCTGTCTCTCTCCACTTCAGTCTATACTTCACTCTGCTGCCCTGATTATCTTTCTACAGAAACGCTCTGTACATGTCACTCCCCTCCTCAAAAAACTCCAGGTGTTGCCTATCAACCTTCGCACAAATCAGAAACTCCTCTCTCTTGGCTTCCAAGCTGTCCATCCCTTTGCCCCCTCTTACCTCACCTCCCTTCTCTCCTTCTCCAGCCCAGCCCGCACACTCCGCTCCTCTGCAGCCGCTAACCTTCTCACTGGGCCTCCATCTCTCCTGTCCAGCCGTTGACCCCTGGCCCACATCCCGGAACTCCCTCCCTCCTCGCATCCACCAAACGATCACACTTTCCCCCTTCAAAACCTTACTTCAAAGCCCCCCTTCAAAGACTCACCTCCTCCAGGTGAGGCTTCCCAGACTAAGACCCCCTTTTTCCCCAGCTCTCCCTCCCCACACCTCACCCCGATTCGCTCCCTTTCCTCTACCATTCTCCCCGTCCCACAACACTTGTGTAAATATGTACATATCTATAATTCCATTTATTTATATTAATGCCTGTTTTACTTGTTCTGATATGTAAATATGTACATATCTATAATTCTATTTATTTATATTGATGTTACTGATGCCCGTTTAACTGTCTGCTAATTGTTAAATGTCTCTCTCCCCCCTTCTAGACGGTGAGCCCGTTGTGGTCATGGATTGTCTCTTTTTATTGCTGAATTGTACTTTCCAAGTGTTTAGTATTGCGCTCTGCACACAGAAAGCGCTCAACAAATCTGATTGAATGAATGAATTAATGAATGAATCCTCATTTTGCAGATGAGGGAACTGAGGCACAGACAAATGAAGTGATTTACCCAAGGCACACAGCAGGGATGTGGGAGAGCAGAGCAGGAATTAGAACTCAGATCCTCTGATTCCCAAGTCTGTGCTTTTCAATTACGTCACGCTGCTTCTCCATTTTAGACTCCATTATCATCAGTGGTATTCATTGAACATTTAGTGTGTGCGGAACGCTGAACTAAGCGCTTGGGAGGGCACAGTACAAAATGTCGGTGGACACATTCCCTGTCCACAACGAGCTTACTAAGTGCCATCCTGTGCTTTCTTGGTCTACATTTGCTTATAGATAATTGATCTTATTCTCATGATGATGACTGCACACCTTTCTGTTACTGGAGCCTGCATCTATTTGAACAGTAAACTAGAAACAACTGGGATGGGGAAAAAAATACCTCCCAGTCAATAAACGCAATGTTAATGGTGTTATCGATTGTTCATAGGTCTCCCTAACCCAATAAAATATTTAAAATTACATTTACCAATTCAGCTGAGCCTCTCTGGAAAAGCCCACGAGTTTTACCCTTCCCTTCTTCTCTAGAAAAGAACTAGAAACCGGCTTTCCTAGGTGTCAGGGAGTTTTCCCTCCCAGTTTTCTAGTAGCAGACCTCTGACCCCATCCAAGAAAGGTCCAGTTACTTCAAGAGCCAGAATCCCAGCCGTGAGAGGAAGGCCCTCTGCAATGTTCACTGAATGGGAATTTGATCAATCAATCAATCATATTTATTGATCACTTGCAGCTTGCGGAGTACCACACGAAGCACTTAGGAGAGTACAATTTAACAGAGTTGGTAGACAGGTTGCCTTCCGCCAATGAGTTTGCAGCGTAGAGACATTAATATAAATAAATTTAGGATATGTAAGCCCGTCATTGGGCAGGGATCGTCTCTATCTGTTGCCGAATTGTATATCCCAAGTGCTTAATACAGTGCTCTGCATATAATAAGCGCTCAATAAATACTCTTGAATGAATGAATGTACTTAAGTGCTGTAGGGCTGAGGTGGATTTGAGAAGAGTCACCCTAGCAAATTGCTCCCTAACAACTTCCTTCTTCATCCCCACCGTGATCTTCTGGGTTGTCAACTCCCAGGACTGTTGGTGCTGGAGCAATAAGCATATTCATTCAAGCAATCCATGGTACTTATCGAACGCTTACTCGAACCATCCCCTGATACTGCCCTGCCTATTCGTATGTCCACCTTTCTCCCCGCTCCGGCCACACCCAAATACCCCAGTGATAATCACACCATCAGAAAGTGGGTCCTTGGGGGCCAGAAAGGTCTGGGGTTGCTAAAAGTGGAGAAAAGTCCTCACTGGTATTTATAGGGCAGCCACAGCCCATCCTTCTAATAATAATAATGGTATTTCTTAAGTGCTTACTATGTGTCAAGCACTGTTCTAAACACGGCCCATCCTTCTAATAATAATAATGGTATTTCTTAAGTGCTTCCTATGTGTCAAGCACTGTTCTAAACACTGAAGTTGGTATAAGGTAAGCAGGTCATCCCACATGGGGCTCACTGTCTTAATCCCCATTTTACAGATGAGATAACTTAAGTACAGAGAAGTGAAGTGGCTTGCCCAAGGTCACACAGTTGACAAGTGGCAGAGCCGGGATTAGAACCCACATCCTCTAACTCCCGAGCCCTTGTTCTTTCCACTAAGCTTCGTTGCTTCTCTAGACCATAAGCGCCTTGTGGGCAGGGAGTGCGTCTACCAACTACGTCATACTGTACTCTCCCCAGCGCTTAGTACAGTGCTCTGCACACAGTAAATGCTCCATAAATACCACTGAATGATTTGGGAATCCAGTGCTGGGAGCTTGGGAAAATTCAATCGAAATAGAAGACGCGAGATGTTTACAATATAACGGATCACACCGGAAAGCCAGGAAGGGGAAAGAGGGGAAATCTAAGGGGTCCGGAAATCAGAGAAAGGGGCTGCAGGAGGTCACCAGAAAGGAGTTAAGGATCTAAAATCACCCTCCTACACTTGAGCAGCCAGAAGGCCTTAATATTGAACACTCTACCATTTTCCTAATCCAAGGCCTGAACTCTTCCGGCAAGCAGGCAAGCTCTCTAATCAACTCTGCGATGTTTTCTTTCTCCTCCCCATACTTTCTTTTTGTATTCTTTTATTCTATTTATTCACCAGAACTCTTATCCATCACTCCTTCCTCTATCTCACCGATATCTATTTACTTCAATTAGCTTTATATTTCTTCTGCTCTTTCCATATGTCTCAACAATCGAAAGTGTCAGAAATCCGATTCCCAGTCATTTCCTTCAACTTCCAACCAGTTAGGTATCATGACAGGAGCAATTAGTTCTCAAGAGAAAGTGTCACCATAATCTGCATACAAGATTTTATGCAACTCAAGTGCATCCAAGCATGCCCGCTGGGAGGAGATGGGGGGAAATTTTCCTATTGTTTTATTCATAAAAGGATACATGATAATAACACAAGGAAAATGGCATGTACAAACCCAGGAGAATATGAAGTGTAAAAATGAATTTTAAGAGCAGGTGCCAACTAGACCTTGAAAATTTGCAATCTGAAGGTAAAAAAAAAAAAAAGAAAGGTCTTTGACTAAATATTTCACTCTCCACCAGAAGGGGATCTGGAAAAGGATTTTATTTTCTTCTATTGTATTAGTAGTAATAATGATAATAACTATATTACTGCAGCACAAGAGCTAAGTAAAGTCTTGGATCCCATTTCATGCAGTCAAACTATTTCCGCTAGCAACCTAATGAGGGGAGAAACCCGTAAGATCACACTTTGGCAGTCCTGGATTTCCTGCCAAACTTTCTAAACTGATCTCTGCAGTCTCTAGATTGAAAGCTTGTTATGGGCAGGGAATGTTTCTGCTGATTCTCTTGTATCGTCCTCTCCCAAGCGCCGAGTCCAGTGCTCTGCACAAAGAAACTGTTCGATTAATACCATTGACCGATTGAGAGAGATGATTTCCCATTTGATTCGGGAAAAGAATCAAAGCTTCGAGCAACTCGCACCGGATTTAACATCCAATCTGAAGTCTTGTTGGGGGCTGTCGATATTATAGGTGATGATAATAATAATAATTAATATTAGTGCTGAAATGAACGCAACTCCTGGGCCAGTCTCAGGAGTCACTCGAGGTGAGCTGCGTGCTTATTTCCAGAGAGGTTGAAAAGAACAAAATATAAAAATGAATACAAATTTGATAGATGTTTTACAAAATTAAAAAATAAAAACTCCCCGAAAGAGCAGCCTTAATTATTAAAGGAGTGGAAGAGAAACTGTAGAAGGAAAGATTAAATAGCAGTGAACCTAATGCCTTTTAGAGAGAAGTCTAGGAGTAATTTAGAAATTGTCTTATCTGTGATGGCTTGGGACCAATTTTTCCCCATTTCCATTGACTGGGAACAGGTTCCTAAAGGAAGGTCACATTTAGATTCGCTCTCCATCGACCCTACCTGAAGGTGGAGAGGTCAAGTACTTACTCTTTTTTTTCTTCGTGGATTCTTATCCGAGCCAGCAAACCTGCTAAAATACAAAATATTCAACAGCTTTAAATTCCACCATCTTAGATAGAGCACGGTTTGTTTAACATTTTCATGAAGGATTCATTGGCTCATAGTGGGGCTCAGTGGAAAGAGCCTGGGCTTGGGAATCAGAGGTCGTGGGTTCGAATTCCGGCTCTGCCATTTGTCAGCTGTGTGACTGTGGGCAAGTCACTTAACTTCTCTGGGCCTCAGTGACCTCATCTGTAAAATGGGGATTAAGACTCTGAGCCCCACGTGGGACAACCTGATGATCCTGTGTCTACCCCAGCGCTTAGAACAGTGCTCTGCACATAGTAAGCGCTTAACAAATACCAACATTATTATTATTATTATTATTACGAGTCCCCCTCCCACCCAGAACTCTGACTTTTCTTCATTACTGGGGCAGTCGGCAAGGAAAGCAGGCATATTTGACCCTCTCGGTTGATCCTCAAGCGGCCTATATCAGCTTAATTAGCTGGTGGAGCCAATGTGGGATCTGGTTTTAAGAGCTGAAGAAGAAGCTCCTCACTCTATCGGCATCCCCTGAGAGGAGAGAGCGTGAGGGTCTCCGCCCCTCCGAACTTCCAAATACTGGCTTCTCCAAGACCAGCCATTTCTGTGCTGGCTTCCAAGCCGTCCATCGCCTTGCCCCCTCCTATCTCACCTCCCTTCTCTCCTTCTTCATCGCAGCCCGCACACTCCGCTCCTCTGGTGCCACTCACCTCCTCACTGGGCCTCCTTCTCGCCTGTCCCGCCGTCAACCCCTGGCCCATATCCTACCTCTGGCCTGGAATGCCCTCCCTCTTCACATCCACCCAACTAGCTCTCTTAGCCCCCTTCAAAGCCCTACTGAAAACTCACCTCCTCCAGGAGGCCTTCCCGGACTAAGCCCGCCTTTCCCTCTGCTCCTCCTCCCCTCCCCATCTCTCCAACTCCCTCCCTCTGCTCTACCCCCCTCCCTGCCCCACAGCACTTGTGTATATTTGTACATATTTCTTATTCTATTTATTTTATTAATGATATGTATATATCTATAATTCTATTTATTTCTATTGATTCTATTAATGCCTGTTTACTTGTTTGGATGTCTGTCTCCTTCCTTCTAGATTGTGAGCCTGTTGTTGGGCAGGGATTGTCTCTGTTGCTGAATTGTATTTTCTAAGCGCTCACTACAGTGCTCTGCACACAGTAAGTGCTCAATAAATACGATTGAATGAAGGAATGAATGAAAAGGTAGCAAATCAGACCCCCTGCTTCCTGGGAAATGCAGTTTCTCCTTTCATTCTCTGACTTCCTCTGCCCCTTCTGATAGGATCGTCATCAACAAATTGAGTACTCACTGTATTCAGTAAACACTCAATAAATACCATTGATGAGGACGAATATAACGATATGTTATTCGTGTGACCATGCTATAACTGGTAGAGGAAACTTGGAAAACTCCGTGGTATTTACTGAGCACTTCCTGTGGGCAAAACATCGTACTAAGAGCATGGGAAAATACAGTACAGAGTTGGTAATAATAATAATGGTATTTGTTTTGTTAAGCGCTTACTATGTGCCAAGCACTGTTCTAAGCACTAAAGGAGATACGAGGTTATCAAGTTGTCTCAAGTGGGGCTCACAGTCTTAATCCCCATTTTCCAGATGAGGTAACTGAGGCACAGAGAAGTGAAGTCACACAAGAACCCACGCCATCTGACTCCCAAGCCCGCGCTCTTTCCACTAAGCCACGCTGCTTCTCTACGTGCACGTGTCTACGTGATAGACACATTCCCTGCCCACAACGAGTTTGCAGTCCAGAAGGGGAGAGAAGGATGTTTTGAAGAGGGGCATCTCTTAGAGTCGGACTAAAATATCAAATAATCCCACAGAAATAAGCTACTGAAAGTGAAGATTCTACCAATTGTGCTTCATTCTCATCTTTCCCCCAGCTGATCTCTGGCTCACACCCTCCTGTCAATAGAATTTAAAAAAACTGGCCTAGACAGACACTAAAATGAATACATATATGTGTGTGTGTATATATATGCATAGTGATCCTTTGAACTTGAAGAATGACACCTCTAAAAGTGAATAATAATAACAGTAATAATAGTATTATTAAATGTTTACTGTGTTCTAAGCACTGGGAGAGAGATAGAAGATTCACACGATACAAGACACAGCCCTGTCCTCCACAGGGCTCACAATCTAAGTAGGAGGGAGAACAGTTTATTGAATCTCCATTTTACAGATGAAGCAGCTGAAGCCCAGAGAAGTTAAAGGACTCAGTCAAAATCACATAGCAGGTGTGTGGCAGACTTTGGGATTAGGACCCAGGTGCTCTGACTCCCAGGCCCTGCTCTTTCCATTAGGCCACCCTGCTCCTGTGACTTAGAAAAAATCACATCTGAGTTCTTATTGTGGCTGAAAAAGCCAAGAGAAGGTCCGTAGTCCTGGAGCAGTAGGAGTACAAAAAGGCTGCCCTTTATGTGCAATATTTTCAGCACTTGACACTATTTCCTGTTTTCTCTCCTTGTCTCTCTTTCTGGGCGTAACTTTTGCCCAAAGAGCCACTCCTTTCCTGATGGCAATTTGTCCTACTGATCTATACTAAGCAGTTGGTTTTTATGGTATTCCTTAAGCTCTGACTATGCGCCCGGCACTGTTCTAAGCGCTGGGGTAGACATCAGGTTGGACACAGTCCATGTCCCACATGGGGCTCACAGTCAATCCCCATTTTACAGATGAGGAGACAGAGGCACGGAAAGATTCCTTTCCTTCCCCACGGATCACGGCGGCGGGGGTGAAGCGTCACAGAAGAGGTCGGACTTGCCCAACTCGCCCCTGGAAAGTCAGCTTTTCCTTAGCCCGACTGACCGGTGGCTCTCCAGATCTCTAGACTGTAAGCCATCTCGTTGTGGGCAGGGGGTGTGTCTGTTTATAGTTGTATTGTTCTCCCCCAAGTACTTAGTACAGTGCTCTGCGCACCGAAAGCGCTCAATAAATACGGTTGAATGAGTGAATGAGTTAAGCGACTAACCCGAGGTCACCCAAGCACAAAAATGGAGGAGCCGGGATTAGAAACCAGGACCTTCTGACTCCCAGGTCTGTGCTCTACCCACTCGACCACACTGCTTCTCGAAATTGATTCCCATTTTTCATCTGGGATGCACCAATATCCGCACCATCCTTAAAATGCTTCCTCTGTCCTCACTGCTTTCCGTTTCCCAATGTCAGCTCTCCACATAGCAGCTGCAGGGGTTCTCTCTTTGTAGCTCGCTCTCCCGCCATGCCTCACCCAACGTGGCCGTGTTTAGGTGAGCATATGGCTCACCAAATAATTACAGACAGGAGAAAAAAAGAAAGAAAGAGGCCTAAGTGTGTTGCTGCTTAACTAGGGGGAATTTAAAATATGTATAAAAATCCTACGAGAGGCCTCATTAAAGATCCAGAGCTAAAGATCCACAAAGAGAAGGAAAAAAAAAATAGCAATAAATGCAAATATAAAACTTCTGGGCAAAGAGTGTATTAAATCATGATACTAATAATACTAAGGCAAGAAGACCAAAAATAATAGCAATAATGACCGTATTTGTTAAGCGCTCGCTCTGTTGCAGGAATTAAACTCTAGGGTGGATCCAAGTACATCCAACTGAACACAGTTTCTGTCCCATGTGGGACTCCCAGTCTCCAACCCCATTTTACAGATGAGGTAACTGAGGTGCAGAGACGGGAAACGACTTGCCTAAGGTCACAGAGCAGACAACTGGGCGGAACAGGGATTAGGGACCTTCCGGCTCCCAGGCCCGTGGGCTTTCCAGTAGGCCACGCCGCTTCTCTTGAGCTTGATTAATGAAGCTGAGACCCAAGCTAACTGAAGATAAAAGAAAATAGGACTGGCAAAATCATCTCCCAACGCTACGTTTAGCCTCCAAACTGGCTACACTCCATCATCACAACAGTGACAACGACAGCAATGTCTGGTCAAGGTTAGTAGCGCATCACAAACCCCTGGTGTTGGCCTAGTTTTCCGTATTCAGAATAGGAACGGCCCATTACTGAATTCTTTTACGTTACGGCTCTTAAATGGAATATTCAGAATAAACTTAACAACGTGAAAAACGACTCTGGCGTATTGAATCACGACCTCATGAAAATGTTTAAAAAAAAAATCAATAATGCAGAGTGATAGAGGACAGCATTAGGAATAAAGATGCCGTGTAAAAGCCAGGCGTTCTGTAGTCTAGATACAAACGGACATTTTCTCCTTCATTAACTCACGCAAATAAAGCTATTTGGAATTCTTTTTATGCTGTTTTTAGCACCATTACCTTCCCTACACTGAACCTAATCTAGTAATTTCCAAACAATTTATTCAAGGTCCCTCCAGGAGGAAGCAAATGGAATAGAGGAATGGGGATTGTCTTTGTAAGACGAGGTGGAGAACAGTGGCGAACTACCGGATCACCTCCCTCCCCTTACAAGCCCTGGGCTCCTCCTGAGTTATTCATTTATTCATTCAATTTACTGAGCACTTACACTGTGCAGAGCACTCTACTAAGCTCTTGGGAGAGTACAATATAAGAATCCTGAGACACATTCCCTGCCCACAATGAGCTTACAGTTTAAAGGGGGAGTTCGACTTTAACATAAATAAATTACAGATATAGACATAAGTGCTGCGAGATTGGGAGGCGGGATGAGTTAGGGTGGACACTGCAGGTGCTAGGTCAACGGTTAGCACAGTAAGCGCTTAGTACAGTGCTTTGCACACAGTAGGTGCTCAATAAATACAATTGAATGAATGAATAAATGAAGAGGGCATATTCTTGCCACTAGCGGTAGCATGGTGATAATAATATTAATAATAATGTTGGTATTTGTTAAGTGTTTACTCTGTGCAGAGCACTGTTCTAAGCACTGGGGGAGATACAGGGGAATCAGGTTGTCCCTCATGAGGCTCACAGTTTATCCCCTTTTTACAGATGCGGTAACTGAGGCACAGAGAAGTGAAGTGACTTGCCCACAGTCACACAGCTGACAAGTGGCAGAGCCGGGAGGCGAACCCATGACCTCTGACTCCGAAGCCCGGGCTCTTTCCACTGAGCCACGCTGCTTCCCTGAGTATTCATGGTCACGTGAATACTCATCATTATCATCATCAAAAGTATTTATTGAGCACTTACTATGTGCAGAACACTGTAGTAAGTACTGGGGAGAGTACATAAGTACTCATGAGAATCAATGTGGCCCAGTGGAGAGAACACTGGCCTGGGAGTCAGAAGGATCTGGGTTCTAATCCCACCTCCTCCACGTGTCTGCTGTGTGACCTTCAGCAATTCGCATCACTTCTCTGGACCTCAGTTACCTCAACTGTAAAATGGGAATTCAGAGTGTGAGCCCCATGTGAGACATGGACTGGGTCATACCTGATTAATTCGTATCTACCCCAGCTCTTAGAACAGCGCTTGGCACATTGTGAACGCTTAACAAGTAGCACCATCATTATTATTATTACAACACAGGTCCTCTGACTCAGGTCAGCGCTCTTTCCACTAGGCTACCCTATTAGGATTGATTGTCTTCGGAAATAAGTGGCTATTGATGGGAGTTTCCAACACGCACAAAAAGGAGGAGAAGGAGGAGCTTTCCCAAAAGATCTGAATGAAATCTCAGGAGGAAAGGAGCAAATGGAAAAGAACGATGAATCCGAATGACCTGCAGGTAGGACGCTGAAGGTGGAGCGAGAGAATCAGTTTGGTAGGGTTGGGGTGGGTGAAGAAAAAAGGTGGGAGTAAAGAGTCAACCAGGGGAGAGTCCTGAACAAGGGACAATGAGAAAGTTTGCTTGGAAAGAACTAAGAATGTCAGATGCCGCGTAGTGAAAACAGAAGATAGGAAGAAGGAAATCAGCTACCGGTGGGAAATGGGTATCTTTTTAATTCATTCAATAGTATTTATTGAGTGCTTACTATGTGCAGAGCTCTGTTTTTAATGTGGCGGGGGACAGACTCTTTGGCTTTTTAAGAAAGTGGAAATAGCCGCTAAATGGAAGGGGGTTAGGCCGAAGGGGAAGCCAGCAGGGAGACTGACACAGTATTCTGTCTAGACTGGTAAGCTCAGTGTGGGCAGGGAGCACGTCGACCAACTGTGTTACGCTGTACTCTCCCAAGACTACAGTCAACGCCCAATAAATGCAACTGATTGATAGCCTTCTTCACCCAGAGGATGGTGGTTGGAGGACATAGTAAGAGCTCTGTAAATTCCATTGACTGATTGATTGATTGATTGATTGATTGGAATGCCTTACCCAAGAACAGAGCACAGGCTAAAAACGTCAGCACGTTCAAGAGGAGATTGGATTCATTCATGGGCAAGTTAGACATATTGGGTTTCCAGTAGGAAAATAAGAATTTTAGAGGGTGAAGGTAGGAATGTCCCATGGGACATCTTTAGAGAAGCAGCGTGGCTTAGTGGTTAGAGCGAGGTCCTGAGAGTCAGAAAGACCTGGGTTGGCTCTGCCACATGTCTCCTGGGCGACCTTGGGCAAGTCGCTTCACATCTCTGGGCCTCAGTTACCTCATCTGTAAAATGGAGATTGAGAGTGTGAACCCAAAGTGGGACGGGAATTGTGTCCATCCTGATTAACTTGTATCCACCCCAGCACTTAGAACAGTGGTTGGCAAATAGTAAGTGCTTAATGAGTACCATAATTATTATCATTATTATTTATTAATAAGCGTTAGGATGGCTGTCAAAAAGGCCAATCATTACACTGTTAATCCTCCAAGCATTCCACAGTCACTGGCCATCCCCCAGATCCAATAATGAATAGTTTTAAAGCTCATAGGCCTTTCCAACAACATACTCCATTCTCCCACTTATGAGGTGAAAAAATAAAGATCATTATCTCTGCTTCACCCTATCCCGGACGCATCAAGGGAAAACAGACATCCGTGTTCAACAAGGCAGTCTATGGGAACTTTGCTTTCAAGGTAATAGTCATTTGGCTGAAAATCAAATTATGGGGAAAAAAAATATTTCCATCAGGGACGTAGCGCCACAGAGCCCTTTGACCATAAAAGGATGTTGCTTCAAAGATACGGCATGCCTTAAAGTACACAGTACAAAAGCATCGGAGTGAGAATACTGACAGGAACTTCCAAAGAGAAAAATCAAACTTACACAATGTGCCTGCAGTAATGTATAAAATGTCTTAACTGCACTGACAACCTCCAACCAAAGCACTTTCTCAAGCATGGCAAGGCCAAGAAAAAGACAGAATGTAGTGTAGCCAGCATTTTCTGAAAACAAGCTTAACAGCCTAAAATCATTCATCCAAGACAAGACGATGAAAAGCCATGGATTTTTTTTCCCGTAATAGAAAGATCATTAAGAAACTTTGCAGAAAAATAACTATAAAGCCTTAAGAATCATATATATATATATATATATATATATATATATATATATAGTTTCATACTTTCAGACTGTATTGCACAAGCACCAATTAAGGAAAATCAGTCTAAGGTAAACCCGATCTGAAGTCTGCTCTGCCTCGAAGACCTGCAAACCCATTGCTGAAGGAACTGGAATTCAGTGCCCCTTATTATGACAAAAAACAGTGAGAAACTTCAGCCAGCAGGTAAGAAAACAAAACAAGACAGAGGGTTATGCAATTATCCTGGGAAATTGCCTGCATTCTAGGAGTCGATCTGCATTTACCAGTCAGTCAATCAATCATATTTATTGAGCAGTTACTGTGTGCAGAGCACTGTACTGAGCTCTTGGGAGAGGACAAGAGAACATTGCTGGTAGACACGTTCCTTGCCCACAACCATCTAGCCAAACTGACCGTTGAGAACTGAAACTTTTTTTGCCCATATTCCACAAGTTAAACCTTTAAGGATTCCAAAGATGGAAATATGCCACGCATTTCGAGACATTACTGATGCAGGATATCAATCTATTTATAGTATTTAGCTCTTAAGTGCTTGAGAGTTAGTAGAAATGACCCCCCCCCCCTTCCTTGCCCTCCGAGTGCTTCCAGGCTAGCAGGGGAGGGAGGAAAGAAAGAAGGGAGAGGAAAGTCTCCATTTTACAGCTGAGGTAACTGAGGCAAACAGAAGTGAAGTCACTTGCCCAAAGACAACGAGAGGCAAATGATGGAGCCAGGATTAGAATCCAGGTCTTTCTGATTCTCAGGCCCATGCTCTATTCACCAGTTCACACTGCTTCTTGCATGTACTTGTATGTACTTGTAACATATGCCCTTGTAGCCCTTAAGCAGTGATTTTCAACCCACCCACAGGACTTACATACATATCCTGAAAAAACTCCCCCCTTCCCACTCCTATAATTCTCCCTCAGAGAACTCATTTGCTCCCAGGCTTCAACCACCACCTTTAAGCATATGATTCCCAAATCTAGCTCTCCAATCCTCACCTCTGCAGTCTTGCATTTCCTTCTACCTCCAGGACATCTCTACCTCAATATACCGACACCTCAAATTTAACGTATCCGAAGCAGAACTCCTTATCTCCCCATCCGAACCCTCTCCTCCCCTAAAATAATTCAATCACTGTAGACAACACCACTATCCTCCCCCTCACACAAGCACGTGAGCTTGGCATCATCCTCAACTCATCTCTCTCTTTTTTTAATGGTATTTGTTAAGCGCTTACGATGGGCCAGGCACTGAACTAAATGCTGGAGTAGATACAAGCTTGGACACAATTCATGTCCCACGCGGGGCTCACGGTCTCAATCCCCATTTTACAGACGAGGTAACTGAGGCACAGGGAAGTCAGGTGATTTCCCAAGGTCACACAGGCAGACAAGAGGCAGAGCCGGGATTAAAGGTCATATCCTCTGACTCCCAGGCCCGTGCTCATTCAATAATGAGCATAATCTGTCTCCAAATTCTGTCAGTTCTACCTTCACGACATCGCTAAAATCCCTTTTTTCCTCTATCCAAACTGCTACTGTGCCTTTATCATATCCCGTCTTGACTACTGAAGCAGCGTGGCCTAGTGGATAGAGCATGAGCCTGGGAGTCAGAAGATCACGGGTTCTAATCCCGGCTCCGCCACTTGTCTGCTGTGTAAACTTGGGCAAGTCACTTCACTTCTCTGGGCCTCAGATCCCTCATCTGTAAAATGGAGATTGAGGCCGTAAGTCGCACGTGGGACAGGGAGGGTGTCCAACCCGATTTGCTTGTATCCACCCCATTGCTTAGAACAGTGCCTGGTGCATAGTAAGCACTTATAAAAACCATCATCATTATTATTACTGACCTTCCTATTTCCAATATCCCTCCTCTCCAAACCCTACGTCACTCTGCTGTCCGGATCATTTATCTAAAAAAAAAAAAAGTTCAATCCAAGTTTGTCCGATCCCCAAGAATCTCGGGGGGTTCCCATCCACCTCCGCATCAAACAGAAACTCCTCACTATTGGCTTCAACCGGTTTGTGCCCTCCTAGCTTACTTCACTGATTTCCTATTACAACTCAGCCCCTACATTCTTCTCCTCTAAACACCAACCTACTCACTGTATCTCAGTCTCCACTATCTCACGGTCGACCCCGTGCCTGTACCCTCTCTCTAACCTTGAAATCCCTCCTTCTTTATATATAACAGACCACCACTCTCCCCACCCTCAAATTCTTATTACGATCTCATCCTCCAAGAGGCCTTCCCCAACTAAGCCCACATTTCCCCTACTCCCTTTCCTCTCTGGGTCGCTTATGCAATTGGATCCGCGCTCTTAAACATTTGATATTCACCCCACCTCCAATCCCACAATACTTGTGTGCTTATCTGTAATTTATTATATTGTCTGTCTCCCCGCTTAGACTGTAAGCTCCTCGTGGGCAGGATGTCTACATGTCTACAACGCTGTCATACTGTTCTCTGCCAAGCACTTAATAGAGTGTTTTGAATACAGTTTTTTCTCAATAAATGCTGTCAAATAACACTGACTGAATTTATTTAAATATCCGTCTCCCCCTCTAATAATAATAATAATAATAATAATGTTGCTATTTGTTAAGCGCTTACTATGTGCAGAGCACTGTTCTAAGCGCCGGGGGAGATACAGGGTAGTCAGGTTGTCCCACGTGAGGCTCACAGTTAACCCCCATTTTACAGATGAGGTCACTGAGGCACAGAGAAGTTAAGTGACTCGCCCACAGTCACACAGCTGACTAGTGGCAGAGCCAGGAGTCGAACTCATGACCTCTGACTCCAAAACCCAGGCTCTTTCCACTGAGCCACATTGCTTCCTCTAGACTGTAAGATCCTAGAAGGCAGGGAACAGATTTACCAACTCTCTTGTACTGTATTCTCCCAAGCATTTCATTCATTCAATAGTATTTACTGAGCGCTTACTTTGTGCAGAGCACTGTACTAAGCACTTGGAATGAACAAGTCGGCAACAGATAGAGACGGTCCCTGCCGTTTGACGGGCACACGGTCTAATCGGGGGAGACGGACAGACGAGAACGATGGCGATAAATAGAGTCGAGGGGAAGAACGTCTCGTAAAAACAATGGCGACTAAATAGAATCGAGGCGATGTACATTTCATTAACAAAATAACTAGGGTAATGAAAATATATACAGTTGAGTTTAATACGGTGCTCTGCACACAATAAGTGATCAATAAATACCAGTGATTGATTAATTACTGTCTCCTTCTCTGGCCTATCGTGTGACCTTGGGCAAGTCACTTAACTTATCTGTGCCTCAGTTTCAATCAATGGTATTTTAGTGCTTCCTAGGCGCTTGGGAGAATACAACACACGATTTCTACCCTCAAGGAGCTTGCAGTCAGGTAGGTGAGAAAGACATTACAATAAATTACAGAGAGAGGAAAGGGAGGACTATAAGGATCTATGTCTAAGCTGTCTAGACTGTATTCCCTCTCCCTTCTTCATCAGCTACGCACTTGGTTCTTTACCCTGGTCTGCTGGGTGACTCTGGGCAAGTCACTTAACTTCTCTGGGCTTCAATTAAGGGGATTAAGACTGTGAGCCCTGTGTGGGACAGGGACTGTGTCCAACCTGATTAGCTCTTGATTCTATTTAGTTGCCACTGTTTTTACGAGACGTTCTTCCCCTCGACTCTATTTATCGCCATCGTTCTCGTCTGTCCGTCTCCCCCGATTAGACCGTGCGCCCGTCAAACGGCAGGGACCGTCTCTATCTGTTGCCGACTTGTTCATTCCAAGCGCTTAGTACAGTGCTCTGCACATAGGAAGCGCTCGATAAATACTATTGAATGAATGAATGAATCATATCTACCCCAGTGCTCAGTCCAGTGCTTGGCACATAGTAAATGCTCAACAAAGACCAAAAAAAGGTTAGGGAGAGAGGTTTCACAGAGAAAGCTCCACAAGATGGAAAGATCTGCACAGTGGATCAGAGATGAGAGAGTAAGGAGTGAGAAAGCTCTAGAAGGGGAGGTTGGAAGGAGAAAAAACATGAGCTTACGTAAAGCATCGTCTTGATTCTATTTAGTTGCCATTGTTTTTACGAGATGTTCTTCCCCTTGACGCTGTTTAGTGCCATTGTTCTTGTCTGTCCGTCTCCCCCGATTGGACTGTAGGCCCGTCAAACGGCAGGGACTGTCTCTATCTGTTGCCGACTTGTTCATCCCAAGCGCTTAGTACAGTGCTCTGCACATAGTAAGCGCTCAATAAATACTATTGAATGAATGAATGAATACTGAATTTTAGTCAGGTATTTGTTCGATGCTAAGAAATGAGTAGCCACTGGAGGTTAATGAGGAGGGTAGCGAGGTGATAATAATAATAATGTTGGTATTTGTTAAGCGCTTACTTTGTGCCGAGCACTGTTCTAAGCGCTGGGGTAGACACAGGGGAATCAGGTTGTCCCACGTGGGGCTCACGGTCTCAATCCCCATTTTACAGATGAGGGAACTGAGGCACCGAGAAGTTAAGTGACTTGCCCAAAGTCACACAGCTGGCAAGTGGCAGAGCTGGGGTTCGAACCCATGACCTCTGACTCCAAAGCCCGTGCTCTTTCCAGTGAGCCACGAGGTGCTGTCATCAACTTTTTAGAAAGACAACGGGGCAACAAAGATGACCCCTCTGGACTGTGAGCTCACCGTGATCAGGGAATGTGTCTGTTTAATGAGTTCGAATCCCAGCTCTGCCACTTGTCAGCTGTGTGACTGTGGGCAAGTCACTTCACTTCTCTGTGCCTCAGTGACCTCATCTGTAAAATGGGGATGAAGACTGTGAGCCCCACGTGGGACAACCTGATTCCCCTGTGTCTACCCCAGGGCTTAGAACAGTGCTCTGCACATAGTAAACGCTTAACAAATACCAACATTATTATTGTTACATTGTATTCTACCAAGCGGTTAGCACAGTGCTCTGGGGGTGAACCCACAACAAGCTGTCTTGTCAGTGACCGTTTGTGATCCCACGAACAACAGGAAGGAAGAGACTGACCAAGGCACTGATGGGCTCTACCTGAGACAGGTGATTGCAGGCCTGTGGGGGAGGAGGCTGGAGGGAGGCCTGGCTTTCTCTCCCTGCTCCATCCGGAATGCGCCTGGACCAATCGATGACCCAATCGAATGAATGAACGAACAAGAGCAACGGGAAACACTAAAGAGGGGAGAGGCTGGAAGCAGGAAAACTGGTAAGGAGGCTGGTGTTAGGAGGTGACAAAAGGTAACAAGGGCTTGTCTGAGGTGGTGGCTATACTGGGGGAGAGGCAAGGCCGGGACTGGGAATGATTACAGAGAATCATTCCGGAGTCTGTCAGTCAGTCGATCGTATTTATTGAGCGCTTACCGTGCGCAGAGCACTGTACTAAATGTTTGGGAGCACACAACAATAGACATATTCCCTACCCACCACGAGCTTACAGCCTAGAGAGGGAGACCTACAATCATATAAATAAATTACAGATATGGCCGTAAGTGTCGTGGGGCTGGGAGTGGGGATGAATAAAGGCGGCAAGTCAGGGTGACGCAGAAGAGAGCGGGAGAGGAGGAAAAGCGGGGCTTAGTCAGGGAAGGCCTCTCGGAGAAGATGGACCTTCAATAAGGTTTGAATGGGGGAGAGTCACTGTCTGTTGGATATGAGGAAGGAGGGTTTTCCAGGCCAGAGGCAGGATGTGGGCAAGAGGTCAGGGGTGAGAGAGACGAGACAAGAGGTCAGTGCTGAGATAGGCGAGATGGAGGTACGGTGAGAAGGTGGGCGTTAGAGGACCGAAGTGTGTGGGCTGGGTTGTAGGTGAGTAGCCAGGTGAGGTAGGAGGGGTAAGGTGATTGACTGCTTTGACTGTGAGGAGCTTTTGTTTGTTGGGGAGGTGGATGGGCAACCACTGAAGGTTCTTGAGGAGTGGGGAAAGATGGCCTTAGGAGATGGGACTTCAGAAAGCCCTGGAAGATGGGGAGAGCAATGGACAGCTGAACGGCCCATCTCCTCCAAACGGCCTTCCCCGATTAAGCCCTCTTTTCCCTGGCTCCCTCTCCCTTCTGTGTGGTCCATCTCCTCCAAGCGGCCTTCCCCGATTAAGCCCTCTTTTCCCTGGCTCCCTCTCCCTTCTGTCCCATCTGTGAACTTGGATCTGTACCCCCTTGGGCATTTGGCATTCAACCCACCTTCAGTCCCACACCACTTATTTACAGATGCATAAATTCTATGAATGTGTGTCTTCCCTCTCCAGAGTTTTCATCTGTGGGCGGAGAATGAGTCTGTCAACTCCCAAGAGCTTATGGTACAGTGCTGTGCACGCAGTCAGCGGTCAGTAAATACCGTTTATTGAATGTGAAGGGGGAGTTTTGAGAAGAAGGGCGGGGGTGTGGGCAAGAGGTTGGCAGCAAGAGAGATGAAAATCAGGACTAGTGAGTAGGTTGGCTGGAGAGAAGTGAAGCACGCAAGCCGGGTTATAGAGAGAGAGAAGCACGGATAAGTCGTGGGAGAGAGTAGACTGAGTGCCTAAAAGACACGGGTCAGGAGTTTCTGCCTGAACCATTGAGGGATGGACAACCACTAGATGATTTCGAAGACATAATTTTTCAGGTAAATGATCCCGAGAGTAGTAAAGTAGGTTCCCCTTTATCTGTTGCTTGCAATTATCTTTGATCTCTGTTTTTTTGTTTTTGTAAAAAAACGATTTTCTCTGCAATTCCTTTCTTTCCTCCTGATTTCCCAACTGCCTGATTCTTAAACTCCTGTTTGTAGTCTGTTAAAAATTGTACATGATATTTCTCAGCGCATTAGGCATGATCTCTCTGACAAATTATCCCCCGGGGTAAAGAACCTGAGTTTCACGAGCTCGAGTCTGACAAAAGATAGAACACAACCGATTTTTCATTTGAAAAGTGTCCAGAAGGTTCCAGACTTCTGCAAGTCACAAGAACCAATGCTCTTTTTACGGATTAATGGGTCCCGGAACTTAACCAGCTGTTTTCCATGTAGAACCAGGTTCCTTTTGCATAGATTTGCTCTGCGGTGCCTTTTCTCAGATTCTATATTCTGTATTCTATAAGGGACACCAGCATACTAAGAAGAACAACTTCCCCCATTCCCCCACCATCACCGCACAATCTTCAAGGAACAATGTCACCCTGAGCTTAAGGGTAAAGAAAAACCAATCCAACACCTGTAGCCAAAGGGCGTGGGGTACGTTTCCCTGAATTCCAGGATTCAAATAATTTAACTGGTAAATCAGAATGAATTTGACTAATGCACAATAGCCCAACAGATTAAAAAGTTCTTACTCTTGAATATCTTTGGGGACTTTGGGGGAATCCCAGTATGGCAGATATTTAAAGTTCTCTTTTCCTGCAGCCACATAGAATTGGTGGTCTTCCAACTCATCTGAGTTACCCAAAAGACAGCCATCCATCGTATACAGTCTATAGGTAAAAAGAGGAGGAAAAAGCTGAAGTAGTTGTCACTTGATTTTCAAACTTAGAATTTATCCTTCTGTCCAGTTTTCTAATACTATACTTTAGCACTATGGAGAAATGATGCATTTTATGCCACCATTCAGAGAAAAATCAAGATGCTAGAGTAGTGGTTACTTCGATAGAAATTTATTGGTATTTTTGTTTGTTCATTTTGGTTTTTAATGGTATTTGTTAAGTGCTTACTTTGTGCCAGGCACTGTTCTCGGTGCTGAGGTAGATACAAGATAATCAGATTGGACACAGCCCAGGTCCCAGTCTTAATCCCCATTTTACAGATGAATACAGAGAAAATAAATTATTTGCCCGGGTCACAGAGCAGAAAAGTGGTAGAGCTGGGATTAAAATAATAATAATAATAATACTTATGGCATATAAGTGCTTACTATGTGCCAGGCACTGTACTAAGCGCTGGCGTGGAGACAGGCAAATCGGGTTGGACACAGTCCCTGACCCACATGGGGCTCACAGTCTCAATCCCCATTTTACAAATGAGGTAACTGAGGCCCAGAGAAGTGAAGCGACTTGTCCAAGGTCACACAGCAGACAAGTGGCAGAGCGGGGATTAGAACTCATGACCTTCTGACTTCCAGGACCGTGCTCTCTCCTTTAGACCATACTGCTTTCTAAAAACATCTGGAATGTTTTAATCACCTAGATTTTAGCATCTGCTACAAGCGCATCATTGTACAAGGTGAATAGGAGCGGCAAACAGCGGTAAAATATGTGGTGATGATGACGATGATGGTATTTGTTAAGCGCTTACTATGTGCCAAGCACTGATCTAAGTGCTGGGGGAGATACAAGGTAATCAGGTAGTCCCACATGGGGCTCACAGTCTTAATTCTCATTTTCCAGACAAGGGAACCGAGGCCCAGAGAAGTGAAGTGACTTGCCCAAGGTCACACGGCAGACAAGTACCGGGTTACTCCCAGTAATTCTGCACGAGAAAGGGGAAAAATACGATTCCAAGTCATTTGGCTGTACTGTGCTCTGCACCTAGTAAGCGTTCGGTACATGCCATCGATCGATGGATTGAATCGGTCGAACTACCAGGGTCGCCTTACCTCCGAACACCACCCAGAGGGAAGACTTTTTCTCCAATCATGGCAAGCACATTATCCCAGTCTGTTAAAGTGAATTTGGGTATCAGTAGCTTGGTAGGTGGAATGTGTAGATTCCCATTGGTTAGCACACTGTCAAAAGACAAAAATACACTCACGTCCTCAGTCAGGAAAATCAGGAGAAACGGTGAGGAAAAATAAAAGTTATATTAATATTTGCACTCTCTTCCAGCACTAATACAGTCTTCTGCACACAATAAGTGCTTAATATTACTATAACTGCTAATGCAGTCTCATTAGTGATTTACTAAATGGAGCTGTGGTATCCTTCCTGCCCCCCAGTGACTGTCAAAACAATAAAATCAAGGATAAGGTGGGAAGATTTTCCTTCCCCCAGTAAACTAGCTGTGACTGCTATGAGGGTAAGATGGCCGGCTTCTAATCCCCACTCTACCACATGTCTGCTGTGTGACCTCGGGCAAGTCGTTTCACTTCTCTGTGCCTCGGTTCCATCATCTGTAAAATGGGGATTGAGACTGTGAGCCCCAGCTGGGACGGGGACTGTGTCCAACCTGATTAGCTTGTATCTACCCCGGCGCTTAGAGCTTGACGCATAGTAAACACTTAATACCATAGTTAGGGATGGAAATTGTATTTGTTAAGCCCTTGGTGTATCAAACCCTGCGCTAAGCACTGGAGTAGAGACAGTACAATCAGATCGGACAGTCCCTGCCCCACATGGGGTTCACAGTCTAAGGAGGAGGGAAAATGGCTGTTTTACAATCCCCACTTTAACGGATGAGGAAACAGTGAAGTTAAGTAACTTGGCCCAGGTCGCAAAGCAGACAGTAATAATAATACTAAGGTTGGTATTTGTTAAGTGCTATGTGAAGAGCGCTGTTCTAAGCGCTGGGGTAGATACAGGGTAATCAGGTTGTCCCTCGTGAGGCTCACAGACCTCATCCCCATTTTACAGATGAGGTCACTGAGGCACAGAGAAGTGAAGTGACTTGCCCACGCTCACGCAGCTGACAAGCGGCAGAGCAGGGATTCGAACCCATCACCTCTGACTCCCCAGCCTGGGCTCTTTCCACTGAGCCAGGCCGCTTCGATACTTAACTCACCTCATCGGTTAAACTGGGGATTGTAAAAAAGCCATCTTCCCTCCTCCTTAGACTGTGAACCCCCTGTGGGGCAGGGACTGTCTGATCTGATTGTATTGTCTCTACTCCAGTGCTCAGCACAGGGTTTGATACACTAAGGGCTTAACAAATACAGTTACCATCTCTAATTGTGGTATTCAGTGTTTACTATGCGTCAAGCTCTGTTCTAAGCGCAGGGGTAGACAAGAGGAGGCGTTGGGATCAGAACCCAGGCGCTCCGCTTCCCAGGCCTGTATTCTTTCCTTTGGGCCACGCTGCTTCTCTAGAGAAGCAAAGAGAGTAGTAGAGAGAGATTGAAATTCGAAAATGGCATTTATTGAGCATTTACTGTGTGCACAGCGTGCACTAAGTACTTGCGAAAGAACAGTGCTCGGCACATAGTAAGCGCTCAACAAATACCATCATGATTTTTATTACAATACCACCATCCCTGCCTTCGAGATGTTTTCAGTCTACAGACAGAAAAACATTAAAATAAGTTATGGCTACGGGAAATAGCAGAGAATGAAGATATTTACCTAACTGCTGTCAGCCCAAAGGCAGATACACCAGAGGTGAAAGGGGCAAGAGGGAAATTTCTCTCTCCCCACGTCAGACCCCTGAGGATATCAAGTCCTGAACCCAGTGACAGAATGGGAAAATGACTATTTTCAAGCACGGGTTATACAGCCAACTTCAGTCCGTGGGCCAAAATATGATGAGCTGTGAAATAATGTTGGTATTTATTAAGCGCTTACTATGTGCAAAGCACTGTTCTAAGCGCTGGGGGGGGATACAAGGCGATCAGGTTGTCCCTCATGGGGCTCACAGTCTTCATCCCCATATTACAGATGAGGGAAATGAGGCCCAGAGAAGTGAAGTGACTTGCCCAAAGTCACACAGCTGACAAGCGGCGGAGCCGGGATTAGAACCCACGACCTCTGACTCCCAAACCCGGGCTCTTTCCACTGAGCCACGATGACTCCGGAGTACGTATTCTAGGGGGACCACACAGCCTTCAACCAAGCATACAGAATTCAGAGGGAGAAGCAGCACGCCTCAGTGGAAAGAGCACGGGCTTGGGAGTCAGAGGTCACGGGTTCTGATCCCGGCTCTGCCGCTAGTCAGCTGTGTGACCTTGGGCAAGTCACTTGACTTCTCTGGGCCTCAGTTACCTCATCTGTCAAATGGGGATTAAAAAGCTGGGAGCCCCACGTGGGACAACCTGATCACCTTGTATCCCCCCAGTGCTTAGAACAGTGCTTTGCACAGAGTAAGCGCTTAACAAATACCACAGTTTATTTATTTATTTTTTAGGTTCTATCTTTCTGCCGCTCCTTACCCCGCTGCTCGCCTACTCCAACCCAGCCCGCACGCTCCGCTCCTCTAATGCCGACCATCTCGCTGGACCTGGATCTCTTCTATCTCGCCGCTGGCCCTCGCCCGCATTCTGGCTCTGACCTGGAACGCCCTCCCTCTTCATGTCAGACAGGCGAGGACTCTCCCCACCTTCCATGCCTTCCTGAAGGCCCCTCTCCTCCAGGAGGCCTTCCCCGATTAAGCCCTCCTCTCCTCTCACTCCCTTCTGTGTCGCCCTTCCGCTTGGAACTGCTCCCTTGAATCACCCCTCCCTCAGCCCCACAGCACTTATGGAGAAGCAGCGCGGCTCAGTGGAAAGAGCCCGGGCTTGGGAGTCTGAGGTCATGGGTTCGAATTCCGGCTCTGCCACTTGGCAGCTGGGTGACTGTGGGCGAGTCACTTCACTTCTCTGTGCCTCAGTTACCTCATCTGGAAAATGGGGATTGACGGTGAGCCTCTCGTGGGACGACCTGACGACCCTGCATCCATCCCAGCGCTTAGAACAGTGCCCTGCACATAGCAAGCGCTTCAATACCAACATTACTATGGACATATCTGTAATTTATTTCTGTTAATATCTGTCTCTCCTCTAGACTGCAAACTCGTTGTCGACAGAAACCGACTCTGTCGTATCGTGCTTTGCCAAGTGCTTAGTACAGCGCTCCGCACACAGTAAGCACTCGAATACGATTGATTGGTCTGATCTACGGAGGCTTGGACAATCCACCCTCCTGCTTCAGTTCGGCCCCAACGTTTTTCTTACCGGACGCTCGGTCTGATGGACCGGGACCAGTAAATAACCACTACACGTGGCACCGGGTATTTTAAGAATTATTAGATTCTCAACATGGCAGCGCCAGCACAATTCTGAAAACCAAGATCAGATATATTTAGATGGATATTTGGGTCCACCTAGTGGAAATGTTGAGGACGCTAATGTGAAATAGGGAATATGAAAGACAGTAAATGATTTTCAAGAAAAATAAAACCATACAGTCGTACAATGTTTAAAAATCATCGATATCTTCAGTTTCATCACTGAAGAGCTTAAAACTGAGGTGGCATTATACACCTTAACCCTTTCTCCAACTGACATCTGTCCCTGAAAATATATTTTGCTTTCAGGTCAGATCAAAGGATTTCCAGTTTTAGGGATATTGTCGTTCTCTCCCCGGTTAACTAAAAAATGGCGTGATTTTTGTTATCTGTGTCGGCTCTTAAAACTGCCCGGGCAAGGATACAGGATAATGAAATACATGGAGGGTGTCATTTCAGTAGCCCAAATATGACAAAATCACCCTCTAGATGCGAGACATTTAATAACGTGGTTCAGAAAAGGAATACGGACCGTGAAAAGTGATATTGACCCATTCCTTTGGTTTCCATCCCTGAGTTCAAGCCACCAAATCAGTAAATTTTAATCTTAAGAATTATGGGCTCTAAAAATTCTCCGAGTACAAAACCACTATTAGGCTCTCGAGACCAGGCCATGGAGCAGCATGGCCTAATGGAAATGCCGTGGGCCTACGAATCAGAGAACCTCATTTCTTCTCTCGATTCTTCCACTTGTCCGCTAAGTGACCCAGAGCAAGTCACTTCAGTTCTCTGTGCCTCAGTTCCCTCAGCTGTAAAATGGGGACTAAAAACGTGAGCCTTATGTGGGACGGGGACTGCGTCCATCCTGATTAGCTTGCATCTACACCAGCACTTAGTACAGGGCCTGGCACAGAGTGCTTAACAAATACCATTAAAAAAAGAAAAGACACCCAAGCATACAGAGTAAGATGAAGGGGATAGTTACAGAATAGACGATAGAAAAAAATACCAAAACCACGTGTGATTTCAGAGGAAATGTGGAGTTAGGGTTCAAAGCATCCCTTCCTGCTATAGCTGCTGCCCACAGAAAACAAACGACAGATTCCTGCATCCGTCAGCTAGTTTAACAATCAATAGTTTCATTGAGCGTTTTACTAAGAGCTTGAGAGAGTAGCAGGGAGTCGGTAGACCCGTTCCCTGTCCCCAGAGAGCTTACGTTCTAGCAGACCTGAATATAAAACAAATTACGGGTGCGACGGATACAATACAAAAGTGCTGTGGGGCTGAGGGAGGGGTGGATGAAGGGTGTAAATCCAAGAATAAGGACGAAGCAGCAGAGAGTGGGAGAAGAGGAAATGAGGGCTTAGTCGGGGAAGGTCTCCTGGAGGAGATGTGCTTTTAATAAAGCTTTTAACAAGATGAGCTGTAGTCCCGTGCTGTGTTTCAAGCTTAGGGTGGGTAGAGAGGCTGCTGCTTGTCTCCTGTATGCAGTGATTAGACTGCAAGCCCATCAGAGGGCAGGGACCGTCTCTATCTGTTACCGATTTGTCCATTCCAAGCGCTTAGTACAGTGCTCTGCACATTGTAAGTGCTCAATAAATACTATTGAATGAATGAATGGTTCAAACCAGGAGACCCGCCGACCCCACGCTCCCCCCGAAATTTTAAGCAAAGAGCACCGTCATTTTTCCAAAACCACAGCAAGCGCTAATATTCATATCAGACCAACTTACTTTATTTCCCTAGGCTTGCGAAAGAAGGTTTGCCATCTGGAAGGGACATTCAGTTCACTGTGGACAACTGGCTTAATCTACAAGAAGAATTAAGGAGAGAGAGACAGTTCAGAAAATATTATTTCAATTCCCTCCCAAATTGTCGTTAAATACTTTAGACCTGTGTTGTGCATATGGTAACTCAAGTTGTTTGTTTTCATTTTATCCATTCATGGAAGCTTCCTTGTGGGCAGGAAACCTGTTTCATGCTTCCGTTGGACATTTCCAACTGCTTAGTTCAGAGTGCATTTCCTGATGGTATCTGTTAAGCGCTTGCCATATGCCAGGCGTTGTACTAAGCGCTGGGCTAGACAGAAGCTAATCTGGCTGGACACGGTCCACGTCCCACATGAAGCTCATAGGAGAAGCAGCGTGGCTCAGTGGAAAGAGCCCGGGCTTGGGAGTCAGAGGTCATGCGTTCGAATCCCGGCTTCCCCACTTGTCAGCTGTGTGACTGTGGGCAAGTCACTTAACTTCTCTGTGCCTCAGTTCCCTCATCTGTAAAATGGGGAGTAAGACCGTGAGCCTCACGTGGGACGACCTGATGACCCTGTATCTCCCCCAGCGCTTAGAACAGTGCTCTGCACATAGTAAGCGCTTAACAAATACCGACATTATTATTATTATTGTCTCAATCCCCATTTTACAGATGAGGGAACCGAGGCACAGAGAAGTGAAGTGACTTGCCCAAGGTCACACAGCAGACAAACCCAGGTCCTTCTAATGCCCAGGCCCATGTTCTCTCCAATAGGCCACGCAGCTTCTCAGTGAATAGCACCCCAGGGGAGCTCATTAAATACCTTTACTAGCTGCTGTGAGAGTTCAATCCTTGCACTATTTCATTTATAATAATGCACGGATTAAACTCACAGATATAGATATCTAGATATATATGAATTTTTATAATTGTACAGAGCGTTAGCCAGCCTGCATTTTTGCACATGATGTTACAGAAGGTGGGATCTTCCCTACTGGGCAACATCAAGGTCAGTCAGGTGTGAGGTTGGTTATTATTATCCAAGAGCCAATTCAGGGAGACTACAGGCTATGGCTAGGAATATTTTGGGATCCCACAACTGTTCCCAGGATGTTTTTTTCTGACGGTAGTGATGTTGGCGCCGATCAATCGGACTGCAGGAATGGGGAGAAAGAAAGCCCACCTGCTCCTAAAACCACACTCATTCTCATCCCACCTGACCTCAGGCAGACATCCCGATTAGACTGCGGCTTCGGGAAGGACAGCGCGGCCTAGAAGAAAGAGCCTGGGAGTCACAGGACCTGGGTTCTACTCCCAGCTCCGCCGCTTCCCTGCTGCTTTGTGACCCGTCGGGCACGTTCCTTCACTTCTCTGTGCCTCGGTTCCCTCATCTGTAAAATGGGGATTGAGAGTGTGAACCCCAAGTGGGACAGGGACCGTGTCCGCCCCGATCATCTTGTATCTATCCCACAGTGCCTGGCTCGTAGAAAGCGTTTAACAAATACCATTACAAAAAAAAAATTCCTTCCACCAACCCCCGCTGCATCACATCCCCCAGGAAGCTTAGCTGGAACTGATAGAGTTCTGTTCCTCTCCCAAGAGTTTAGTGCAGCGCTCCGAGCACAGCAAGCGCTCAATAAATAGCATTGATTGCTTGATTCTAGTTGAGGGTAGACATTAGGGTCCGTTAACATCAACAAAGTGTGAACAAGACTGTAAAATAAGAGTGAATTTGATTATAAACTGCTGGAAGGCTGGAATCCCTTCTACCGACTGGCCTGGGCTCTCCCAAGCGCTTATATAATTGGTATTTGTTAAGCGCTTACTATGTGCCGAGCACTGTTCTAAGCGCTGGGGTAGACACGGGGGAATCAGGTTGTCCCACGTGGGGCTCACAGTCTTAATCCCCATTTTACAGATGAGGGAAATGAGGCCCAGAGAAGTTAAGTGACTTGCCCACAGTCACACAGCCGACAAGTGGCAGAAGACAAGTGACAGTTATATAGGAAACTCTCCCCAGAGTAGGTACAAAGTAGGATTGATTATTGACCTGTTTCCACCACAGAGCTCACCAGATCTGCTTTTCTCAGAGAAGCAGCGTGGCTCAGTGGAAAGAGGCCGGGCTTGGGAGTCAGAGGTCATGGGTTCTGATCTCCGCTCCGCCACTTGTCAGCTGTGTGACTTTGGGTAAGTCACTTCACTTCTCTGTGCCT
Organism: Ornithorhynchus anatinus; assembly: GCF_004115215.2. Lineage (NCBI taxonomy): Eukaryota > Metazoa > Chordata > Mammalia > Monotremata > Ornithorhynchidae > Ornithorhynchus > Ornithorhynchus anatinus. The sequence goes on from NC_041749.1 coordinate 4,029,594, forward strand.
CAGTGACCTCACCTGCAAAATGGGGATGAAGACTGTGAGCCCCACGGGGGACAACCTGATCACCTGTATCCCCCCAGCGCTTAGAACAGTGCTTCACACATAGTAAGCGCTTAAATACTATCATCATCATAATAATGATGGCTGCTTCATCATCATCTCTTTTTCATTCATTCCATCTATTTCCAGACTATTTCCAGTCCTTCATCACTGTGGGCAGGGAACGTGTCGACCAACTCGGTTAGTTTGTAATTAATAATGACGTTAATGGTATTTGTTAAGCTTTTACTATGTGTTCAGCACTCTTCTAAGAGAAGCAGCATGGTTTAGTGGAAAGAGCCCAGACTTGGGAGTCCCAGGTCATGGGTTCTAATTCCCACTCTACCACTCGTCAGATGTGAGACTTTGAGCAAGTCACTTAACTTCTCTGTGCCTCGGTTATTTCATCTGAAAATGGGGATTAAGACTGTGAGCCCCATGAGGAGCAACCTGATTACCTTGTTTCTATCTCAGGGTTTAGAACAGTGCTTGGCACATAGTAAGCACTTAACAAGTACTGTTATTATTACTATCATTATTATTAGAGGGTAAGTTTCTTGTGGGCAGGGAACGTGCCTGCTAATTCTCTTATACTGTACCCTTCCAAGTGCTTAGTACAGTGCTCTGCACATAGTAAGCGCTCAACACATTTCGTTGATTGATTGATTGATCGATCTAGACTGTGAGCTCATTGTGAGCAGGAACAGTGTCTGTTGTATATTGTACTCTCCCAAGAGCTTAGAACAGCAGTACGTTACACACAGTAAGCGCTCAATAAATGCAACTGAATGAAGGAATGATCCGAACGGCAGAAATCCCCCTCCCTCCAAATAATACTATCAATACACTTGACACCAAATTTCATAAATGTGTTTTTCATAGTTAGACAAGACTCACTGAGTAGTTTCAGACTGACTACTCACTGAACAGCTTGAGAGAGTAACCGTTCATTCGGTCGTATTTATTAAGCGCTTACTCTACGCGGAGCACTGTACTAAGTGCTTAACTAGAATGCCTATTCACCTACAGAGCCCCCTCTTCCCTTCTCTTTGATTTATTTTAGTCTGTCTCCCTGCAGGATTGTAAGATCCTTAGGGATACCGATTGTATCTATTAATTCTGCCATTTTTTTATGGTACTGGTTAAGCGCTTACTCTGTGTCAGGCACTGTTCTAACTCTACCAAGTACTTAGAAAATACACAAGGTAGGTACTCAGTAAATACCCCTGAGTGAATACCCCAAATGGTGAATATCAAGGACAAAACCACAAGGAAAAGAATACACTCTGGGAAGCCCAAAAGGGCTTTTTGAAACTAGCAACGCAACTGATGGGAGTCGATACGAACGTGGGATGATCAGGCTCCAAGCCCTGTTAAGTGCTACAGGCTAGAGTGCTCTAACCTCACCCTTGAAAAAAATCATTTTAGTTTCGCCTTAAACACATGCTCTTAAAAACAAAGTCATTTCACATCATTCCAAACCGCCCCCCCCCCAAAAAAATCCACCTTGTAGTTCAATAACAAAAGAGCAGTTGTGATTGTGCTTTAAAAAAAAAAACCCTATAAAGGTGCAGGAACGCAAAGAAACATCTTTCTGCTTGATTGTGCAAAAATATGGAACTATGCTAATTGATCTTTTGATGTGGTAATGATTCATTAACCCCAATGTAATCTGTGTAATTAAATACTCTAGTAATTAAATGCACGGGGCCTTGGTGTTTTCCGTACAATAAGAAAAGGGAAACATCCACAAGCCTGTGTAATTTTCCCTGCCCCCTTATAACTAAGATGGAGCTGCAGTTCTCTGCTCTTGGATTTGAAGGTAGAGCCGATGGTTTCTTAAATGCTGATTGTGCATGTGGAAGGGAGCCGGGGGAAGAGTCAGAGGAGTTAGGAGGGAAGGAAGTGACAGACTGCCAGGAGAGATTTATAGCTGTCTTCTGCTTGCTACTGGCAAACCCCCAGGGTGAAATCACGGCCTCTACAGCTGCCATTTATCAAGCGGCAGAGAGATAGTCCTCAAGTGAGCAGTGCAAAACTTCCAAAATTCTGCCCTAAGGGTACGGAGTTGGCGCTCTTAATTGCTTCCAGGAAAATAGAACTGTTATGTACAAGAGGCGCTAAATGGAGGGCCAAAACAATCCCAGAATCTCGAAGAACAGAGATTAAAAAACCCACATTGCACATGATCGAATAGGAGTATCAGTGTACACCAGTCATCAAAGACTTCCAAGGAGCTTTTTTAAATAATAATAATTGTGGTATTTGTTAGGCGCTTACTAGGTGCAGAGCACTGTTCTAAATCCTGGGGTAGATACAGGATAATCAGATTGTCCCACGTGGGGCTCACGGTTTTAATCCCCATTTTTGCAGATGAGGTAACTGAGGCACAGAGAAGAAGTGACTCGCCCGAGGTCACACAGCAGACAAGTGGCGGAGCCGGAATTAGATCCCACGACCTCTGACTCCCAAGCCCGGCCTCTTTCCACTAAGCCACGCCGCTTCTCATGTGCACGGGGGTAAATACCTAATCCCAGAAATGTTATCTATTCAGCAGTCTGATCATTTGGGGGGGAGTCCCCCACCTTCTCTAGCCTAAAGAACCCCAAAGTCACCTTGGAGGTGTCCCAGCGCTTAGTAAAGTGCCTGGCACACACCAAGTGCTTAACAAGTACCAGAATTACTATCATTCTACAGAAATGCCCTGGGCATGGCACTCCCCTCCTCAAAAACCTCCGGTGGTTGCCTGTCAAGCTTCGCATGAAACAAAAACTCCTCCCTCTTGGCTTCCAAGCCGTCCATCCCCTGGCCCCCTCCTACCTCACCTCCCTTCTCTCCTTCTGCAGCCCGGCCCGCACACTCTGCTCATCTGCCGCTCTCCTCCTCGGTGGGCCTCGTTCTCGCCTGTCCCGCTGTCGGCCCCTGGCCCACGTCCTACCGCCGTCCTGGAAAGCCCTCCCTCCTCACCTCCGCCAAACTAGCCCTCTTCCCCCTTCAAAGCCCTACTGAGAGCTCCCCTCCTCCAGGAGGCCTTCCCAGACTGAACCCCCCCTTTCCCTCTGCCCCTCCTCCCCTCTCCATCGCCCCAACGCCCTCCCTCTGCTCTACCCCCTTCCCCTCCCCACAGCACTTGTGTATATCTGTATCTATTACTTATTACTCTATTCTATTAACCATGTGTACCTATCTATGATTCTATTTATCTATTCTGATGGTATCGAAGCCTGACTGCTTGTTTTGCTCTGCTGTCCGTCTCCCCCTTTTAGACCGTGAGCCCGTCGTTGGGCAGGGCCGGTCTCTATCTGTTGCCGAATTGACCATCCCAAGCGCTTAGTAGAGTGCTCTGCACACAGCGAGCGCTCAATAAATACAATTGAATGAATTAATTAATGAATTATTGTAAGTCTCAAAGCTCTCTGGGTGTCAAGTGCCCATTTACTGCCTCCACTCTTTGGTTTCTTCAATTAAGCAAGGGAATGACTCGAGGAAGTCACTGCAGCTAGAAGGCTGGCTCCTCGAAGCCCTGAGAGCTTTCGGGCTTCCTCCCCGAAGCAGCACGGAGGAGCGGATAGAGCTTGTCTGCCGTGTGACCTCGGACGAGTCACGTCACTGGCCGTCAGTTACCCAGTTAAAATAATAATGTTGGTATTTGTTAAGCGCTTACTATATGCAGAGCACTGTTCTAGGCGCTGGGGTAGATACAGGGTCATCAGGTCGTCCCACGTGAGGCTCACGGTCTTTTAATCCCCATTTTACAGGTGAGGGAACTGAGGCCCAGAGAAGTGAAGTGACTGGCCCACAGTCACACAGCTGACAAGTGGCAGAGTGGGATTTGAACCCATGACCTCTGACTCCCAAGCCCGGGCTCTTTCCACTGAGCCACGCCGCTTCTGTGACTAGCTGTGTACTCCGCTGCTTTCGCCCATCTTTTATTTAGTGTCTGTGTTCCTCAGATTGTAAAATCCTACGCTAATAATTACGGTATTTGTTTAGCGCTTATTTTGTGCCAAGCACTGTTCTAAGCCCTGGTATAGATACAAGATAATCAGGTTGTCCCATGTGGGGCTCACAGTCTTCATCCCCATTTTACAGACGAGGGGAGTGAGGGACAGAGAAGTGAAGCGGCCTGCCCAAGGTCACACAGCAGACAAGCGGCGGAGCCGGGATTAGAACCCACCTCCTCTTACTCCCAAGCCCGGGCTCTTTCCACTGAGCCACGCTGCTTCGTATCCTGTGGGGTAAGGACTATGTCTACTAATTATTTTGCACTCTCCCAAGTGTCTAGTACAGTAGAGGTGCTCAGTACATATTACCGATTGATGGATGGGTTGGGAAAGACTAAACGAAGCCTCAGGCTTGGTAGGACACCCCACTCAGCCTAATATTTGGAAGAATAATTGGCTTTGTCTCCTCCCTGGGACAGTGGGTTTCTGAAAGCTTAGTGGAAAGAGCCCGGGCTTGGGAGTCAGAGGTCGTGGGTTCTAATCCCGGCTCCGGCACTAGTCTGCTGTATGACCTTAGGCAAGTCACTTCACTTCTCTGTGCTTCAGTCCCCTCATCTGTAAAATGGGGATGAAGACTGTGAGCCCCACATGATGATGATGTTGGTATTTGTTAAGCGCTTACTATGTGCAGAGCACTGTTCTAAGCGCTGGGGTAGACACAGGGGAATCAGGTTGTCCCCCGTGGGGCTCGCAGTCTTAATCCCCCTTTTCCAGATGAGGGAACTGAGGCACAGAGAAGTGAAGTGACTCGCCCACAGTCACACAGCTGACAAGTGGCGGAGCTGGGATTCGAACCCATGACCTCTGACTCCCAAGCCCGTGCTCTTTCCACTGAGCCACGCTGTGGGACAACCTGATCACCTTGCATCTCTCCCAGTGCTTAGAACAGTGCTTGGCACAGAGTAAGAGTTTAACAAATGCCATCATCATCATTACAATTATGAAGCATTAGAAAAGGAGCTAGCCGAGCTGCCTTATTTGTTCATCTGGTCCTGTGGCCACTCCCCCAGAATCCAAACCTCTTACTTGGATTATAAAACGACAAAGCTGTCGAAATAGGAGCTCTTGAATCCAATTGAAACCAAACATTTTTCTCATTAAAACAAATGGGAAACACCAGTTGTAAGGCCTCAGGGGTGTTTGTCTTAATTCATTTTTCTCCCTCATTAAATGAAATGTGATTTCAAATGCATTATACTAGAGAATTTTACAGATTATTTCTATGGACTACATTAAGGGTATATGATGGTTTCCTAATTAACTTAAGTGAATTTCTATATTAAAACAAGCTCTCCGGAGATTTTCTTAAATTTTTCCATTAATTCGCTTTGCCGAAATGGACGTATTCAGTGAAATCTAGCGATATATGTTGAAACCGTATATTTTGACTCCTCCAAATCATGGCCACCACATGTAAAAGGCACCTGATACGATAACCCAGTATTGCCCTATACTTTACAACCTACACTGTTGGATGCCTTTGACCCCAAGCAAAAGTTCAATCATCACGCTAACGTCCCGGCAGAGCCCTCCACACCTTGGCTTAAGAGAAGCAGCGTGACTTCGTAAATTGAGCCCAGGCCTGGGAGTCAGAAGGCCCTGGGTTCTAATCCCGACTCCGCCCCATGTCTATTGAGTAAGCTTGGGGGAGTCACTTCATTTCTCTGGGTCTCGGTGACCTCATCTGTGAGCCCAGTGGCGGACGGGGACAGGGTCCGACCTGATCACCTTGTATCTACCCCAGAGTTTAGAACAGTGCTTGGCACATAGGAAATGATTACCCTTAGCCCATGTACTGCCTCTGGCCTGGAACGCCCTCTCTCCTCGAATCCGCCAGACGACTACTCTCGCCCGCTTCAAAGCCTTTATTGAAGGCCCATCTCCTCCAAGAAGCCTTCCCAGACTAAGCCCCCCCTTTTCCTCACCTCCCACTCCCTTCTGCGTCGCCCCAACTTGCTCCCTTCACTCTTCCTCCCCTTATAATAATGTTGGTATTTATTAAGCGCTTACTATGTTCAGAGCACTGTTCTAAGCGCTGGGGTATACAGGGTAATTAGGTTGTCCCACGTGAGGCTCCCGGTCTTCATCCCCATTTTACAGATGAGGGAACTGAGGCCCAGAGAAGTGAAGTGACTTGCCCGCAGTCACACAGCTGACAAGTGGCAGAGCTGGGATTCGAACCCGTGACCTCTGACTCCCCATCCCGTGCTCTTTCCACTGAGCCACGCTGCTCCTCTAACCCCACACCACTTATATACATATCTGTCATTTTATTTCTTTGTATTGATGACTGTCTCCCCACCTCTAGACTGTAAGCTCATTGTGGGCAGGGAATATGACCGTTTATTGCTGTAATGTACTCTCCCAAGTGCTTAGTACAGTGTTCTGCACGCAGTTAGCGCTCAATAAATACGACTGAATGAATGAATGAATTATTATTAGATTGACTACACATCAATTAATGGATTTTAGAGAAGGGTCTTTGCCCAGTTTGGGTCAGATTTTTTGAGGTCTAGAAGAGACCCTTGAGCCAATCACCAAGAAAGTATTGAACTAGGAAGGCAGCATTATTTAGATTTCAGTGTGTTCACTACACCGTATCCAGAAGCAAAATGGCCCCAAAAGTTCCTCATCGAACTTCAGTCACCCGTCTTAGCAAGATGCCAAAACCTCCTCATTAGAGAAGTCAGGGATCTCCCCACTACCGGCTAAAGTTTAGCCGATGAAGAAGTATTGCGTCCATTTTCAAGAGTATAGATGACCTTATGAAAACGGTAGAAGATGGTGCTGTTGGAGGAGATCAAAGGTGTGCCGAGGTATTCACTAGTTAAGAAAAGAAAGCTGCCGTTCAACCTAAATTAGACTAATTTTGGTGGATTTTATGGGATTTGTTAAGCACTTACAATGTGCCAGACACTGTACAGTGAGTTTTGTGGGATTTATTAAGCACTTACAATGTGCCAGACACTGTACAAAGCCCTGAGGTAGATAAAAAAGAATCGGGTTGGACGCAGTCTTGATCCCCATTTTACAGATGAGGTAACTGAGGCCCAGAGAGTAATTGTGGTATTTGTTGAGCGCTTAACACGTGCCAGCCACCGTCCTAAGCGCTGAGGTAGATACAAGATAACTGGGTTGGACACAGTCCGTGTCCCACAGGGGGCTCACAGTCTTTAACCCCTCTTTGCGGATGAGGTAACTGAGGCCCAGAGAAGTGAAGTGACTTGCCCAAGGTCACGCAGCAGGCACGTGGTGAAGCCGGGATTAGAACGCAGGTCCTTCTGACTCGCAGGCCTGTGCTCTATCCACTAGGCCACGATGCTTCCCTATTGGCTCCGGCTCTGCGGTAAATAGAATAGGGGTTTGGCGGTCCCCCGCCGAGAAACACTCCGGGATCACACGGAATCAGCAATCCTCCCCAAAATGGTACCCGTGACGTCACCTAGGCACCACGCGGCTTCACCGCTGAGGTACGCTGCGTTTCCCGCGGAGCACACGTGACATCGCATGCCCTTCCCTGTCTGGTATTCTCGAGGGTTTGTCTGAAGCCACCCTACTAGTGGGGTGTGTTTGTGTTTGGTTTCTTCCCCAGTAATCGCCTCTTAATCACCCAGGAGCTCCGGCAGATAATGCAAAATCACAAAAGTGATCGACTGCAAAGCGCTGGGCCGTATCCTTGCCAGCATTCAACAAAAATCGCCCCTTCTCCAGCGTAAATATACTTAATGCTACTAGTATTCGTTCCCAAATGCTCACAGAATGATCCAATTTTGGCTTAATAATAACCAGAAAACACTCACTTCCTTCATCCTTCTCATCCTCTGCGGCTTTCTGGCTGTTATTTGAAAGTAACTGTAAACGGGAATAAAGATAAATTAGAATACGCAGAACGCTCGGCAGGTAAATCGGATCACTGAACAAAATCTGGGCCTGTCGATAGGGAGAGCTCTTTTCGGCACCGTAATAACATGCGGCAAATTAAAGCGCGGAACAATCAAAGAAGCGTTTACGCCGCTCTAGGCCTGGTTTTCATCCTATGTAATGTCAAGTCCTGTGGAAGAGAAACCAAGATGGAAAAAGGTTCTCTCTCCCACAGTTCCCTTCTGTCTCACAGGCATCAGTTGCCGTTTCCACCTGCTTAGTCAAGAGCACGAGGGCCCAGTTGTAAGGCCCACGGCACTCTCTAGAGCGTGGCTCAGTGGAAAGAGCCCGGGCCTGGGAGTCAGAGGTCATGGGTTCGAATCCCAACTCCGCCGCTTGCCAGCTGTGTGACTTTGGGCAAGTCGCTTAACTTCTCTGTGCCTCAGTAACCTCATCTGTCAAATGGGATTAAAAACTGTGAGCCCCATGTGGGACAACTTGTTCACCTTGTATCCCCCCAGCGCTTAGAACAGTGCTTCGCACATAGCAAGCGCTTAACAAATACCACCCGTTATTATTATTATTATTAGGGAAACCCACTCTAAGGTAGGAATATTCATCATGGATCAATCAGTCTTAGTTACGGAGTATCTGCCGTGTGGAGAGCCCAGAACTGAGGGTTTGAGAGAATACGATTGACTTAGTAGACACGATCCTCTGCCCTTAAGGACCCGTTCATAAAAGAATTCGCTTGAAGGAGGAAGAAGGAAAAGGGGAGAGGTACATGAGTTGTTGGGGTTCACATGATATGTAAAGAGAAGGCTGTGAGGAAATAAAGTGCAGAGTTGGTCCAGGCCGACTTAACCTGGGGAGAGCAGAAATCAGTCTGGGAAGCCTCAAGGAAATGATAGCGACTGTCTCTTTGGAATTTCAACTGCTTTATTTCACGGACAGTTATTCTTTTAAAAAAAAAACAGGATTTTGGAAATCACGTACAACCCTCCTATTCATACGACATATGAAAAAGAATTAATTCTCTCGATCACATGTTTGATCATACAATTTTTCCACCCACGGAGGAAACCTCGATACTGAGAGCGATTAAAAAGATCAAAATTGAAGATGGAAATCATCAAAAAATGATCTCATTATCGATAGTATCACTGAGAAAATGTGAAGCAGATACACCAAGGAGAGAAACAGAGTGGCCTGGTGAAAAGACCCCAAGTCTGGGAGTCGCAGGAGCTGAGCTCCAATCCCAGCTCGGCCACTTGCCCGCTACGTGATCTTGGGTAGGTCACTTAACTTTTCTATGCCTCGATTTCCTCCTCTGTAAAATGGGGACTTAAATACCCGCTGTCCCTCTCCCTTAGACTGTGAATCCCACGTGGGACAGAGATCGGGTCCTACCTGATCATTTTGTATCTACCCCAGGACTTGGTAAAGTGCTGGGTACTTAGTAAGCACGTAAATACCAAAATTATTATGAGATAAATGGAAGCGTTTTCAGTTTCAAAAGCTGTTTCAAGATATTTTTTGAATGAGTGCAAGTTTCCCTAGACCTTAAACTCACTGTGGGCAGGAAACATGTCTACCAACTCCGTTACACGGTACTCTCCGAAGCGCTTAGTAAATAAGCGCTCAATAAATGTGGCTGATTGGTCAGGAGAGAACTGTAAATGGGTGGGCTTAAGAATAATAATAATGATAACAATGATCCTGATATTTGTTAGGCGCTTTCTCTGTGCCAGGCACTTTACTAAGCGCTGGGGTGGATACAGGCAAATCGGGCTGGACATAGTCCCTTTCCCACGTGGGGCTCACAGTCTCAATCCCCATTTTACAGATGAGGGAACTGAGGCCCAGACCAGTGAAGAGGCTTGCCCAAGGACACACGGCAGGCTGAGTCGGGATTAGAACCCATGACCTTAAGAACGTGATTCTCACACTATTAATAAGCCTAAATGGAGAACTCTCAGCTGGATCACGCTTATTCAAAATTTCACTTCTCAGAGAGGAGGAGAAGCACTAGCTATAAGCCATATTTATTTGGGCTCCCGAGCACTCGCTGAGTGCTGCGTTATGGCTTAGTGGCTAGAGCAAGGGCCTGGGAGTCAGGAGGTCGTGGGTTCTAATCCCAACTCCGCCACTTGGCTTCTGTGCGACATTGGCCAGGTCACTTCACTTCTCTGGGCCTAAGTTACCTCATTTGTAAAATGAAGATTGAGAGCGGGAGCACCTGGGACAGGGACTGTGTCCAACTCGATTTGCGTTGTATCCACCCCAGCGCTAAGTACAGTGTCTCACAAATACCATTATTATTATTATCAATGCTATTATTATTACTATATATTTGTACTTATTTATTGCTCTATTTATTTTATTAATGATATGCCTTTTTCTATGGTTCTATTTATCTATTATGATGGCGTCGATGCCTGTCTACTTGTTTTGCGGTCTGTCTTCCCCTTCTAGACTGTGAGCCCGTTGTTGGAATCCCTACTGCTGAATTCTGCTTTCCAAGCGCTTAGCGCAGTGCTCTGCACACAGTAAGCGCTCAGTAAATACGATCGAATGAATGAGTGAATGAACAGAGAAGCTAGCAGCCATTTCTTGGGTGTCTTTAGCCAAGCCCCTTCCTCCAGCCTCCCTCCTCATCACTAGTTTGTAAATTTCTCCAGGGCAGGGATTGTGTTCAGAGATGCAGCATGGCCTAGCGGAAAGAACACGGGCCTGGAAGTCGGAGGACCTGGGTTCTAATGCCGACTCCGCCGGTAGTCCACCGCGTACCCTTGGGTGAGTCACTGAACTTCACTCAACCTCCCTGGCCCTCAGTTTCTTCAACTGTAAAATGGGGATTCGGTGCCCGTTCTCCCAGATATTTAGAGCGGGAGCCCCATTTGGGACAGGGACTGTGTCCAACCTGAGTAACCCGTGTCTACCGGGCACTTGGAACAGTGCTTGACACATAGCGAGCGCTGAACAAATGCCCTAAGATAATTAAATACACTATGCATTTATTCAATTATTTAGAGAAGCAGCGTGACTTAGGGGAAAGAGCCCGGGCTTGCGAGTCAGAGATCGTGGGTTCTAATTCCGACTCCGCCACTTGTCCGCTGTGGGCCTTTGGGCAAGTCGCTTCACTTCTCTGTGCCTCAGTGACCTCATCTGGAAAATGGGGATGGAGATTGTGAGCCCCACGTGGGACAACCTGATAACCTCGGAAGACTGCTTGGCACATAGTAAGCGCTTAACAAATACCGTCGTCATTATTATTGTTATTATTAATACCCGTCTCCCCCTCTAGAACGGCGAGCTCACTGTGGGTGGGGAAGGTGTCCGTTGCCCTACTGCACTCCCCCGAGCGCTTAGTACAGTGCTCTGCACACAGTGCGGGCTCAACAGTAATAAGATCGAATGGATGACTCCTCTCCCAGAGGCTGAGTCCAGTGTTCTGCGGAGAGCGGGCATCGGATGCCGACGATCGATGGATCGATCGTCCCGCCCGTCCACCGTGGGCCCCCTCCGGGGGCCGACTTACTCGAGTTTCCTGAACTTCTCTCTGCCGGCCGCCACGTATCTGCCGCCCTGCTTTAACTCCTCCAGCTCCTGCACCGGGTGTCCTTGGCTGGGGGTGTAGAGCTGCCTCACCCCGAAGGGAGCCTCCACCTCCTCGTTCAGCTGGTTCATGAAGGCCTCGAAGTTGGGCACCCTCCGGTTGATGACAAATTTCTTGCCCAGGTAATATCGGTCCCCGTTGCGGAGCACCAGCACCGTGCGGGCCGGCGTGGTCTCGAACAAGTGGTTGGCGGCGGAGGCATCTTGGGTGTCCATGGTACCCCAGGAGGAGAAACGCCCTGGGGGTGTTGGGGGACTGATGGGGGAAGGAGGAGGAGGATGGAGGGGGAAGGAGGAGGAGGACGGATGGGAAAGGAGGAGGGGGGAGGGGGGAGAGGGTGCAGGAGTGGTGGGCGCAGGTGTGCACGGAGCAGAGCGCGGATGTTGACACGCCGGGGGGATGTGGCCGCCCCCCCTGAGCCGCCCTGCCCCCTGCACCCTCCCCTTCTTCCCCCACGGCGGGGGTGGGAGGGGGGCCGACGTGGGCCATTGTGACCTGGGCGCCCCCACCCCCCCGCCGCCCCGCAAGAGGACAACGAGCAGCACGGCCTAGTGGCAAGAGCCCAGGCCCGAGAGGCACAAAGGCCCGGTCTCTGATCCTGACTCTACCGCTTGTCTGCTGTGAGACCTTAGACGAGTCACTTCATTCCGCCGGGCCTCAATTTCCTCATGCGAAAAGTGGGAATTATGACAGAGTCCCGTGGGGGAATGGGCCTGACTTGGGATCTACCCCAGGGCTCAGCACAGCGCCTGCACATGGCAAGCGCTTAGCAAAGACCGTTAAAAAAAATCTGAAGACCGGCAGAAGGGCCCGGTGACGGGGAAGGAGAAGGGGAGAGGGCAGGGGGAAAAGGTGGACTTGAATGAAATGGCTCCTCTCCCAGGCAACCAAAGAGAGCCAGCCCGGTCCTGGGGCAGAAACCCTGGGTTGGAGACCCAGCTGTCTCACTAGCCTGCTGGATGACTTCGGCCACGTCACTTAACCTCTCTGGGCCTCGGTTTCCTCGTGTGTAAAATGGAGGTAAAATAAATTGTGAGCCCCGAGTGGGTGAGGAATCCCATCCTATCTGATAACCTTCTTGCTACGTGCAGAATTAAGCATGTAGGAAGCTCTCATTAAACGCCATAATTCATCTGCGGGGGAACAATTCGGGAAGTCTGGCTTCGTGGAGAACTAAGAGATCGGTGGGGCTGTTCCTCTTTCTTCTTTCAAATCGGGCATAAGGAGCCAAAGTGGACCGAGTCCCAGTCCCTTAAAGAGATGATTCGATTCCCTGTGGTGGACTTCAAAAGCAAGGAGCCCGTTCGCGTAATTTTGTGCCTTTAAAAATTGGGAAATGGCTAGACCGGGAATTTCCTAACAGTAACAGTTCTCAAGGTGACTTTTCTTTTAGAAGCCTACATTCATTCATTCAGTAGTATTTATTGAGCGCTTCCTATGTGCGGAGCACTGTACTGAGCTCTTGGAATGTACAATTCGGCAACAGATAGGGACACTCCCTGCCCGATGACGGGCTTACAGTCCACATGATACCCACCCACACAACGGAGTTTAATTTTTAGGTTGTTGAAAGCATTGTGCTCATTATACCCCTTGAGGAATTTTTTTTAACATCACTTTTCAATATACTACGGGAAATAAGGATTGGTGGAAAGAGCCCAGGCTTGGGAGTCAGAGGTCGTGGGTTCTAATCCCGGCTCTGCCACTTAGCAACTGTGTGACTCTGGGCAAGTCACTTCACTTCTCGGTGCCTCAGTTACCTCATCTGTAAAATGGGGATGAAGACCGTGAGCCCCACGTGGAAAAACTTGATTACCTTGTATCTACCCCAGCGCTTAGAACGGTGCTCGGCCCATAGTAAGCGCTTAACGAACACCATCATTATTATCTGGATTCAAAAATTAATCTTTATTCAGTTTCAAAACAGCTTAGGGTTCAGAATTTTCCCCAGAAGGAATGTACTTAATCTGCATTATTCAATCAACGGTATTTATTGAGTACTTACGGTGTATAGAGCGTTGAAATTAAGCGCTTGAAAAAGTCCGGTACAGAGTTAGTAGACATGATCTCTGACCACAGAGGAGTTTACAGTCTGCACTTATGAAGTGGAGAATCGAGGTGCTGAACCAAATCATTCAAACCAAAAAAAAAATTAGCAAAGAAAAGGGAAAAAAAAAATACACTCTTGCCTGAAAATCCAAATAACTGATTAGGTCTGAACGATCCAGATAGAGTGAAGACTTGGCCTCAATTAACTTATCCTCTTTAATGCGATTGAAAGGCAGAGTAAATGTAGTCTATTATCATGTATGGTATTTGTTAAGCACTTACTATGTGTCAAGCACTGTTCTAAGCGTTGGGGTCTAGTGGAAAGAAGGCGGGTCAAGGAGTCACAAGGTCAAAGTCCTTGACCTCGTTTTTCAGGTTCCTCATCTGTGAAATGGAGATGAGAGACCTATTCTCTCAACAGGGAACCCCGTACGGAACAGGGACTACGTCTAAACTAGCCCAGAGTTGAGCACAGGGTAGCGGCTTAAGGAAAGGCCAGTTTTCTGGTTTTTTGACCGAGACTCTTCTGGAAAAGGTGACCGTTTCACTGGTCCGCAGGCAGGAGAGGTCGTGTGAAGCCCCAGAGCCGCAGCCTACTCACTCCTCCGTCTGGAGCGATAGTGAGTTTCACGTGGGTGATGACGTCCCGCAGCCGGAGGCTCCTGCCGTCGAAGAAATGCCGCTTGTGGGCCGAAAGCTGGAGGGAACGAGCGGTCGTTTGGGATTAGCCGTGACGGAAGAAACCCACACAACTCATTTTGGGGTGTCTAGCCCAGTGCTTGGAAGAGAGGAAGCACTTACTAAACGTCTCTTATAGAAGCAAAGAGGCTTAGGGGAAAGAGGTCGGGCTTGGGAGCCGGCATGGGTTCTAATCCCGGCTCCGCCACTTGTCTGCTGAGTGACCTTGGGCCAGTCACTTCACTTCTCTGGGCCTCAGTGACCTCATCAGTAAAATGGCGGTTAAAACCGTGAGCCCAACGTGGGACAACCCGATTACCCTTGCATCTACCCCAGCGCTTGGAACAGTGCTTGACACACAGTAAGTGCTTAACAAATACCATCATCATTATTATAATTATCATCTCTAAGAAGGAAAACACGTGGAATAATCATCATCGTGATCAAGTGGCTAGAGCCCGGGACTGGGAGTCAGAAGGTCATGGGTTCTAATCCCGGCTCCGTCACCTGTCGGCTGTGTGACCTTGGCCAAGTCACTCCACTTCCCCGTGCCTCAGTGACCTCATCTGTAAAATGAGGATCGAGACCGGGAGCCCCACGTGGGCCAGGGACTGTGTCCTACCCGATTTGATTGTATCCACCCCAGTGCTTAACACAGTGCCCGGCACACAGTAAGCGCCTAACAAATACCATTATTATTTATCATCATCAATCAATGGTATTTAGACCGTAAGCTCGTCCTCTAGACCGTAAGCTCGTGGCGGACGGGGAACGTGTCCGCTGTTTTGTTGTATCGTACTCTCCCAAGTGCTTAGTACAGTGCTCTGCACACAGTAAGAGCTCAAAAAATACGATGGCTGGATTGAGTGCTTACTATAGGCAGAACACTGTACTTAGCACTTGTGAAAGTAAAATAAAACAGAATTAGTAGACCTGTTCTAATTACATGAATTACAGTCTAGAGAGGGAGACAGACATTTTAAAAATAATAACTGTGGTATTTGTTAAGCACTCACTATGTGCCAAGCTCTGTACTAAGCACTGAGGTAGATAAAAGGATCACCAGGCCTTAACCTGGGAGTCGGAGGACGTGGACAAGCGCTTAGTACAGTGCTCTGCACATAGTAAGCGCTCAATAAATGCTATTGAATAACACCGGCTCAGCCACCTTTCTGCTATATGACCTTGGGCAAATCACTTCACTTCATCTGTAAAATGGGGATTAAATCCTCCTTCCTCCTACTTAAGCTGTGAGCCCCATGTGGGACGGCGACTGTGTCCAACCTGATGAATCCGTACCTACCTCAGCGCTTAGAACAGTGCTTGGCACATAGGACGTGCTTAACAAGTACCACAGTGATTACCTATTATTATTATTTTTCGCTAGGCCCTGCTGCTTCCCTGAAGACTAGAATCTCTTCCAACCTTCCCGAACAACGACAGAGTGATTCCTCCACTGTATGTTGAGTTCCTTGGAGAGCAACCGGAAAAAGCAGAGTTCAGTTCCTCAGTATTTAAAAACGATGGCATTTGTTAAGCGCTTACTATGTGCCAAGCACCGTTCTAAGCGCTGGGGCATATACAGGGTAATCAGTTTGTCCTACTTGAGGTTCACAGTCTTCATCCCCAATTTACAGATGAGGAAACTGAGGCACAGAGAAGTGAAGTGACTTGCCCAAGGTCACACAGCTGGCAAGCGGCGGAGCCGGGATTAGAACCCATGACCTCTGACTCCCAAAATTTAACAAACCTTGTAAAATAAATCCTTGAATTCTTTGTTCCGTGGCATTTGTTCAGTACTTAGTACGTGTCAAGGACCGTTCTAAGCACTGGGGAAGGTTCGAGTTAATCGGGTCGGACGCAGTCCCCCATTATACAGATGAGGGAACCGAGGCCCAGAGAAGCAAAACGAGTCGCCCAAGGTCACACAGCGGACAAGTGGCGGAGCCGAGATTAGAACCCATGACCTTCTGACTGCCAGGCCCGGGTTCTATCCACTAGACCGTGCTGCTTATCTCTTGAAAACAGCTCGAGCCAGAATAAAAACCAAAAACCACTCCTGGATGCGGCGACTGGGATAAAGCCATAACGGCGTGTGCTCACTTTGGTAACGGAAAGCAGAGGCTGCCAATTCAGATTCCGCTTCACCTCCCACCTCCGTACAACTCCATCTTCTTCCTCCTGGGCGTTCAGGACGCAGCCATCAAGTCTGCAGGTGTCTGGAAAATTCCCTGATGAGATGAATGAGACAGCTAAAGCTCTAGTTGTATTACAGCAAGAGCGATACGGACTAAGCGCTTAGCGTCTGCCAAACTCTGTGCTAAATGTTGGGGTAGATTCATTCATTCGATCGTATTTATTGAGCGCTTACTGTGTGCAGAGCACTGTGTACAGCAGCAGTCCCTGTCCCACACGAGGCTCACCGCCTAAGAGGGAGGGAGAGCAGAAGTCTTATTCCTCGTGTACAGAAGAGGAAACTGAGGCCCACGGAGGTTAGGTGACTTGTCCAAGGTCGTATAGCAGGGCGGGGGCAGACTTGGAACTACTAGTCAGGTGTCCTGAATTCCAATCCCGTGCTCTTTCCACTAGGCCAGGAATTCAAACTCAAGCTACTTTTCCCACTGCAGTCTACCTTGAAGAAAATTAACACGACACCCCAAAAAGGGCATATTGTGTGCTGTATCGCTTATGGGAGATGAGAGGTTTTCTGGAACAGATACGGCGAGAAGCAGCGTGGCTCACTGGAAAGGGCCCGGGCTTGGGAGTCAGAGGTCATGGGTTCGAATCCCCGCTCTGCCGCTTGTCAGTTGTGCGACTGTGGGCGAGTCACTTCACTTCTCTGTGCCTCAGTTGCCTCATCTGGAAAATGGGGATTAAGACTGCGAGCCTCACGTGGGACAACCTGATTACCCTGGATCTACCCCAGTGCTTAGAACAGTGCTCTGCGCATACTAAGCGCTTAACAGATACCAACATTAATTAAGTCAGATCTGAAACATATGGGGCTCCCGCTCCACGGGGAAGGGAAGACAGGTGTCTTATCCTTATTTTACAGCTGAGGAAATGGAGGTTCAGAGAGGTGCAGTGATTTTCCCAAGGTCACACAGCAGGCCAGGAGCAGGACTGGGACTGGGACCGCGTTTCAGTCCCAGACTCTTTCCTCTAGGCCACTCTGCCTCAAGAACATCGCCCCAATTTCAACCCCTACCTACTCACCCAAACGCAAATTGCTCTCGACGATCAGAGAAGGAAGAGTGAGAGGAGAGGCAACTATCTAATGCTTCTAGAACAACTAAAATGCATCCAGTGGATTCATTTAATCAACACGGTGAACAACTAGTGCCCGTCCGACCATTCCTTAGCAATGAACACGTAACGTTTACCTTTAAAATGATTTGTGTCGATTTCTATTTGAGTTATTATACCGGGATGTGCCAGTCGAAAAATGGACCATTCGCTACCCGGCATCAGAAGGGCACCCTCGCCGTCTCTCTGAAATTCAAAAAGAAGGATTATCAGCATCTTTAGCAAATTGTAAAATCAAAGAGTTGAAATGCACTTCTTTTAAAACTGGTATTTGTTAAGCACCTACTATGTGCCAGGTACTGTAGTAAGCGCTGGGTAGATACAAGCTAATCAGGTTGGACCCAGTCCCTGTCCCACATGGAGTTCACAGTCTCAAATCCCCATCTTACAGATGAGGTAACTGAGGCACAGAGAAGTGAAATGATTCGCCCAAGAGGCGGACCTAGGATTAGAACTCAGGACCTTCTGACTTCCAGGCCTGTGCTCTCTCCATTGAGCCACAGTACTTCACTTTAAAATGAATTATCACCTTCTGGTTTTATGTTTGGGTAATAATAAAAGTACTCTGTCCTTATTCTATGCAAAGCACTGTATTAAACTCTGGGGAAGAAGTCACAGGTGCGAATTAGACAGGGGTCCTCAGCTCGCAGTCTAATTTGTGGGTATAAAAAGGACCCAAGAATATTGACTTAGAATTCCGAACATGGACTAAGTCTTTTGAAATCCACTTGCCTCGCATTCCTCTTCCCCCTTCAGTCAATCAGTCAATTGCATTGAATAATAATGGCCTTTGTTAAGCGCTTACTATGTGCAAAGCACTGTTCTAAGCGCTGGGAGGGATACAAGGTGATCAGATTGTCCCACGTGGGGCTCACATTCTTCATCCCCATTTTCCAGATGAGGTCACTGAGGCCCAGAGAAGTGAAGTGACTCGCCCGAAGTCACACAGCTGACGAGCGACAGAGCCGGGGTTAGAACCCATGACCTCTGAGTCCCAAGCCCGGGCTCTTTGTGGCGCTTTCTGTGTGCAGAGCACTGTACTGAGCACTTGGGAGAGTATAATATAACAATGTAACGGACACATCCCCTGCCTACGACGAGCTTACAGTCTACAGGGACAGACATTAATATAAATAAGTATATTTTTTTCCATTCAATCGTATTTATTGAGCGCTAACAGTGTGCAGAGCACTGATTGACTGCTTTAAAGTCGATGGTAAGGAGTTTCTGTTTGAAACCGAACCAAACGTAAAATACAAAATCAGGCACGTGGCCTACAGCTAAATTTGCTGTCCCTTTGGATAGATGATAAGGAATTTTATATGTGTGGAATTTTGCCTTTTGCTCTAGACCGTAAACTGCAAGCTCACTGCTACACTGAATTCCTCCAAGCGCTTAGTTGAGTGGTCTAGACGCCGTAAGGGCTCAAATACAACTGCCTGATTCTCTCTCACCTAAATGTTTTTCCTGGTGAAATAGCAAATAACTTTTCTTCAGGATGATTTAGTTTTCCATCGAGATTTGAGGCGTTTTCTTCAGACGTGAAGCCGACCCCAAAATATTTTGGGTTTTGTAGAGAAACATCAACACCGGGAAAAGTCGGTATTTTAGGAAACTGCACTAGTGAATTTCCTGTCTTTGATCCCTTGAATAAGCCAAACTCTCGGTTTCAACCTTTGGAAGTAATTGCACACACCAAAGTGTATTTTGTGTTTTCTGTGACTCGCGCAAATATCGATCTGCCTACAACTTCATCTATCCGTAAACTATAGCACACGAGGCCTTTCTAAAATGGCGAGATTTTTACGACAGCAAGAGCTTCTGTAGATTTAAAATAAAATAATTGGAGGAGGATCTGAGAATGAGAGTCGCTTCACCGTCTTACTTTCAGTATCGGCGGCCTGTCCAGTCTTCTCGCTGTCTCCCAGCCATCTGCCATGGATTTAGACCTCCCAACTCCTGTCAGAGCACAATCGTTAACTAGATGTTTTCCAGTTTGCGTGTACAAGGGGAATTATAGAGCACAGCGCGTTTCCGTGAGAAAAATCATTTCACGATACTGAGGGAATTTGGTCGTTATCCTAGTGCTAATAAAAATTGGATTTAATCTGTGGTTTCAGAACAAGGGAAAGAAAATGATTCACTCTGATGAACTCTATATCGTGGAATCACTGACTGATGTTTCTCCCACTCGATTTCCTTGCTGATAATAATGACGACTCTAGTATTTATTAAGCGGCTCCTCTGTTACAGGAGAATCAGATCAGACCCAGTCCCTTCCTATTCAGCTGTGTGACTTTGGGCAAGTCACTTCACTTCTCGGTGCCTCAGTCACCTCATCTGTAAAATGGGGATGAAGACCGTGAGCCCCACGGGGGACGACCTGATTCCCCCGTGTCTACCCCAGCGCTTAGAACAGTGCTCGGCACATAGTAAGCGCTTAACAAATACCAACATTATTATTATTATTATCACTATTTCGTCTAAGAGGGAAGGACCAGATGTATCGCATCTCCACGAGGTAGAGATGAGTTAAAGGAAGCCCAGAGAAGTTAAGTGAGCTGGCCAAAGTCACACAGCAGGGCCAGGACTAGAATCCGAGATCTTTCCACTAAGCCGCCCCAAACGGCCAAATTTTCCTTTAATGCCAAGATGAAAAAGGGCTGGAGCTTGGAATTCGGACAACGGGACGGGGTTTGGGTGTGGCGGGGAAGCTCGAAGAGAGGAGCAGTGTGGCTCAGTGGAAAAAGCCCGGGCTTGGGAGTCAGAGGTCGTGGGTTCTAATCCCAACTCCCCCACTTGTCAGCTGTGTGACCTTGAGCAAATCACTTCATTTCTCTGGCCCTCAGTTACCTGAACTGTAAAATGGGGATGAAGACTGTGAGCCCCACCTGGGACACCCTGATTACCTCGTATCCTCCCCAGCACTTAGCACACTGCTTGGCACATAGGAAGTGCTTAACAAATACCAACATTATTATTATTAATCAATCAATTGTAGTTACTGAGCACTTACTGTTTGCAGAACACTGCAATAGGCGCTTGGAAGAGTACAATACAAAAGAGTTGGCAGACACATTCCGTGCTCAATGAGCTTAAGTTCTTCTTCTTCAGTCGGATTTATTGAGCGCTTACTATGTGCAGAGCACCGTACTAAGCGCTTGGAAAGTACAATTCGGCAACAGAGAGAGACAATCCCTGCCCAGTGAGGGGCTCACGGTCTAAATTCTCGAAGAGGAGTTTACAGCGTAGCTAATGGGTCAGACAGACTTCATGGAGGAACATTTTCACTCTGCTCAAACCTAACAGTAATAATAATTGGGGTATTCGTTAAGTGTGTGGGAAGTATTGTACGAAGCATTGGAGTAATAATAATAGTAATGATGGTATTTGTTAAGTGCTCACTATGTGTCAAGCACTGTTCTAAGCACTGGGGGTGATACAAGGTAAGGAGGTTGTCCCAGATTGAGCTCACGGTCTTAGTCCCCATTTTACAGACAAGGTAAGTGAGGCCCAGAGAAGTGAAGTGAGTTGCCCAAAGTCACACAGCTGACAAGCGGCGGAGCGGGAATTAGAACCCATGACCTCCGACTCCCAAGCCCTTAGATACAAGGTAACCAGATCAAATACAGTCATCCCTGTCCCTCATGGGACACCCCCGTCCAAGGGGACTATGAAACCCCATTTAAATATAATAATAATTGTGGAATTTGTTAAGCACCTACTATGTGCCGAGCACCGTTCTAAGCATTGGGGCGGATACAAGGTTATCAGATTGTCCCACTTGGGGCTCACAATCTCAATCCCCATTTTCAGATGAGGAAACTGAGGCCCGGAGAAGTGAAGTGACTTGCCCAAGGTCACACAGCAGAGTGGCGGAGCCGGGATTAGAACCCATGACCTTCTGACTCCCAGGACCGTGTCCTAGCCACAAGGCCACCCTGCTTCCTTTCATCCTCACTCCACCACCTGTCTGCTGGGTGACCCTGGGCAAGTCACATAACATCTTTGTGCCTCAGTTTCCTTCCCTGCAAAATGAGGATTCAATGCCTGGTCTCCCTCCCTCTTAGACTGGGAGCTCTTGAGGGAGGGGGATTTTTGTTGAGACCTTATATCGTATCCACCTCAGCGCTTACGATATAGAGAGATCTTAACAAATACCGTTATGATAACTATTCCTATTACTATTCTCCTTAAATTTCATGCAAATATTTGGCACCCGTCATGCACAGTACCTATAATATTCTTCGGGTGGCCAAAATGAGCATTGCTAAATCCAACGCAGGCTCCTCCGTTCTCCATGGCCACTAAGTCATATAATTCATTTGGCTCCACGGTGGCCCAATCTCTTTGCCCAAAACCGTATACTTTGAAACGTGCTATCCCGCCATCTGGAAGGGAAAAAGGGCAAACCACTGTCGTTATTTCTCTCTCTGAAAACTACGATTCCATCAAGGCCCAGATGGGCACGTGTCCTCAAGACCGCAGGACTGGAGAGCTCAACCTGTGCAAAGAAGTGCTCTTTTCTTCTGTGGACTGGGGTCTTGGTTTCAGGGCGAGCCACAGTTTCTCGGGACAATACTAATAACGATATTTGTTAAGTGCTTACCATGCTTACTGTTCTAAGCACCGGGGGAGATACAAGGTGATCGGGTCGTCCCACGTGGGGCTCACGGTCTTCATCCCCATTTTCCAGATGAGGGAACTGAGGCCCAGAGAAGTGAAGTGACTCGCCCAAAGTCACACAGCTGACAAGCGGCGGAGCTGGGATTAGAACCCACGACCTCTGACTTCGGAGCCCGGGCTCTTTCCTCTACGCCAGGCTGCTTAATAAGGAGTCCCCTGCAACTCAGAGAAGCAGCGTGGCTCAGTGAAAAGAGCATGGGCTTTGGAGTCAGAGTTCATGGGTTCGAATCCCGGCTCGGCCACTTGTCAGCTGTGTGACTTTGGGCGAGTCACTTCACTTCTCTGTGCCTCAGTTACCTCATCTGTAAAATGGGGAGTAAGACCGTGAGCCCCACGTGGGACGACCTGATTCCCCTGTGTCTACCCCGGCGCTTAGAACGGTGCTCAGCACATAGTTAAAGCGCTTAACAAATACCAACATTATTATTATTAACTCTTTAGTGTCCTTGATATATAGCTACAGTTGGCGTTCAGAAAGAGCGCTGTTTGAAGGAAGGTGAGCTTGTATTTTTTCCCAAATGTCCCAGGTGAAGGGAAAGGGAAGCAGCGTGGCTCAGTGGAAAGAGCCCGGGCTTGGGAGTCAGAAGTCATGAGTTCGAATCCCAGCTCTGCCACTTGTCGGCTGTGTGACTGTGGGCGAGTCACTTAACTTCTCTGTGCCTCAGTTACCTCATCTGTAAAATGGGGATTAAGACTGTGAGCCCCACGTGGGACAACCTGATTCCCCTATGTCTACCCCAGCGCTTAGAACAGTGCTCGGCACATAGTAAGCGCTTAACAAATACCAACATTATTATTATTATTATTAATCAGCGTGGCTCAGTGGAAAGAGCATGGGCTTTGGAGTCAGGGGTCATGAGTTCGAATCCCAGCACCGCCACTTGTCACCTCCTCCAAGAGGCCTTCCCAGACCGAGCTCCTCTTCCCCCTCTACTCCCTCTGCCATCCCCCCTTTACCTCTCCGCAGCTAAAGCCTCATTTTCCCCTTTTCCCTCTGCTCCTCCACCTCTCCCTTCCCATCCCCACGGCACTGTACTCGTCCGCTCAACTGTATCTATTTTCGTTACCCTATTTATTTTGTTAATGAATTGTACATCGCCTCGATTCTATTTAGTCGCCATCGGTTTTTACGAGATGTTCTTCCCCTTGACTCTGTTTATCGCCATCGTTCTCGTCTTTCCGTCTCCCCCGATCAGACCGTAAGCCCGTCAAACGGCAGGGACCGTCTCTATCTGTTGCCGACCAGTTCGTCCCAAGCGCTTAGTACAGTGCTCTGCACATAGTAAGCGCTCAATAAATACTATTGAATGAATGAATGAAAGCTGTGTGACTGTGGGAGAGTCACTTCACTTCTCTGTGCCTCAGTTCCCTCATCTGTAAAATGGGGATGAAGACTGTGAGCCCCACGTGGGACAACCTCATTCCCCTGGGTCTCCCCCAGCGCTTAGAACAGTGCTCTGCACATAGTGAGCGCTTAACAAATACCAACATTATTATTATTATTATTAATCCTGGCTCCGCCACTTATCGGCTGTGTGACTTTGTCACTTCACTTCTCTGTGCCTCAGTTCCCTCTTCTGTAAAATGGGGATTAAAACCGTGAGCCCTCCGTGGGACAACCTGATCACCTTGGATCCTCCCCAGCGCTTAGAACAGAGCCCGGCACACAGTAAGCGCTTAACAAGTGCCATAAAAAAGGGAGGGAGAAGCAGCTCGGTCACCAACGAAGGAGGGAAACCTGTGGTAGTGTCCATGTTTACCTGGATAGATGTTGAGTCTGAGGTGAGTCCATCGCTGCTGAGAATTTACAGGGAAATAATTTTGACTCTTGCCAACATATCCGGGTTTGAGTTTCGCCATGGGAACCAAAAGTCTCCAGTTGTCCGACTTCAACTGGAATAAAACATCAGTATGTCATCTTGTCAGCTCCTTGAGGACGGGAATCGTGACTACCAGCTCTATCGCACTCCCCCAAGTGCATAGTATATTCATTCATTCGGTCGTATTTATTGAGCACTTGCTGCGTACTAAGCGTTTGGGAAGTGCAGTGCAACAACACGTAGAGACGATCCCTGACCACGGTGGACTCGCAGTCTAGAAGGGGGAAGGCTGACATCAGAACAAGAAGACAGGCATCAGTGGCATCAATATAAGCAGCATGGCTCGGTGGAAAGAGCCCGGGCTTCGGAGTCAGAGGTCACGGGTTCGACTCCCGGCTCTGCCGCCTGTCAGCTGCGTGACCGTGGGCGAGTCGCTTCACTTCTCCGGGCCTCAGTGCCCTCATCTGGAAAATGGGGATTCACTGTGAGCCTCACGGGGGACGACCCGATGTCCCTGTATCTCCCCCAGCGCTTAGAACAGTGCTCTGCACGTAGTAAGCGCTTAACAAATACCCACATTATTATAAGCAGAATTCCACACGCATGCGTAGCGCTAGTAAAAATAAATAGAATTATAAATATGAACGTCTGTACACAAGTGGGGCGGGGCGGGGGTAGAGCAGAGGGAGGGAGTCGGGGGGATGGGGAGGGGAGGGAAAGGGGGGCTCGGTCTGAGAGGGCGTCCTGGAGGAGGGGAGCTTTCATTAGGGCTTTGAAGGGGGAAAGAGAGCTAGTTTGGCGGATTTGAGGAGGAAGAACGTTCCGGGCTAGAGGTAGGACGTGGGCCGGGGGTCGACGGCGGGGCAGGCGAGATGGAGGCCCAGCGAGGAGATGAGCAGCGGCAGAGAAACGGGGCGTGCGGGCCGGTCTGGAGGAGGAGAGAAGGGAGGTGAGGTAGGAGGGGGCCAGCTTGGAAGCCAGGAGGGAGGAGTTTTTGCTTGATAGGGGAGTTTTGGGTCGTATATCGCTCTGCCCAGAGCAGGTACCTGATTGCTGCAATCGACTGAGATAGTCTAGCAGGAGCAATCAG
Source organism: Ornithorhynchus anatinus (assembly GCF_004115215.2). Taxonomy (NCBI): domain Eukaryota; kingdom Metazoa; phylum Chordata; class Mammalia; order Monotremata; family Ornithorhynchidae; genus Ornithorhynchus; species Ornithorhynchus anatinus. Next base: position 4,054,743 of record NC_041749.1, read on the forward strand.
CCCTTTGGAAAACAGAATCAAGTGCCACTCTCGATAAATAGAGGAATCGCTTCTAAGAGCTGATCGGCCGTCCTCTCACGTACCCTCTCGATGCTTTCCAGCTCCTCGTTTGTAGCTGCCGTTCCGATCTCGATCCCTCTTGGGGCTATTTCAGGAATTTCCTCTGCAAGCAACCGAGTCAACCCCCTTAGTGTGCGGTAGAGGCCTCGAGGATAAGCCAAGTAGGAAGATACCGAGAGGCGGTAGGTCTCTAGAATACTTCACACTTGGGCCTGGGGGGTCAGACGGTCTTGTGTCCACTATGACGGCATTCGTCAAGCACTTACTATGTGTCGGGCTCACTCCCCATTTGCCAGATGAGGTAACTGAGGCCCAGAGAAATGAAGTGACTTGCCCAAGGTCACACAGCGGAGTGGCAGAGCCGGGATTAGAACCCATGACCTTCTGACCCCCAGGCCCGGGCTCTCTCCACCACGCCGTGCTGCTTCTAATCTGCACACGTGCTGCTTGGGTTCTAACCCCGGCTCTGTCCCTTGTCGGCTGTGTGACCTTGGGCGAGTCACTTCACTTTTCTGGGCCTCGGTTGCCTCATCTTGTGAGCCCCAAATGGGACAGGGATCGCGTCCAACTCATTTTGCTTGTGTCCACCCCAGTGCCGCTTAGTCATAATAATGTTGGTATTTGTTAAGCGCTTACTATGTGCAGAGCACTGTTCTAAGCGCTGGGGGAGATACAGGATCATCGGGTCGTCCCAAGGGAGGCTCCCAGTCTTCATCCCCATTTTCCAGATGAGGGAACCGAGGCCCAGAGAAGTGAAGTGACCTGCCCACGGTCACCCAGCTGACAAGTGGCAGAGCAGGGATTCGAACCCATGACCTCGGACTCCAAAGGCCGGGTTCTTTCCACTGAGCCACGCTGCTTCATTAATACAGTGTCTGGCACTTAGTAAGCGCCGAACAAATGCCATCATTATTAACCGAGACCGACATGATAGTCTATTTTTTGTGGATTTCTGAGGAGGATCTTTGGCCACCTTCCTCCCTCCCACAGAATGAGAGGACAGACTTCACCCTCCCCATCTCCCCACTGCACGCAGCACAGCATAACGTAGCGGATGGAGCCCAGGCCTGGGAGTCAGAAGGTCGTGGGTTCTAATCCCGGCCCCGCCACTTGTCTGCTGGGTGATCTTGGGCAAGTCACTTCACTTCTCTGGGCCTCAGTTACCTCATCTGTCAAATGAGGGTTGAGACCGGGATCCCCCATGTGAGACAGGGACTGTGTCCCACCTCATCAACTTGTAGCTCCCCCAGCGCTTAGCACAGTGCCTGGCACAAAGAAAGCACTTAAAAAAACCGACAATTATTATTAGTAGTAAGGGTAGCCGGAGAATGATGTCGGCAGAGAATCGGCGGAGAAGCAGCGTGGCTCAGTGGCAAGAGCCCGGGCTTGGGAGTCAGAGGTCATGGGTTCCAATCCCGGCTCCGCCGCTTATCGGCTGTGTGACTGTGGGCAAATCACTTCACTTCCCTGTGCCTCAGTTACCTCATCCGCAAAATGGGGATGAAGACCGTGGGACAACCTGATGACCTTCTATCTCCCCCAGCGCTTAGAACCGTGCTTGGCACATAGTAAGCGCTTAACAAATACCATCATCATCATTATCATTACCAGCTGGCCAACCCCACGCCGAGCCCATCAACCCATCGGCGGGGTATTTTCTGAGCGCTTATTCTGTGCAGAGCACTGTACTGAACGCTCGGGGGAGAGGCCAATGCGACAGAATTAGTAGCCGCGTTCTATCCCCAGAGTGAACATCCAGTCTAGAGGCCCCTCTGCCCTCTTTGGAGGGAAAAATAATAACTCATTACCATTTCCCCCCTTTGCAGTGGTCTCTCTCATTTCCTCTCCCTCTTTAAAACTCCTTAAGAAAGCTTTCATTCCGATGATTCGATTTCAGAAGGAGCAAATCCAAGTATGACGATAATGAGGTTGATTTGGGGATTCTAAAAAAGGCCATCAACGGCCCGTTTTACACCCACTCGCCCACAGAGACAGAGGTTGCCACCAGGTACCCGGTCGTAAACAGGCGGCCTGAACCGATAAGTGAGGAGCGTAGTTTCCGGTGAAGAAAGCGGTGTCGGCTTCGAAACCGTGAATAATCCCTGGGATTCCCAGCTGGATGAGACACCAGTCGTGGCCTGCCGGGAAAATTAAAACACCTTTAGTGTGCGTTAGGGCTCTGGGGAAAGAGCGCGCCATTGGAAGCCTGGAGTCCTAACCCCAGCTTTGCCGCTGGCCTGCCGGGTGACGGAGGACAAGATCAATTCGTCTCTCTGGCTCTCAGGTCTCACATCAGGAAGGAGCACGGCGTAGTGGATAGAGCACGGGCCTGGCAGTCAGACGTTGTGGATTCTAATCCTGGCTCTGCCACGTGTCTGCTGTGTGACCTTGGGTAAGTCACTTCACTTCTCTGGGCCTCGGTTTCCTCCTCTCTAAAATGGGGATGAAGACTGTGAGCCCCATGTGGGACAGGGACTGTGTCTAACCTGATTTGCCTGGATCCACCCCAGCGTTTAGTACAGTGCCTGGCACACAGTGAGCACTTAACAAAAACCAGAATTATGATGATTATTATTATCTGTAAAATGGGGACAAGACCCCCTGTTCTCGGTCCCTCCCCATGTGGGTCAGGAATGTCTTGAATCTACACTTAGCACCCACTGTTAAAGCACACAGTGAACATCACGACCCCTGATGTGTCTCGGTAGAATCTATAACTGGGGATTGGTAAAGGATGAAGTTCTCCGCCACCACAGAAACACCGGTTCGAATGAGGATTCTTACGGAACCCAGTGAACTAGTCGTTTGGAGAAAAATCAAGTTTCGGGTGATGAAAATCCATCGGTTGGTCCACGTTCCTACTGGTTCCCGAACAGCAGAGAGGAAGCAGTCGGTAAATTTGGGCCAGATGCGAAGGGAGAGATTGGATTTTTTTTTTTTTTTTCCCCAGCAAAGACAAGAGGGACCTTGCGTTGCAGTTCAGGGAGGCGGCAGCCCAATCCGCTGAGGACACGGTCCCTTCCTTCCTCTTCCTAAACGCCGCCTTCCCGCCGCCAACGAGCATCCCCTCTCCCGGAATGCTCTGGGCACACCGGACGGGCATCACAGCCGCAAGCTCTAGGACTCCAGACTGGAAGCTCCTTGTGGGCAGGGAATGTACCCGTTTATTGTTACAGTATACTCTCCCGAGCGCTTAGTACACTGCTCTGCACACATGGAGCCCTCCATAAATTAGAAGGATTGGCTGACTGACTCCTCCATCCCTGCTGAGAACGTGAGCCCGTTTTGTGTGTTCCTTTAGGGTGGCGAGAGAATCTGAACCTGTTTTGTGTATTGGGGAAGCAGAGTGGCTCGGTGGAAAGAACCCGGGCTTGGGAGTCAGAGGTCATGGGTTCCAATCCCGGCTCTGCCACTCGTCAGCTGTGTGACCGTGGGCGAGTCACTTCACTTCTCTGGGCCTCAGTTCCCTCATCTGTAAAATGGCGATTAAGACTGTGAGCCTCACGTGGGACGACCTGATGACCCTGTACCTACCCCAGCGCTTAGAACAGTGCTCGGCACATAGTGAGCGCTTAACAAATACCAACATTATCATTATTATTCCTTGGGGTCGCGTGAGAATCTGAACCTGTTTTGAGCATTCCTTCGGGTTGCCTTTTAAAGCAGCGTGGCTCAGTGGAAAGAGCACGGGCTTTGGAGTCAGGGCTCATGAGTTCGAATCCCAGCTCGGCCACTTGTCGGCTGTGTGACCGTGGGCGAGTCACTTCACTTCTCTGTGCCTCAGTTCCCTCGTCTGTAAAATGGGGATGAAGACTGTGAGCCCCACGTGGGACAACCTGATTCCCCTGTGTCTACCCCAGCGCTTAGAACAGTGCTCGGCACATAGTAAGCGCTTAACAAATACCAACATTATTATTATTATGCTTCGTCACTTGTGTCGCTCCTTTCTCCGACCCCTTCACCCTACTTGAACTCTTAGACTGTGAACCCCTACAAGGGGCAGGGACTGATTACCACCTGGGAAGTCTCTCCCAGCATTTAGTACAGTGCTGTGCACACAGCACTTAACGACGACTGTTACTACTTACTATTAGTACCTCGGACCACTCAAGATCTCAGACATTCTAGCGCTCAAGGACCTACGTCTCGCCACGCCGATTTGCGCTCTGACCAGGATCTCCCTGGTGTTTTTAACCTTCCAACTTGGAACCTCGCCGTTCACTGACTCACCACCTCCCCTCCTGGGTCCGACAAAAGGGTCCCGCTCCCTGTCCGTTGGGTTACCTGGAATCCTCTTCCTCCTGGTCTCCCACCCGTCCATCCATTTTCCAAACTCAGTAAATTCATCAGCTTTAAATTCTGGACCCCGACTCTAAAACAAAACAGAAGCGGAAGAGAATTGGCAGCAGCAGTCTGCAGAGCACTCTACTCGGGAGAGTAAAATGTAACAATAAACAGGTACATTCCCTGCCCACAACGAGTTTACGGTCTAGAGGGGGGAGAAGGGCATTAATAGAAATAAGGCCAGAGCAGCAGAGGAGTGGTTGGATCCTGGGGCTGTGCTAGTAATAATAATTATTATTATTATTATGGTATTTGCTAAGCACTTACTATGTTCTAGGCACTGTACTAAGCACTGGGGTGGATACATGCACTGGGTTGGACACAGTCCCTGTCCCACGTGGGGCTCACAGTCTTAATCCCCATTTTACAGATGAGGTCACTGAGGCCCAGAGAAGTGAACTGACTTGCCCGACGTCACACAGCTGACAAGTGGCGGAGCCGGGATTAGAACCCATGACCTCTGACTCTCCAGCCCGGCCTCTTTCCACTAAGCCATGCTGCCTTATTCACTCCTCTCTCAGCCCCAGAGCACTTACATCTGTATCCATAATTTATCGATTTATATTAATGTCTGCCTCCCCCTCTAAACTGTAAGATCGCTGTGGGCAGGGAACGCGTCTTCCATTTCTGTTCTACCGTACCCTCCTAAGTGCTTAGTACAGTGCTTTGCATACAGTAGGTGCTCCGTAAATATGACTGATTGATTCGTTCACCTAAGCCCTATCGTAAATCCACTGATAGATAAGGTTGTCTTGTTTTCGTTTCATTCTGTTTCGCTTTGCGTTCTGTGTCCCCCCATTAGACCGTGAGCCCGTCACTGGGCGGGGCCTGTCTCTATCTGTTGCCGAATTGTCCATTCCAAGCGCTTAGTACAGTGCTCCGCACATCGTAAGCGCTCAATAAATACTACTGAATGAATGAATTTGAATTTACCCATCCACCCAGATATTTTTCATTCAATCACTTCGACTTGCGGCCTCAGTTCACTTTACCTTTAAAAGGTTTTCTGCAGGAGCAAAGAAGTCATCTGTTGCAAATAAAACCTAAACAAATAAAAACGAGAACTGAATATAAAACACCTATAAATTCAAAACCATTTGATTTCATTCGTCAGTGAGACCTCAGAAAGGACAGTTAAAGGGAAATGTTAAACTGCCTGGAGGAAGGAAGACAATATGCAGTTAAAACAGCGATGCTTTTAAAGATTTCCATTACCCTGCACGTGTTCTTCTTAATCTTCCTTGTTCCAGACTCTCACATTTCCCTGCACCATCTGGATGCAGAGGTGCTAAGTCTTATGCGATGGAAATGCATTCCCGGTGACCTGCTTCCTCCCCGGAACCCGAGTCATTTCCAGGCCGACTTTTGGGTCATTTGTAAAAGTCCCCCAAATCGTGTACTAGTGAAGAGAGCACGGGCCTGGGAGTCAGAGGGATTCTAATCCCGGCTCTAACACGTACCTGCTGGGTGACCGTGGACAAGTCGCTTCACTTCTCTGTTCTGCGCAAAGTAAGCGCTCGCTAAATACCATCAACTGATCGAGGACCGGGAGGTGGTGGGGAGAGGCGGAGTTCAGATTTGGACATGCTGAGCTTGAGGCGCCGGGAGCGGACATCCAAGTGGAGATGTCCCGGAGGCGGGGGAACGTGTGAGATTGCAGAAGAGACGAGAGGCGGGAGCGCTTGGCGAGGTCGATTTGGGAGTCATCCACACTGCCAACAACCAGGACCTCCTTCTCCCCAGCCTGCTTTGGGGGTCCCCAAATTTCAGTCTCCTTACACACGGGGGAGGACATTGTCAAACTTGCCCCACGGCACTTAGGTACATATCTGTAATTGATTTATTGAAATATATATATATGATTGAATGAATATATATTTAAATAAATCAATTTAAATATATATTCATTCATTCAATCATATTTATTAAGCGCTTACTGTGTTCAAAGCACTCTAATAATAATGTTGGTATTTGTTAAGCACTTACTATGTGCAGAGCACTGTTCTAAGCACTGAGGGAGATACAGAGTCATCAGGTTGTCCCACCTGAGGCTCACAGTTAATCCCCATTTTACAGATAAGGTAACTGAGGCACAGGGAATAATAAGAATAATAATGTTGGTATTTGTTAAGCGCTTACTACGTGCAGAGCACTGTTCTAAGCGCTGGGGTAGACACAGGGTAATCAGGTCGTCCCACGTGAGGCTCACAGTCTTCATCCCCATTTTACAGATGAGGTCACTGAGGCCCAGAGAAGTGAGGTGACTTGCCCGCAGTCACACAGCTGACACGTGGCAGAGCCGGGATTCGAACCCACGACCTCTGACTCCCAAGCCCGGCCTCTTCCCACTGAGCCACGACTCTACTAAGCGCTTGGGAAAGTACCATGTAACAAAAAATAGATATACATGTCTATCTCCCTCTCTACACTGTAAGCTCGTGGTGGACAGGGGATGTATGTCTTTATTGTTATATTGAACTCTCCCACGCACTTATTGTAGCGGTTTGCATACGGTAAGCGCTCAGTGAATACAGTTGGATGAATGAATAAACGCCCCTTCGTTCCCAGGCCTTGTCCAGATCCTGAGGCATCATTTAATTCTAGAAACAACCCTGATCGTGCTCAGAAGGAAGTCTGGGCACTGGGAAAAGCTGAGAGCAAAATTCAAAAATACCTTGTTGAGCTAGGAGGGTCCAAGAGTGGACTTGCTTTCTCTTTCTCTCTTTCCTCTCCTGCACGTATCAGCCTTCCCCCGCTCACCCCCGTGGACGAAGTACGACGTCCCCGCCCACAATAATCTAGCCGGGGATACAGACGTCAAAATACATAAATAAATTACAAATATGTATAAAAGTGCTGTAGGGCTGAAGGAGGGGTGACTAAAGGGTGTAAATCCATATGCAAGGGTGACGGATAAGGGAGCGGGAGAAGAGAAAATGAGGGCTTAGTGAGGAAGGCCTCTTGGAAGAGATGGGTCTGACTGGTTTTTGTAGAAAAATAATCTGGGCAGCAGAGTGAAATGCGGATTGGAGTGGGGAGAGACGGGAGGCAGGGAGGTCAGCGAGGAGGCGGCTGTTGCTGTAATCGAGGCAGGAGAGGACGAGGGCTTGGATAAGCGTGGCAGCAGTTTGGATGGTGAGGAAAAGGCGGATTTTAGCGATGCTGTGAAGGTGGGAGCGGCAGGATTTGGTGACGCTGAATATGGGGGCTGAATGAGAGAGATGAGTCGAAGATGACACCTTGAGAGACGGGGAGGGTGGCGATGCTGGCTGCGGTGATGGGAAAGTCTACTTATTGCTATTGTTTTTGTCTTTCTCCTCAGATTAGACCGTGAGCCCGTCAAAGGGCAGGGACCGTCTCTATCTGTTGCCGATCTGTCCATTCCAAGCGCTCAGTCCAGTGCTCTGCACATAGTAAGCCCTCAATAAATGCTATTGAATGAATGAAAGTCGAGGGGAGGACAGGGTTCAGGTGGGAAGATAAGGAGTTCTGTTTTGGACGTGTTCAGTTCCAAGTGCAGGCGGGACATCCAAATAAAGACACCCTGAAGGCAGGAGGAAATGTGAGACCGAAGAGGAGGAGAGAGATCGGGGCTGGAGATGGAGATTTGGTAATCAACCACATAGAGATGGTAGTCGAAGCCATAGTTTAGCACACGGTGTTCAGCACACAGAAATGCCCTATACAAATCTAAAGCAAAACTAGAAGCAGGCACCTAAAATTAGTAGAGAGGGAAAAGAAAATGACGAAATCCACTCCTTTGTCCCAGAGAAGAAATTCTCCTCCAGCCTTCTAGTGCCTACAATAACTACTTTTTTTTTTTATTTTTTCCAACCTACTACCTGGTAGGTCGGTGGTTTGGGGTCAAAATTTCCCTTTCCGCCATTTTAAGTGTATCACTATTTCCAACTGCAATCATTTCACTGGAAGAAGGGGGAGGAGGAAGGAGAGGATGGGCTAAACGGAGATGTGGACAATTCCAGAAATTTTCTTTCCACGGGTGAGATTTCACAACCAAATATCACGGTTCAGAGGTTGGATAAGTACTGAGAATAGCCTGAACTTTGAGGTGCTTATCGGAATGAAAACCGAACTTTGAACCCCCAGCATTTAGCTCTTCACTATTGACACCAGCTTTTGTGCAAATATCAGTGCAATAAAGGTCATTTTGATCCTGCTGTTTTGCCAAATATGTCTTCTCTCTTCATTACATGGGGATGAGAGAAGCGGCATGGCCTAGTGAAAAAAAGCACAGGGAGTCAGAGGACCTGGGTTCTAATTCTGACTCCACCACTTGTCTGCTGTGCGACCTTGGGCAAATCACGACTTGTCTGTGCCTCAGTTTCTTCATCCAATTCCTGTTCTTCCTCCCCATTAGACTGTCAGCTCACTGTGGGGCAAGGACTGCATCTGATCATTTTTTATCTATGCAAATGGTTGGTAGAATACTATTTATTACCATTAATAATAATAATAATAATAATGTTGGTATTTATTAAGCGCTTACTATGTGCCGAGCACCGTTCTAAGCGCTGGGGTAGACACAGGGGAATCAGGTTGTCCCACGTGGGGCTCACAGTCTTAATCCCCATTTTACAGCTGAGGTCACTGAGGCACAGAGAAGTTAAGTGACTCGCCCACAGTCACACAGCTGACGAGTGGCAGAGCCGGGATTCGAACTCATGACCTCTGACTCCCAAGCCCGTGCTCTTTCCACTGAGCCAAACTGCTTCTCATTAATATTCATTAGTAAGAAAATTAACAGGCACTGGCAAAGTCAGAGCCATGTAGTTGCTAAGAAGGCATCTTCTGTCTTTCTCTTGAGCAATCAGCGGAGCTATTACTCTGATACATCCGCACATTATAGGTAGATAAAATTGACATTTTAAAGGTAATGTTCCACACTGACTATCTTCTATTCCTTTAGTGTAGAGGATGGCATATTAGATTCATCTGGCTTCCACCCCATACGACCAGATTGAAACAGAGCATTTGATTGGGAATAAACATCGAGTTCAAGTTTAGCAATAGTAAGTTATGTCCCCGGTAACGTGCCAAAATAGCTGCAGCTAGGATTAAAAAAAAAAAAAAAACGACCTTATCTTCAGGATTAGTTAATGTCTGAGCGACTGTGGAAGATTAAAAACCGCTTCATAAACGCTAAGCGCAGTGATATCCCCGTTTTCGATAATGGGTTGGTAGGAGGAGGAGCACGAGAGGAAGACATTTCATTAAGCCTAATTCTTATCGTTCTCATTCCCTCTACTGCAGCACCTCATTTCTAATCATTATCATCGGCGCATTAAGGGCTTGTTCTCGCTAATAGGAATCCATTTACCTTTCCTCCTACATTTTCAGATGCCAAGTCAGTGAACCGCAAGAAGCTGGGAGGCTCCTCAGCTTTCCCGTCCCCCAGAGAAGTCTCCATCCTCTTTTCCAGGGATCCGAATCCCAGCGAGGGTCCAGTTCCCTCCTTTTTCCTGAAGGCCCCGGTCACCCGCCCTAGACGTGGAGGACAGACGGGAGCAAGCTTTCCATGGAGGGAGGGAATTAGTCGGTCCCCCAAATCCTGCAATTTGCATTAAAGGGATACAGCGGGAGAATCAGAGGAAGGGAATTGGTGACAGGTGCCGATGACAACGTAATCCCTCCCTCTGAGCCTCACGCTTTGCCCAAAAATTCTCATTAAAAAGGAAAAGCTCCGCCAGACTTGTGACCGAGCTTCTCCTGGCCCAATTTTCTTCTGTTATCTCAGTGTTTGCCTCCTACGCACTGAATAATAACAACAGGAATCATAATTGTGGTATTGGTTAAGCGCTTGCTATGAGTCAGGCACCGTACTAAGCGCTGGGCCGGATACAAGGAAATCGGGTTGGACACAGGCCCCGTCCCACACTGGGCCCACAGTCTTAATCCCCGTTTTACGGATGAGGGAATCGAAAGGAAGTGAAGTGACTTACCCGAGGTCACACGGCAGACAGCAGACCTTGGGCAAGTCACTTCACTTCTCTGTGCCTCCAGCTGGCTCAGGGGAAAGAGCCCGGCCTTGGGAGTCAGAGGTCACGGGTTCTAATCCCGCCTCTGCCACTTGGCAGCTGTGTGACTTTGGGCAAGTCACTTCACTTCTCTGTGCTTCAGTTCCCTCATCCGTCAAATGGGGATGAAGACTGTGAGCCCCACGTGGGACAACCTGATGACCTTGCGTCTACCCCAGTGCTTAGAACAGTGCCTGGAACCTAGTTTAAGAGCTTAACAAATACCACTATTATTAGGGAAGCAGCGTGGCTTGGGAGTCAGAGGTCCTGGGTTCTAAACCCGGCTCTGCCACTCGTCAGATGGGTGACGTTGGGCAAGTCACTTCACTTCTCTGGGCCTCGGTTCCCTCATCTGGAAAATGGGGATGAAGACTGTGAGCCTACGGGGGACAATCTGATTACCGTGTATCCCCCCACACACACCGGCGCTTAGAACAGCACTTGGCACATAGTAAGCGCTTAATGAATACCATTCTTGTTATTATTATTATCCGTAAAAGAGGGATTAAGGTTGCAAACTCTGCGTGGGATAGAGACTCTGTCCAAACGGATAATAATAATGTTGGTATTTGTTAAGCGCTTACTATGTGCAGAGCACTGTTCTAAGCGCTGAGGGAGATACAGAGTCATCAGGTCGTCCCACGTGAGGCTCACAGTCTTCATCCCCATTTGACGGATGAGGGAAGTGGGGCACAGAGAAGTGAAGTGTCTCGCCCACAGTCCCACAGCTGACAAGTGGCGTGATCTGGTACCTTCCCCGGCGCTTAGCACAGTGCCTGGCACATAGTAAGCGCTTAATAAACGCCGTTAAAAATAAAAATGACTGAAGGGGGAAGCCCAAAGAGTGAAGGATGTATTAAGCGTCGCAAAGAGGAATGTGTTTCCTTTGTTCCACTAGGTGGCATCCACTTACCGTTCCGAAAAACATTTTTTCCCTCAAAGTGAAGGGTGGAAAATAGAAGCAATTGCCACGGGGCTACTAATAATAATGTTGGTATTTGTTAAGCGCTTCCTAGGTGCAGAGCACTGTTCTAAGCGCTGGGGGAGATACAGGGTCATCAGGTCGTCCCACGTGAGGCTCACAGTCTTCATCCCCATTTTACAGCTGAGGTCACTGAGGCACAGAGAAGTGAAGCGACTCGCCCACCGTCACCCAGCTGGCAAGTGGCAGAGCCGGGATTCGAACCCGTGACCTCTGACTCCCAAACCCGGGCTCTTTCCACTGAGCCACACTGCTTCCCTATAATAATGATGGTATTTGTTAAGTGCTTACTAGGTGGAGACCACCGGTCTAAGCGCCGGGGGAGATACAGGGCAATCAGGTTGTCCCACGTGGGGCTCACAGTCTTAATCCTCATTTTCCAGATGAGGTCACTGAGGCCCAGAGAAGTGAAGCGACTCGCCCACAGTCACACAGCTGACAAGCGGCAGAGCCGGGGTTCGAACCCATCACCTCCGGTTCCCAAGCCCGGGCCCTTTCCACTGAGCCACGCTGCTTCTCAGGTAACTGAGGCCCAGAGAAGTTAAGTGACTTGCCCACAGTCACACAGTTGACAAGCGGCAGAGTCGGGAGTCGAACCCGTGACCTCTGACTCCCAAACCCAGTCTCTTTCCACTGAGCCAAGCTGCTTGGTTGTCCCTCGTGGTGCTCACACATTTAATCCCCATTTTGCAGATGGGTTAACTGAGACACAGAGAAGTTAAGTGACCCGCCCAAGGTCACACGGCGGACGAGGGGCGGAGCCGGGATTAGAATCCATGTCCTCTGACTCCCAAAATCGGGCTCGTCCCACTAAGCCACGCTGTTTCCCCTACCGTGTGCCAAGCACTGTACTAAGCGCTGAAATCCATCCCGAAATCATCAGGTTGGACGCAGTCCCCCGTGCGAAGGTTAGATAAATCCCTTTCCTATACCGAAAGCACTGACAGTGATTTCTATTACTGGCTGTACGTGACAATTGTGGCTTTTTTTAAGCGCTTACTATGGGCCAGCCACGGTGATAATAATAATCATGGTATTTGTTAAGCGCTCAATATGTACCAGGCACTGCTCTAAGCGCTGGGGTAGATTCAAGCTAATCAGGTTGAACAGTCCCTGTCTCACATGGGGCTCACAAGCTTCATCCCTGTTTTATCGATGTGGTAATTGAGGCCCAGAGAAGTGAAGTGACTCATCCAAAGTCACACAGCAGACGAGGGGCAGAGCTGGGATTAGCACCTGTGATGATGATGTTGGTATTTGTTAAGCGCTTACTAGGTGCAAAGCACTGTTCTAAGCGCCGGGGGATACAAGGTGATCAGGTTGTCCCCCGTGGGGCTCACAGTTTTAATCCCCGTTTTACGGATGAGGTCACTGAGGCCCAGAGAGGTGAAGTGACTTGCCCAAAGTCACACAGCTGGCAAGCAGCGGAACTGTGACCTTCCCAGGCCTGTGCTCTGTCCGCTACCCTATGGATACACTTCTGAAACTTCCAAATAGTGGGGGAGAAAAGTAGTCGCCCAAGTGCTCAGAAAACTTGACTAATGAATGACTCCTATGACTGGGAGACCAGAATCGTTGGTCCTAATTGCCAAAATTTGGAATCCAGAACGAACGTTTTGGCGAGGCTCGATTCCAACTCCAGTCCTCCAGAACGAGGTCTCGCCTTCCAAAGCAGCTAGAGTAACTATACGACATAAAATCGTTCTAGAGAAGCAGCCTGGCTCAGTGGAAAGAGCGCGGGCTTGGGAGTCAGAGGTCATGGGTTCCAATCTCGGCTCTGCCGCTTGTCAGCTGTGTGACTTTGGGACAGTCACTTCACTTCTCTGGGCCTCAGTGACCTCATCTGGAAAATGGGGATTTGTGAGTCCCACGTGGGACAACCAGATCACCTCGTGTACCCCCCAGCGCTTAGAACAGTGCTCGGCACATAGTAAGCGCTTAATAAATGCCATTATTAATGTTGGTATTTGTTAAGCGCTTCCTATGTGCCGAGCACTGTTCTAAGCGCTGGGGGAGATACAGGGTCATCAGGTCGTCCCACGTGAGGCTCACGGTCTTCATCCCCATTTTACAGCTGAGGTCACTGAGGCCCAGAGAAGTGAAGTGACTCGCCCACCGTCACGCAGCTGACAAGTGGCAGAGATGGGATTCGAACCCATGACCTCTGACTCCCAAGCCCGGGCTCTTTCCACTGAGCCACGCTGCTTCTCTTTTAATAACTCATTACTCAGCTATATGGTATAGCGGAATTCACGGTGTGAGTGGTTTGCAGCTTTGGGGATTTCTTTGTTTTGTTTGTTTTTTTTAAAGCAGAAGATTAGGTCATGGGTTCTAATCCCGGCTCCGCCACTTGTCTGCTGGGTGAACTTGGGCGAGTCACTTCACTTCTCCGTGACTCAGTTGCCTCATCGGGAGAATGGAGATTGAGAGTGGGAGTCCCACGTGGACAGGAACTGTGTCCAAGCCCATTTGCTTGTATCCACCCCAGCGCTTAGAACAGTGCCCGGAACATAGGAAGCGCTTAGTAAATACTGTAATTATCATTATTCTTATCATTAAGATCAGAGAGCACACGAGATCCCATCCAATTTGAATGTGCTCAGAACAATGGCTAGAATAAGAAATTGTGGAAGAGACTGAAAATCCCTTTTTCTATTTACTTTTTATGTTAACTGCCTGATTATGCACCTTTAAATTCAGCTAGCAGGGCAAGCGGACCCAGGGTTTGAGGCTTTTAGAGAAGCAGCGCGGCTCAGTGGAAAGAGCCCGGGCTTGGGAGTCAGAGGTCATGGGTTCGAATCCCAGCCCCGCCGCCTGCCAGCTGGGTGACTGTGGGCGAGTCACTTAACCTCTCTGTGCTGCCTCAGAGACCCCATCTGTAAAATGGGGATAAAAAGGGTGAGGCCCACGTGGGACAACGTGATCACCTTGTATCCCCCAGCGCTTAGAGCACTGCTTTGCGCATAGTAAGCGCTTAACAAATACCACCATTTTTATTTTTTAGGCTCAGAAATCCTCACGGCCTTCAGCCCCACACGTGTCAGTGTGTTGGGGGCAGAAGGTGGAGCATCAAAGCCTTAGAAGACACGCTACCCGAGCCGTAGGCCGTATTTTTCATTTTCAACCAAACTGGGCATTACCCGATTCCTTTCTTGCCCCCGAGCTTGGGCTGATTTGCCCGTCGGGCCTGCAACGGGATGCTTGAATTAAGTTTCCAAAGCCGTTGGGCGTTTTCGACCCCGCTGGGGGAAAGGCTACTGAAGCCTATTCAGACAAACGGTTTCCTCACGTCTGCGTCTTAGTTGCTAAAAAGGCCTTTTTCTCTTGAAATCTCTGCAGCTCCTGGCAGAGTTTCCTCAGCCTCAATCTCGTCAGAAAGGACAATCAACCCAAAGTTTTCTTCACTCCCACTCCGCCACCCACTCACACATTCTCTCGGTCCCTCTGTCTCTCTTTCCGTCTCTCTCGGCCTCTCCTGTCTCTGTGTATCTCTCCTCCCTCCCTCTCTTCCTCCCTCTCTGTCTGTTGACGATGTCTACCGACTCAGTTGTCCTCTCCCAGATGCTTAGGACAAGGCGCTGCACACAGTAAGCGCTTGAAAAATATAATGAATTATCATTTGACTACCGATTAGGGAGGGACAGAGGGAAAGGGTGGTGCGGAGAAAGACGTACCATCTCCTTCGATCTCTTTCACACACACACACACCTCCCAGCCCCTCAGCGTTTATGTCTATATCTGTAATTGATTTATTTATATTATTCATTCGTTCATTCAGTGGTATTTATTGAGCGCTTACTACGTGCAGAGCACTGGACTAAACGCTTGGAATGGACAATTCGGCAACAGATAGAGACGGTCCCTGCCCTTTGACGGGCTCACAGTCTGTCTACCCTTCTAGACTGTAAGCTTGTTGCGGGCGGGGACTGTATCTGTTTATACTCAGTGGAAAGAGCCCGGGCTTGGGAGTCAGAGGTCATGGGTTCGAATCCCAGCTCCGCCACTTGTCAGCTGGGTGACCGTGGGCGGGTCACTTCACTTCTCTGGGCCTCAGTGACCTCATCTGTAAAATGGGGATTAACTGTGAGCCTCACGAGGGACGACCTGATGACCCTGAATCTACCCCAGCGCTTAGAACGGTGCTCTGCACATAGTAAACGCTTAACAAATACCAACATTATTATTATCATTATTATTATTATTGTTATATTGTACACTCTGCACCCGGCAAGCGCTCCACAGATACGAATGACTGACAGACGCACACACACGTGCACAAACGGTCGCATTTAAAGGCAGTTGTCTGAGGACTTTTGTGTGTTTTATGGAGCCGGCATCCGAAAAATTCTGCTCTCGTACTGGAGGCCCGATTGCGTCTCTTTCATGCAATTGTCTCCTTTGGGCCACGAGGTGGAAATATGGCGATCCACCGCTATTCTTTCACGTGGCTATTCATAATAGTAATCATAATAATGGTATTTGTTAAGCGCCTACTATGTGCCAGACGCTGTACGAAGCCCTGGGATAGATAAGGGAATCGGGTTAAATAATAATAATGATGGTATTTGTTGAGCTCTATGTGTCAAGCACTGTTCTAAGCGATGGGGTAGGTACCAGGTGATCAGGTTGTTCCGCGTGGGGCTCCCAGTCTTCATCCCCATTTGACAGGTGAGGACACCCTCACAGGGCACAGAGAAGTGAAGCGTCCTGCCCAAAATCACACAGCTGACGAGGGACGGAACACGGATTAGAACCCACGACCTCTGACTCCCCAGGCCGGGCTCTTTCCCCTAAGCCACTCTGGGTTGGGCACAGTTCCTGTCCCACATGGAGCTCACAGTCTCAATCCCCATTTTCCAGATGGGGGAACTGAGGCACAGTGAAGTGACTGGTCCAAGGTCACACAGCAGACAAATGGCGGAGCCGGGATTAGAACCCATGACCTTCCGACTCCCAGGCCCGGGGTCTGTCCACTAAACCGTTCTGTTCCCTTTGTTCTTCCCCCACTTCCCCCCCCCCCCCACGGCCCTTATGTATATATCTGTCATTTTGTTTATTCATATTGACGTCTGTTTATTTGTATCTATGTCTGTCTCCCCCATTCTAGACTGCGAGGTCACTGTGGGCAGGGATTCTCTCTCTTTATTGCTGCATTATACTCTCCCGAGCTTTTGGTGCAGTGCTCTGCACACGGTAAGTGCTCAATAAATACGATTGAGTGAATGAGTAAATGAATATCTGCAGTTTTATTTATTTATATCGATGTCTGCTTATTTGTATTGATGTCTGTCTCTCCCCTCCTCTAGACTGTGAGCTCTTTGAGGGCAGGGATTGTCTCTCTTTATTGCTGTATTGTATTTTCCCAAACGCTTAGTACAGCGCTCTGCACACGGTAAGCGCTCAATAAATGCGATTGAGTGAATGAATCAATGCATGAATGCATGCATGAATGAATGAATGGACAGATGAATGAATGTGCATGAATGAATGAATGCATGGATGGATAATAATAATAGTAATGTTGGCATTTGTTAAGCGCTTACTATGTGCAGAGCACTGTTCTAAGCACTGGGGGAGATACAGAGTAATCAGGTTGTCCCACGTGAGGCTCACAGTCTTCATCCCCATCTCACAGATGAGGTCACTGAGGCACAGAGAAGTGAAGTGACTTACCCACGGTCACACAGCTGACAAGCGGCAGAGCCGGGATTCGAACACACGACCTCTGACTCCCAAGCCCCTGCTCTTTCCACTGAGCCACGCTCATTCTCATGGATGGATGGATGGATGCACAATAATGCATGAATGCGTGGTGCATGGATGAATGAATGAATGTATGAACGAATGAAGTGAATACGATCACAAAGCACCTTACAAGCACTGGGATAAACAGAAGAAAATTGGGCCAGAAGAAACTCTGTCATAAGTCTGTGGAGTTTTTCATATTTAATGAGAATTTTGATGTCCTGATGCCAACCTACTCGCCGTAAGTCCATTTCCTCTGCCTTGCCGATGACGCCCTCACCCACTTCCCGCCTCTGCCCTAGTGCATCCGCCCTCTTCATATCTGACAGTGACTCTCCCCACCTGCAAAACCTCCTTAAACACCCAGCTCCTCCAAGAGGCCTTCCCTGACTAACCCTACTTTTCCTTCCTCCCACTCCCTTCCGGGTCACCCTTGAACTTGGATTTGCAGCCTTTATTCACCCCCTCCCTTACGGCCCACGTCGAGTATGTGCAAATCTGCATTTTATGCATTTATAGTCATGCCCATCCCCCTATAGTCATTGACGGGGGGGGGGAAGGACATCACGTCTACCCAACTCTACTGCACCGCACTCTCCCAAGCACGTACTGCGGTGCTCTACACAGAGTAAAGCGTCCGATAAATAATAACGTTGGCATTCGTTAAGCGCTTACTATGTGCCGAGCACTGTTCTAAGCGCTGGGGTAGATACAGGGTAATCAGGTGGTCCCACGTGAGGCTCACAGTTAATCTCCATTTTACAGATCAGAGAAGTCAAGTGACTTGCCCGCGGTCACACGGCTGACAAGCGGCAGGTCCCGGGATTCCAACTCACGACCTCTGACTCCCCACCCCGGGCTCTTTCCACTGAGCCACGCACCGAGGGATGACTGCGTCTATTGAAATGCAAAATTCTAAGAGGAGTCCGGGTTTTTCTTCCGCCGCCGACGATGGAGGTGTTTCCTCATTTGGGTTGAGACTCTCAAGTGGCTATTGTTTTAACGAGATGCTCATCCCGTCGATTCTATTCCTCGCTACTGTTCTCGTCCGTCCGTCTCCCCCGATCAGACCGCGAGCCCGTCGGAGGGCCAGGGACCGTCTCTATCTGTTACCGATTTGTCCGTTCCAAGCGCTCGGTACAGTGCTCTGCACATAGTAAGCGCTCGATAAATACTATTGAATGAATGAATGAATGAATGAAAAGTGGTAAGAAAACAGACTGCAGACCAACATGGAAACTTCCAGGAACAAAGTGATCAAGGAGCATTCAGAGGGATTAGACTGTAAGTTGGTTGCGGGCGGGAGACGTGTCTACCAACTCCGTTATATTGCACTCTCCCGGTCGCTAAGGACAAGTGCTCTGCCCACGGTGAGCGCTCAGTAAATACGACAGGTCGATTGATTCGGGTGAATTTAATACGAGGGCCCTGTCCACAGTAAGCACTCAATAAATACGATCGACTGCTCGATTGTTCGGGTTATTTTTTCCCCTCCCTCAAATCACCGGACAGAGCGCAGCTTTGGATCGTTCGGCTCTTATATTCATTCGTCCATTCGATCGTATTTATTGAGCGCTCGCTGTGTGCGGAGCGCCGTACTAAGCGCTTGGAAAGTACAATTCGGCCTCAAAGAGAGACATCGATCCCTGCCCACAGCGGGCTCACGGTCTAGAAGGGAGGGGAAATTCAAACCCAGTCGGGCTCAGGTCAATCAGTGTTATGTACTGAGCGTTTACTGTGTTCGAGGCACTGTCCCGAGAGCTTGGGAGAGTATACGCCAAAACGGAGTTAGACGCGTTCCCCGCCCGCAACGAGCTTACGGTCCAGAGAGAATTGGTACAGGCTCGAAGAGAGCCGGTATCTTAAAAACCAGCGGGGGTCAAGGGCGAGTGTTAGAGGGGATTTTTCACGGGAACCGGGAGGTAGGCGGGCGGCCCGGCGATTTAAATGTCCGAAAGCGTCGGGGCGTGAACCGGAGCCGGCCGAACGCTTCCCGCGAGCGCCAAAATGAACCGGGCCCAACGCTTCCCGCGAACCCCCAAATGAACCAGGCATCGGTAGCGTTGGCTAACATAGGAAGGTATGACAGCTTTACTTTTTCCGGAGAGAGCGCTAACGCTTTTCCGGCCTCTAAATACCGAAGGTCGACCGGAGCGTGGGCCGACGAGGTCTCGTTTCCCGGAAGCCCTGCCCTCCCGAAGGGCGGAGGCCCTCGTCGGGAAGACCTCTCCCGCTGGCGGCCCCGCGACGTCCCGGGGGCTCCGGAGGGAGGCCGGCCGGCCCCGCCGTCGGCCGGATGAGCGGCGGGGCTCGCCGGCGGGCGCCCGGGGCCCGGCCCGGCGGAGGCCGCGGCGTCGCTCAGACGTTCTCCTTGTCGAATTCGCAGACGAAATACATGGTGATGTGACAGGACACGTCGTTCCAACCGCCCGAGGCGACCATTTCCACACAGTCCTCCTCGTCGTGAGAGTTATTGGGCTCCCCGCTTCGCCACTTGTTGAAGGTCTGCATGGGGGAACAGTCCGAGTAGACGAAACTCCCTTCCTTCTCCAGGTCGTTGAGGCCGATGAACACTCTGCTGAGCCCGGCTTGGTTGACGTAGGAGGCGATGAGGCCGTTGGTGGCCTCGTCCTTGGGCATGCAGAGGTTCCCGCCTCTCCCT
Organism: Ornithorhynchus anatinus; assembly: GCF_004115215.2. Taxonomy (NCBI): domain Eukaryota; kingdom Metazoa; phylum Chordata; class Mammalia; order Monotremata; family Ornithorhynchidae; genus Ornithorhynchus; species Ornithorhynchus anatinus. The sequence continues at coordinate 4,074,571 of NC_041749.1, forward strand.
TGGCAGTACAGCTGGGCGTCGACGAACCTCTTCTCTTCCTTCACCAGCAGGTAAATCTTATTATCTGTCTCACGCACACCAGCAATAGCTGCGGGGGAGGGCAGTGCTGAAAAGTGAGCACTCGCATTTCTATAAACAAACTTAATGCACACCACACAAAATAGACACACATCGAACAGGACAACACGGCAGCATTACTGAAGAGCAGACCGACCGTCGGTTAAATTCAAACGTGCGGCCCGGGGGCCGGGGGGGACGGCGGGGACCGGGGGGGCCCGGCGGGGGGGGGCACCTACCATTTTTGAGGAATCTTAACTCGGAGGTTAATTGGGTCACTTGGTTGTCCATCTCCCCGATGGCCTTCCGTAGCTGACTGCACTCGCAGGGGATGCCTGTGGGAAATACCGCCGACCGGTCGATCGCTTCGATGGGAGGACGACGGAAGCCCGGGGGCGACGAGAGCGAGGGAGCCGAGGAGGCCTTGGGATCGGAATGCCTTTCCCCGTGGCCCTCGGGAACGGGGGCAACGCGGCCCAGCGAACGGAGCCCGGGCCTGGGAGTCGGAAGGGCCTGGGTTCTAATCCCGGCTCCGCCACCTGTCTGCTGTGGGACCTCGGTCAACTCGCTTCGCTTCTCTGGGCCTCAGCTCCCTGTGTGACCCTGGGAAAGTCACTTCGCTTCTCTGGGCCTCAGTTACCTCATCTGTAAAAAATGGGGATTAAGAGGGTGAGCCCAAGGAAGGACGGGGACTGTGTACTGCCCCAGCGCTTAGAACAGTGCTTGGCACATAATAAGCGCTTAACAAGTGTCATTATTATTATTATCATTATTATTACCTCATCTGTATAACGGGGATTGAGACTGTAAAACCATGGCCCACCTGATTACCTTGTATCTATCCCAGGGTATAGAACAGTGCTTGGCACATAGTAAGAGCTTAACAGATACCATAAAAAAACAGCGTTGCCCAGTGGAAAGAACACGGGCCCAGGAGTCAGAGAACCTGTAAACTCACTGTGGACGGGTAACGTGCCTTCCAACTCTGTTGTTACTGCACTCTCCCAAGCGTCTAGTACAGTGCTTTATACATAGTAAGCACTCAACGGATACCATTGATTGATAATCCCCGCTTTGCCACTAGCCTGCTGTGTGACCTTGGGTAAGTCACTTGCCTTCTCTGCGCCTTAGTTCCCTCATCCGCAAAACGGGGATGCACTGCCCGCTCTCCTTCCTACTTGGACTGGGAGCCCCATGCGGGACCTAATGATCTGGTATCTAACCCAGTGCTTAGTACAGTGCTTGACATGTTCATATCTGTAATATATTTATATCATTTCTATTAAAAGTCTGTCTCCCCCTCTAGACCGTAAACTCACCGTGGGCGGGGAAAGGGTCCGTTTATGGTGGTATCGTCCTCTCCCCACCGCTTAGTACGGTGCTCTGCACGCGGTAAGCGCCCAGTAGAGACGATCGAAGTGAAATAAGCGCTTCGGCGATACCAAAAAAAGTGGCCGAATTCCGTCCTGAAATATGCCTACCGGAATTTGCATTCCGGATTAGACCGTAAGCCCGTCGGACGGCAGGGACCGTCTCTATCTGTTGCCGACTTGTTCGTTCCGAGCGCTTAGTACAGTGCTCTGCGCATAGTAAGCGTTCGATAAATACTATTGAACCTAAACAATGCGACGGAGCTAACGGAAGGAAACCTCTTTCCCTCTAAAGCCATCTGTAGGCCGAATCGTCTGAGGGGGTTTCGGACTGTCCCATAAATAATTCTGACTTCTAAAGCGTTTTGCGATATCCACAAGAATATGATGATGATGGTATTTGTTAAGCGATTACTATGTGCCAAGCACTGTTCTGAGCACTGGGGCAGATGATACAAGGCAATCAGGTTGTCCCCCGTGGGGCTCACGGTCTTAATCCCCATGTTACAGATGAGGGAACTGAGGCACAGAGAAGTTAAGCGGCTCGTCCAAGGTCGCCCAGCTGACAAGCGGCGGAGCCGGGATTAGGACCCATGACCTCTGACTCCCAAGCCCGGGCTCTTTCCACTGAGCCACGCTGCCTCTCTAATAATAATGGTAATTATTAAGCGCTTATTATGTGCTGAGCACTGTTCTAAGCGCTGGGGTAGATACAAGATAATCAGGTTGTCCCCCGTGGGGCTCATGGTCTTAGTCCCCGTTTTACAGAGGAGGTCACTGAGGCACAGAGAAGTTAAGTGATTTGCCCAAAGTCCCACAGCTGGCAAGTGGCAGAGTTGGGACTCGAACCCACAACCTCTGACTCCCAAGCCCGGGCTCTTGCCACTGAGCCATGACTGTAAGCCCGTCAGTGGACAGGGATTGTTTCTATCTGTTGCCGAATTGTACATTCCAAGCGCTTAGTCCATTGCTCTGCACATCGTAAGCGCTCAATAAATACTATTGAATTTCCAACGACTGGCACATCTCAGAGACGCCGGAGGGAACCTCAACAAAGGAAGTATTGTGGAGCCAAAAAGATTTCACAAGTCAGTAGGTTCTCCGGGTTCACTTTGCTCTTCATCTGCCTGCTGGAGGACTTTTTGAACTAGGACGGAAGGAAGGAAGGAAGGAAGGAAGGAAGGAAGGAAGGAAGGAAGGAAGGAAGGAAGGAAGGAAGGAAGGAAGGAAGGAAGGAAGGAAGGAAGGAAGGAAGGAAGGAAGGAAGGAAGGAAGGAAGGAAGGAAGGAAGGAAGGAAGGAAGGAAGGAAATGGAAGGAAGGGAATGGAATGGAAGGGAATGGAATGGAAGGGAAGGGAATGGAAGGGAAGGGAATGGAAGGGAAGGGAATGGAAGGGAAGGGAATGGAAGGGAAGGGAATGGAATGGAATGGAAGGAAGGGAATGGAATGGAATGGAATGGAATGGAAGGAAGGGAATGGAAAGGAAGGTAGGATTCTAAATGAAATTCTGCAGATCCTCGGCATTTTTGCGGTTTTACCTGGTTCTCCGTTTGGCCCGGTCGGCCCCACATCCCCCGGATCTCCCTTCTCACCTGGGAAAGGAAATACAGAGCTCAGCAAGGCCTCGCAGCAGCCCGCCACTTCCATCTCCTAAGGAAATCTCCGGGATGGAGTTTTTCTCGGTTCTTTAAGGCCCTCAAGTTTCTCTGGGCTCTGAGTTACATTCCCCATTTCACCCGAGGCAACTGGTGCGGGCCAGAGAAACTTCAGCTTCAAGTGCACTGGGAGAAGAAGCGGCTCCTTCGGTGGGTTTCAAACCTTGTGGCCCTGAGGTTGGGGGGCTGGATGAGCATCGACTCTCTGCTCCCCCGCTCTGCTCCTTCCACGATTTTTGGAGTATCAATCCTGGCCCCTCTCGGCTCTCTTTTTTTCCAGACTGAAGCGTCCCACTCTAACTTAGTGCTGCTCCTGAGCTTGTTGACCATGAGCCTCCTTAGCCCAAAATCTGACAGGGCCAGGCACGGGGCCAACCTTCCAGTCAATCGATCGGTCGGATTTACTGAGCGCTTACTGTGTGCAGAGCACCGTATTGAACGCTCGGGAGAGGACGATAGAACAGACGCATTCCCTGCCCGCAGCGAGCTTACCGTCTAGAGGGGGAAGACAGACATCAATAGAAATAAATAAATGATGGTTATGGACCCAAGTGCTGTGCGAAAGGACTCCGAGGAGTGGATGCTGTATTGAGCAGCGGGGGGACGGTACTCATTCATCCGATCGTATTTATTGAAGCGCTGTACTAAACGTTTGGGAGAGTACAGTACGCGCCTCCCACCAATCCGTGCAATGACTAATGGCCGGAGGATCGTAGTCCAGTCCGCCAGCCTGTAAGCTTGTGGTGGACAGGAGATGTGTCTGTTATATTGTTACGGTGTCCTCTCCCAAGCGCTTAGCACAGTGTCCTGCACACAGTAAACGCTCAATAAATATCACTGACTCATTACCAGCGTGGCGCAGTGGAAAGAGGCTTGGGAGTCCGAGGTCATGGGTTCGAAAGCCGCCTCTGCCACTTGTCAGCTGGGTGACCGCGGGCGAGTCACTTCACTTCTCGGTGCCTCAGTTACCTCATCTGTAAAATGGGGACTAACTGTGAGCCTCACGTGGGACGACCTGACGACCTCGTATCTCCCCCAGCGCTTAGAACGGTGCTCTGCACATAGTGAGCGCTTAACAGATACCAACATTATTATTACCAGCAGCAAAGGAGACAGGTCTGGGGTGGCTCTAGGAAGAGCAGTAACCCTTTTGTTAACTCTAGAGGTCCGTAATTCTAATAATAATTATTATAAGGAGGGTACGTGTTAAGCAATCACGATGTGCCAAGCCCTGTTTTAAGCACTGGAGTAGGTAGAAGTTAATCAGGTTGGACACAGTCCCCGTCCCACATGGGGCTCACGGTCTTAATCCCCATTTTACGGAAGAGGGAACTGAGGCACAGAGACGTGACTTGCCCAAGATCGCTCGGCAGACAAGTGGCGGAGCCGGGATTAGAACCCAGGTCCTTCTGGCTCCCAGGGCGGTGCTCTATCCCCTATGCGACCCCGCCGTCACGTGTATTCCTGCGGGATGATCAAAAGGAAGGCAGCAAGCCGAAGGCAGATAGTGGTCAAAGAAAGTAAATATTCCTCTCAGAGATCCCAGCTTCTTACCAGGTAGTGATTTAAGGATGGGGCAAAATAAAAACAGTGAGAAGCGAAATGTCACCGAGGGAGGACGGTAGGAAGGATAGAAAAAAATCTCCTGAGTTTTGGTCCCCTTTTTGATTCGATCCCACCCTCATGAATTTGGGAGCAGTCCGGCCTGAGCTTCTATAAGAGTACCAGCGTGGCTCAGTGGAAAGAGGCCAGGCTTCGGAGTCAGAGGTCATGGGTTCGACTCCCGGCTCCTCCACTTGTCAGCTGTGTGACTGCGGGCGAGTCACTTCACTTCTCTGGGCCTCAGTTACCTCATCTGTAAAATGGGGATTAACTGTGAGCCTCACGTGGGACCGCCTGATGACCCTGTATCTCTCCCAGCGCTTAGAACAGTGTTCTGCACATAGTAAGCGCTTAACAAATACCAACATTATTATTACCGATATTTTTTTTCTTATTCATTCAATAGCATTTATTGAGCGCTTACTATGTGCAGAGCGCTGTACTAAGCGCTCGGAATGTACAAATCGGCAACATTTCTTGTGGTAATTATTAAGCGCTTACTACACAGCCAACACTGTGTTCTACACCAGCCGGGTGGAGAAGGGTCCCCCTCCTCTAGCATTTGCACAGAACTCAAGTGTTTCCAGTTATATCAGTTGGTAATCGTGCTTCCTGATTTTCTTTTTAATGAGCGAGTGCCCCCAGAATGTCCAAAATTCTCGTTTGCTAAAAAAAGATTATGTTTCATTCCTCCTTAATTTATGGAAATCTGATTTTTAAAAATTGTATTCTTTCTAAGCCATTTCTCCTCTTGAAGGTCAGAGCAAAATCAGGAAACCAAATAAAGGTTTTCCCTCCTATTTAAAGACCCATGCCTCTGACTTGATTAACCTGCATCTATCCCAGGACTTTAGAACAGCGCTTAGCACATAGTGAGTGCTTAATAGTATCAAAATAACTTTTAAACGTTATTATCATTTAAATCTCCAGTCTGAAATAAAGTCCTTTTCTATCTTTATTAAATTCAAGGAGAGTGAATGTGTTAAAACTATTTGAAAAGGAGATGTGTTTTTCTTGCTGCGAAAGATAGGGAAGAAGGGATTTTAGGAAAATTCCTAGGTATACCCTGAGAGAAACAAACCTAAGAACAATCTAAGTTGGTTTCTATTTTGGGGGAGGAAAAAGAAGGTTTTTTTAAGATTCAGAGAAATCACAAAACGCAGATCTCTCACGGTTTGAATCGTTAGTATTCTCAATACTATCAAGATAATAGCGGAAGATATTAATGATCCCTTTGCTCTTTCGCTATGCACAGAAATCTCCAATTCTACAGTAAAATCCACTCGGTTGTTTCCGTGAAAATGCCGTTTTTTAAAACCTCTCACTAAAGGTGGAATAAATTGCCCAAATGCAGAAGTGATTCGAGATTTATATCTCACTAAAATTCATAAATATCCTCTCAGACGATATTAATAATAGAAAAGAATCGTCCGTCCGCTTGCCGGTGCAGTATCTGGGGAGAGAAGCCGCGTGACCTAATGGGTAGAGCACCGGCCTGGGAGGCAATAGGACCTGGGTTCTAATTCCGACTTTGCTACGACTCTGCCGGGTGACCTCGGGCGAGTCGCTTTGCTTCTCTGTGCCTCGGTGACCTCATCTGTAAAATGGGGATTGAGACTGTGAACCCTATGTGGGACAGGGACTGTGTCCAACCTGAATATCTTGTATCTACCCCAGCGCTTAGAAGACTCACTCATTCAACTGAATTTATTGAGCGCTTACTGTGTGCAGAGCACTGTACTAAGCGCTTGGAAAGTACAATCCGAACAGTGCCTGGTAGTAAGGGCTTAACAAATACCAGAAAAACAAGACAGAGGGTTTACCTGAGGACACATGGATCAAGTGGAGGCCAAACCCAGTCCTCTATGAGCACTGGGAGATTAGGAGGTTTCTAGTGAACATGTTCCAGCTCAAATAGTAATGATAATAATAATAGCGGTAATTCCACAGATGAAAAAACTGAGGCACACAGAAGTGAAGTGACTCACCAAAGGTGACACAGCGGGTAAGTAGCGGAGCCGGGATTAGAACGCAGGTGTCCCGACCGCTAATCCTGCGCACTCCCCATTAGGCCACACTGCTCCTCTGGCACCGTGATGGGATTCAGAAGTCTCGGAGTTTGAAGTGTCCATTCCACTCCCTGCCTCTTCTCCTCCCTCCCTCCGCCGGCATGAAAAACGCCCAAAGGGGAAACCCACAGTTGGGAAATAACAATAATGATAATAATAATAATAATAATAGTATTTGTTAAGCGCTTACTATGCCCCATGCTTACCAAGTGGGAGCAAGAAGCCGTACGGATCCTGAGGCTCAGCTGTATCCACACGTGTCCCAACGCTCCCCCTTAGCAAGGATTTATGGATCCATTTATGACATAGTCGTATCCCATATCTCCATGAATTTATTCTCTTTTCCACACCCCTGGCGGATACCGGGATTTCTGTGTTTTTCCTCCCACCCTCTGTATGTACGTGTTGGTGTGTGTGTGTGTGTGTATATACGTACACAGGTATTATATATAGTGTAGAGATATATACACACTCAAATTTTATACATAATGTATCTATAGTGTATACATACACACACATATATATACGTGTGTTTGTGTGTTAGAGAAGCAGCGCGGCTCAGTGGAAAGAGCCCGGGCTTGGGAGTCAGAGGTCATGGGTCGAATCCCATTTCTGCCACTTGTCAGCTGTGGGACTGTGGGCGAGTCATTTCACTTCTCTGGGCCTCAGTTACCTCATCTGGAAAATGGGGATTAACCGTGAACCTCATGTGGGACAACCTGATTACCCTGTATCTACCCCAGCGTTCAGAACAGTGTTCTGCACCTAGTAAGCGCTTAACGCATACCAACATTACTATACTGTCAGCTTGTATCTCCCATTAGACTGTCAGCTCTCCAAGGGCGGGGAATGAGATCTTTTATTTTTATTGTGCTCTCCCAAGCCTCAAGTTTAGTGATTTCTATAAGCTGGGTGCTCAGTAGATACTATCGAATGCTTACTGACTACCCACTGGGTAGAGAGCAAGGTACCCATGGGTTGGGAGGACACGGCCGGCTAAAATAAAAATGGCCCCAAGTGAAATAAACTGAGAGCGCTCACTCCACGTGGCTGTTCTGGTGGTTTGGGGGTAACCCCCGTCCGTCCTCTGAGCCCAGGCGGAGGCTCGCTATCCCCGAAAGAGCCAACCGTGCCTCTGCCCGGCACTGTGAGAAGCACTGTGGCCCAGTGGAAAGAGCAAAGGCCAGGGAATCGGGAGATAAGCCTTCGAATCTCGGCTCCTCCGCTTATCGGCTGATGACGGGGGGCAAGTGGCTAACATCTCTGGGGCTCATCTGTAAAATAGATCAGGAAAGATCTATTCCTATGGGCTCCGTCCCTCCTATTTTGTGAGCCCTGTGTGGGATGAGGACTGTGTCCGATCCGTTTTGCTTCTAGCGCAGTGCTTGTCGGATAGTAAGTGTTCACCACGTCAGTATTATTACTCAGTCACTCCCTTTCGGTAAGCACCAAAATTTATCCAGAGCGAACGAATCATAAAATGGAAGTCCAAGGAAAGGGGGAACTCGAGATCTTCAAAGAGAAAACTAAAAGTTGGACATGTATAGAGCCAAATAATTGAATATTTCCATCTCGCTGGTCTTAATGATGATCTCTTTACCAAACACGGAGAATGAAACCGACGATAATCTCGAACGAGGGAGGGAAACGGTGTTTGTTCTTTTTAGGCGGCATTTAATATGACGGAGAGCCCCCTTCCAATTTCAGAATCTCGGGGGAAATTGCGACTAGGGACTCAGCGGAAAGATATCTCGTGAAGACGGTCCGGTGGTTGACTCAATCGCATTTTAAACGTGTAGATTTGTAAAAAGGAGGCCGTACTTGATAAGAGGACACTCTGCCTTGACCACAAAAGGAGTTTTTTAAAAGATCAGACTCCCCGAAGCAGCACGGCCCAGTGGACAGAGTCCAGGCCGGGGAGTCAGAAGGACCTGGGTTCTAATTCTGCCACTTGTCTGCCGGGTGACCTACGACAAGTCACTTCACTTCCCTGTGCCTCGGTTACTCCATCTGCAAAATGGGGATTAAGAGCCCCGTGAGAGTCAGGCTCTGTGTCCGAGCTGATTTCTTTGTATGTACCCCAGGGTTTAGAACAGTGCCTGGCACATAGTAAGTGCTTAACAAATACCATGCGCAGAAGGGACTTTCAAAAGTCTAACACGGAAAGCTCGGGAGATACCGAGGTGTTCGATCTGGCCGGATTTCCCAGTTGTGTCTAAGTAGCGCGGATCTATTCGCTATAGCCACCCGAAGTCTTCAAACATCTGATGCTTAAATCCTCCAGACTTTAAGCTTGGCTCAGTGGAAAGAGCATGGGCTTTGAGTTCGAATCCCAGCTCTGCCACTTGTCGGCTGTGTGACTGTGGGCAAGTCACTTAACTTCTCTGTGCCTCAGTTGCCTCATCTGTAAAATGGGGAGTAAGACTGTGAGCCCCACGTGGGACAACCCGATTCCCCTACGTCTCCCCCAGCGCTTAGAACAGTGCTCGGCACATAGTAAGCGCTTAACAAATACCAACATTATTATTATTATTATTAAGCTCCTTATGGGCAGGGAACGCGTCTGCTCATTCTATTGTACTGTACTCTCCCGAGCACCCAGTAAAATAACAACGGCATTTGTTAAGCGCTTACTATGTGCCAAGCACTGTTCTAAGAGCTGGGGGAGATGCAGAGTAATCAGGTGGTCCCACGTGGGGCTCATCGTCTTAATCCCCATTTTACAGATGCTGTAACTCAGGCACAGAGAAGTTAAGTGACTTGCCCCAGGTCAACACAGCTGACAAGTGGTGGAGGAGCGGGGATTAGAACCCACGACCTCTGACTCCCAAGCCCGGGCTCTTGCCACTGAGCCACGCTGCTTCTCTAGTACGTGCTCAATAAATACAGAGAAGCAGCCTGGCGTAGTAGCGAGAGCCCGGGCTTGGGAGTCAGAGGTCATGGGTTCTAATTCCGGCTCCGCCACTTGTCAGCTGTGTGACCTTGGACAGGTCACTTTGCTTCTCTGGGCCTCAGTGACCTCTTCCGTGAAATGGGGATTAAGAACTGTGAGCCCTACGCGGGACAACCTCGTTACCTTGCATCTCTCCCAGCGCCGAGAACAATGGTTGGCACATAGTAAGCGCTTAACAAATACCAACGTTATTATTATTATTAAATGCCACTGATTGATTGACAAGTACAGGACGGCAAATTCTACCCTTCAGGATGGACCAAAACAGAAAGTGTTCCAAGTCTCCCCCGATTGGACCGTACGCCCATCAGTGGGCAGGGATTGTCTCTATCTGTTACCCATTTGTCCATTCCAAGCGCTTAGTACAGTGCTCTGCACATAGTAAGCGCTCAATAAATACTATTAAATGAATGAATGAATTTCAGCAGCAACTGCTGCACTCATCTCGAAGAACCGAAGCGGCGGTTTTCCCCGTAGCCCCTCGAAGGGGGGAAGCGAGAGGGGAACAAAATGGAACCGAGAATACCTTTCGACCCAATGGGACCGATCTTTCCATGGCGACCCACGGTGCCCTTCTGTCCTTGGTCTCCCATATCTCCTGGGCAAAGCAAGACAATGACAGGCATTTAGAAGATTATCCCACCCTTGAAAAGAGAATCACAATCCCGAGAAGCAGCACGGCGAAGTGGCTAGAGCCCGGGCCTGGGAGTCGCGGGTTCCAATGCCGGATCGGCCGCTTGTCTGCTGTGCGACCTTGGGTAAGTCATTTTACTTCTCCGGGCCTCAGTTACCTCATCTGGCAAAGGGGGGTGGAGACTGTGAGCCCCACATGGGACAGGGACTGTGTCCAACTCGATTTGCTGGTGTCCACCCCAGCGCTCAGTACGGTGTCTGGCACGCAGAAAGCGCTTAACAAAATACCATCATTAATAATAATAATAGTAAAAATAGTAAGAGCATTTGTTAAGCGCTTGCAACATGCCAAGCACGGTACTATGTGCCCGGGGTGGATCCAAGATGTCTCCAGCATCTTTTCAGTGGCAAGATTGAGAAAAACCGGCAGTCCACATCCCAATCATTCATTCATTCATTCAATCGTATTTATTGAGTACTTACTGCGCGCAGAGCCCTGTACTAAGCACTTGGGAGAGTCCAATATTACAATTAATAGGCATACTCCCTGTCCACCGAAAGCTCACAGTCTAGAAGGGGAGACAGACAGTAACGGAAATAAATAAATGACGGATGTCTACGGAAATGCCGTGGGGTTGGGAAGGGAGATGAATGAAGGGGACGAGTCAGGGCGAAGCAGAAGGGAGGGGGAGAAGAGGAGAGGAGGGAAAGGAGTCCGGGAAGGCCTCTTGGAGGAGATGGGCCTTCGATAAGGCTTTGAAGCAGGGGGAGAAACCGGATATCGATTTCTTTATGGTATCCAACAGAAGGAAGAGGAAAAGTGTCAGTGGACGGAGCCGGGCTTGGGAGTCAGAGGTCATGGGTTCGAATCCCGGCTCTGCCACTTAGCTGGCTGACTGTGGGCAAGTCACTTCCCTTCTCTGTGCCTCAGTTACCTCCTCTCTGAAGTGGGGATTAAGACTGTGAGCCTCACATGGGACAACCTGATCACCCTGTATCTCCCCCCAGAGCTTAAGAACAGTGCTCGGCACATAGTAAGCGCTTAACAAATACCGACATTACATTATTTATTATAGACAGGCACTGAGTCCAACCCCGTTTGCTCGTATCCACCCCATCCCGGCTTAGTACAATGGCTGGTACACAGTAAGCGCCTAACAGATACCATAATTATTATTATTATTATTATAATGGACGTAAGGTCATTATTGCTCCTGTCGGTACTTACATTATGAGATCCCCAGGTGGAACAGAGACTGCGTCTTGTATCTACCCCAGCACTTAGTACAGTCCCTGGCACCTAGTAGACCGTAAGCTAGTTGTCGTCAGGGAATGTGTCTGTTATATCGATCTAATGTACTCTCCCAAGTTCTTAGTACTGTGCTCTGAACACCGTAAGCGCTCAATAAATCAGATTGACTGACATCATAGTAAGCGCCTAAAAAAATCACGATTATTATAATTACTCTCTCATCTCCGCTTATTATTCAGTACGACCCTAAGCAGTGTCTCCGTAAACTCCTCGAGAGCAGAGATCATTTCTACCAACTGTATTGTATCCAATATCTTACATCTACCCCAGCGCTTAGAATAGTGCTTGGCACATAGTAAGTGCTTAACAAATACCATCGTCATCATCGTATGGTAAACGCTCAATAGATACCATTGGTTGATGCCCTTCTTCCAACCTAAGGCATGGTTGGGGATGTAGTTTAGAATATTCATCCATTCAGTCGTGTTTGTTGAGCGCTTACTGCGTGCAGAGCACTGGACTAAGCGCTGGGAAAGTACAATTCAGCACCAGAGAGAGAGAATCCCTGCCCACAACGGGCTCACGGTCTAGAAGGGGGGAGACAGACATCAAAACGAGTAAACAGGCATCAGTAGCATCAGTAGAAATAAATAGACTTATAGATTACCCAGTGCACCCTCCCGTGCCCTTATTCATTCATTCAATCATATTTATTGAGTTCTTACTGTGTGCAGAGCACTGTACTAAACGCTTGTGTGGGGGGCTGGGAGCCGGGGAAGAGCACAGGGAGCAAGACAGTTGAACTTCCCCTCAGCATTCAAACTTAAATAACTTTTCCTCTAAATATTTCTCTCATTTCTCATTTCTATCGGTGTTTTCTGCCTCCAATTTCAGGGGAGAACTAGTGCCTTAGACCGTGAGCCCCATGTTGGACACGGGCCGTGTGACCTCGGGCACGTCGTCTCACCTCTGCGGGCCTCAGTTTCCTCATCTGGGCACTCCATGTATCTACCCAGCGCTTAGCCCAAAGTGAGTGCTCGATCAATGCCGTAATCAAGACGCCTCTTCTACAGAGAAGATGTGTCAGAGTGCAGACAGATAAGCCGAGATCATTAGGCTCTAGGGGATTCGCTCTAGAAGAAACCCGTAGAATGATAAATGTAAATGGACTTTTCTCCACATAAATTTTCCCACCTTAACTGAGAGATTAATTAATGCTTTCTTTCACCAGTTGATGTATTCAAGGAGTAGAGAACTCATGCCGGCATCGTACGTAAATTATAGCCGGAGGAGGATTTAAAAGCCTTTCGCTGTTAGCCCGCCTCAAGAGATTTGGCAGTTAATGCTCTCCTTGAATGATTTGGGGATATTTACGTGCTGATTCTTTCTCATAAATCATCCGGACTCCTTTAAGACAGGCTTGGGGGTGCGGACGAGACCCTCTCAGTGCTGCCCGGTCCAGGATCTGGTGGTCTGAAGGAAACGCTGATTAGTGCCCGTCGAGGCTCTCTGGCTCTCTGGGTCATTCCTTCATTCGGTAGTACTTATTGAGCGCTTACTATGTGCAGAGCACTGTACTAAGTGGGTTGTGTGACCTTTTGTGGTTGGCAGGGACAGAACCCTCTCCTTTAGCCTTTCTCCCAGCCCCTGCTTTGCCAGCCACTGGGCCTGGGGGCATCAGAGTCAGCTGGGCCCTGGCCAGAGGTTGAGGGAGAGAGAAGGAGAGAGGGAGAGGGAGAAGGAGAGGAAGAGAGAGAGAAAGGGAGAGAGAAAGGAAGAGAGTGGGAGAGAGGAAGAGGAAAAGGAAAGGGGTGAGGGAGGAGAGGGAGAGAAAGGGAGAAGGGGGGGGCGAAGGAGAGAGAGGGAGGGAGAGAGAGAGAAGGAAGGAGAGAGAGGGAGAGGGAGGGAGAGGGGAAGAGGAAAAGAAAAAGGGTGAGGGAGAAGGAGAGGGAGAAAAAGGGAGAAGGGGTGAAGGAGAAGAGGGGGGAGGGAGAGAGAGGAAGAGAGAGAGAAAAAGAGAGGGAGAGAGAGGAGGAAAGGAGAAGAGAGGGAGAGAGAGAGAAAGGGAGAGAGTGGGAGAGGGAGGGAGAGAGGAAGAGGGAAAGGAAGGGGTGAGGGAGGAGAGGGAGAAAAAGGGACAAGGGGGGAAGGAGAAGGGGGGGGGGGAGAGAGAGGAAGAGAGAGAGAAAAAGAGAGGGAGAGAGAAGAGGAAAAGAGAAGAGAGGGAGAGAGAGAGAAAGGGAGAGAGTGGGAGAGGGAGGGAGAGAGGAAGAGGGAAAGGAAGGGGTGAGGGAGGAGAGGGAGAAAAAGGGACAAGGGGGGAAGGAGAAGGGGGGAGGGAGAGAGAGAGGAAGAGAGAGAGAAAAAGAGAGGGAGCGAGAGGAGGAAAAGAGAAGAGAGGGAGAGAGAGAGAGAGAGAGAAAGGGAGAGAGTGGGAGAGGGAGGGAGAGAGGAAGAGGGAAAGGAAGGGGTGAGGGAGAAGGAGAGGGAGAGAAAGGGAGAAGGGGGGGGACGAAGGAGATAGAGGGAGGGAGAGAGAGAGAAGGAAGGAGAGAGAGGGAGAGGGACGGAGAGGGGAAGAGGAAAAGAAAGAGGGTGAGGGAGAAGGAGAGGGAGAAAAAGGGAGAAGGGGGGAAGGAGAAGAGGGGGGAGGGAGGGAGAGAGAGGAAGAGAGAGAGAAAAAGAGAGGGAGAGAGAGGAGGAAAGGAGAAGAGAGGGAGAGTGAGAAAGGGAGAGAGTGGGAGAGGGAGGGAGAGAGGAAGAGGGAAAGGAAGGGGGTGAGGGAGGAGAGAAGGGAGAGAAAGGGAGAACAGAGGGAAGGAGGGAAGGAGAAGAGAGACGGAGGGAAAAAGAGATGGAGGGAGGGAGAGAGGAGAAGAGGGAGAGGGAGTAGAAAGGGAGAGAGAGGGGGAGAGAGTGGGAATCAACAGTATATATTGAGCACTTGCTATAATAATAATAATAATAATGATAATGATGACAGTATTTGTTAAGCGCTTACTATGTGCCAAGCACTGTTATAAGTAATGGGGTAGATGCAAGTGATGCCTGCCTACTTGTTTTGTTTTCTTGTCTATCTCCCCCTCCTAGACTGTAAGCCCATTGTTGGGTAGGGATTGCCTCTATCTGTTGTCCACTTGTACTTTCCGAGCGCTCAGCACAGTGCTCTGCACACAGTAAGCGCTCGATAGGAATGAATGAATGAATGAATGAATGAATGAATGTCCATCGGCCCAACCTGTGCTTCCTTTGGGTTGGTTTCTTGCTCCTTCCTTCCCTGCCCCCCCCCACCCTTCCACACTCCCACCCCGGCCACGCTCCTCTGGCCAGCACCACCTTCCCCACAAAGAGGAAGAGGAAAATATTTCCTTCGTCCCCACCACGGAGTCCCCCCCGCCCCCAACCGCTCGCTCCCAAACCGGGGATTGGGAACCCTGGAGGCCATAGAAAGAGCACAGGCTCGAGAGCCGGGGGCTCCGGGTTCTAATCCCGACTCTGCCACTTGCCTGCTGGGTGACTTTAAGCAAGTTAGCCAACCCCTCCTTACCTCAGCTGTAAAACGGGGAATAAATGACTATTCTCTCTTCCCTTTAGACTGTGAGCCTCTCGTGGGACGGGGACTGGGTCCAAGCCGACGATCTTGTATCTAGCCTCCGGTGATCGAGACGGTGCGTGGCCCATAAGGAGCCCTCAACCAATATCGTTATTATTACTACTATATGAACTCTGCCTCCCACAGTCAGAAGGAGAATCTTTCACCCTCAGGCTTTAACCTTCTGAAGAGAATGAAGGCCTCGCGCTATCCCCATCCTTCCACGGCAGAGACCTGAGATCACGCTGGAGAGAATCCTCTCCCGCTGGCCGCAGGATTGCAGGCCAACAGCTGGAAATCACCCTGCCTTAGTGAAAGGGGTAAGAGTAGGAGAAGTCCAAGTACTTCACTTCTCTGTGCCTCAGTGACCTCATCTGGAAAATGGGGATGGAGCCTGTGAGCCCCACGTGGGACAACCTCATTCCCTTGTATCTTCCCCAGAGCTTAGAACAGTGCTTGGCACCTAGTAAGCACTTAACGGAAGTAAAGCTCATTGTGGGCCGGAAACTTAATAATAATAATAATGATGTTGGCATCTGTTAAGCGCTTACTATGTGCCAGCACCGTTCTAAGCGCCGCGGTAGACACAGGGCATTCAGGTTTGTCCCACGTGGGGCTCACAGTCTTAATCCCCATTTTACAGATGAGGTAACTGAGGCACCGAGAAGTGAAGTGACTTGCCCAAAGTCACACAGCTGACAGGTGGCCGAGCCGGGATTCGAACCCATGACCTCTGACCCCAAAGCCCGTGCTCTTTCCACTGAGCCACGCTGCTTCGCTACCAACTTGTCTACCAACGCTATTCGATTGTACTCTCCCAAGCGCTTAGTACAGTGCTCAATAAATACTTGTTGATATCACCCCACTCTCAGCTCCTCAGCACTTAGGTAGAGGACCCTACGCTCCTCCATTTCCCTTATATGTCATTGAATTCAATGTCCACCTCTCCTTGAGAAGCACCGTGGCCGAGTGCAAAGAGGCCGGGCTTGGGAGTCAGAGGTGGTGGCTTCTTATCCCGGCTCTGCCAGTTATCGGCTGCGTGACTTTAGTCAAGTCACTTCACTTCTCTAGACCTCAGTGACCTCATCTGTAAAATAAGGGTTAA
The DNA here is from genome assembly GCF_004115215.2 of Ornithorhynchus anatinus. Taxonomy (NCBI): domain Eukaryota; kingdom Metazoa; phylum Chordata; class Mammalia; order Monotremata; family Ornithorhynchidae; genus Ornithorhynchus; species Ornithorhynchus anatinus. The sequence goes on from NC_041749.1 coordinate 4,090,861, forward strand.
TAAGACTGGGAGCCCCACGTGGGACAACCTCATTCCTTTGCATCTTCCCCAGAGCTTAGAACAGTGCCTGGCACCTAGTAAGCGCTTAACAAATACCGTTATTATTGTTATTATAGATTGCAAGCCCTCGTGGGCAGGGATCATGTCTACCGAGTCCACTGTATTGTTTTCTCCCGAGCTCATCGTTCAGGGTTCCGCGCACAGCGAGTGCTCAGTCGATACCACCGATTGATTGATTTGATATATGCAAAGAGAGTCATCGAAATAAATAATTGAATGTACAGTTGAATGCTGAGGGTGAGTCCAGATGCATTCCCAAGAGCTAGGCATGTCTGATGGGTTTAGGATGACGGGAATAAATTAGGAAGGCCTCCGAATGCGGAAGACTCCTCAAACATTCCTTAGCTCTGTTCCCTCTGCAGGCAAAAGTGATGTTTCTGCTGGAGTCTAGTGAATGTAAATGCCCAGTTGAGATTCATTCATTCATTCAATGGTATTTATTGAACATTTACCGTGTGCAGAGCCCTGTATTAAGCGCTTGGGAAGTGCAATTCGGCAGCAGATAGAGACAATCCCTACCCAACAACGGCTTCACAGTCTAGAAGGGGAGATGGGTTTTCCCAGTGCGTCCAAAATGCTTCAGATAACGAAAGCCTCCGAAACTTTATGCGGCTGACCAGCGAGCCTGGTGGCGGTAATTGGACTCTAAGATACGACGGGGTTATTAAAGATTACACCAGGAGGCTGAACCGGGCTTCTAGCGGTCCTTAGCGATCCATTTTTGAAATTAAACAGACATAAATGTACTCCGTAAATATAACGTGATACATAAACACATTACATTTGCTCCTGGTGACCTCATGTCCCTTGGAATAAACATGGCCCAGGACACAGCAGTTATCAATAAGAGACAGGGGGACGAAGATGGCATTTATTATTCAGAAATACAAGTTTAAGTTCTCTCTCCCCCCCTCCCCCGCAAGCATTCAGCTGAATCAGCCTCATTTTTGGAGATGATCTCTGACTTTCTTCTATAAAAAGAGGAAAGAAGAGGGACCTTGACCTACCAACTCCGTTACGGTGTTCTCTCCCCAGTGCTTAGTAATGATAATAATAATAATAACGACGCTAATAACTGTGGTATTGGTTAAGCGCTATGTGCCGGGCATCGTACTAAGCGCCGGGGTGGATACGAGCAAATTAGATTGGACAGAGTCCCTGTCCCACGTGGGGCTCCCAGTCTTAACCCCCATTTTAGGTGACTGAGGCCCAGAGAAGCGAAGTGACTTGTCCAAGGTCACGCAGCAGACCAGCGGACAAGCAGAGAAGTGAACGATTTAGGTCGCTCTTGGGGTCGGCGAGCCTTTCAGGACCGTCAACTCGGGGACGTTACCTTTGTCTCCCGGCGGGCCGACTCTCCCGGGCCGTCCCGGAGCCCCTTTCTCTCCTTTGTCTCCGACCTCCCCTGGAAAAGAAACCACACACGTTCAGGACCGTTTCGAGAAACCGCCAGTTGTCGGGAACCTATTGGAAGCCACCGATTCTTCAAACGCTTAATAGTCACCCTATTTTCAGGACCATTTCAAGAACCCGCCCGTTGCCAGGGACGCTTCGGAAGCCACTCGTTCTTCAAACGCTTCATATTCGTCCTACCCTGCCGCCCCGCCACACTTACGTACGTATCCGTCGTTTATTTATTTTCACACCTGTCTGCCCCTCTAGACCGTGAGCTCCTTGTGGGCAGGGAACGTGGCCGCCCACTCTACTGTACTGCACTCTCCCCAACGCTTAGTACAGCGCTCTGTACACAGTAAGCGCTCGGCTCCGCCACTTGTCTGCTGTGTGACTTTGGGCAAGTCGCTTAAATTCTCCGTGACTCGGTGACCTCATCTGTAAAATGGGGATTGAGACCGTGAGCCCCACGTGGGACAAGCTGATTACCTTGTATCCCCCGCAGTGCTTAGAACAGTGCTTGGCACATAGTAAGCGCTTAACAAATACCTTTACTATTATTATTATTGTTATTAATGAATGCCTTCGCTCGATTGATCAGCGGAAACGAGGGAAACGATAAGGGATAATGTCAAGATCCAATTACAGAGTCAGTGGGAACGAGAAGCAGCGTGGATTAGTGGCAAAAGCACGGGCTTGGGAGTCAGAGGACCTGGGTTCTAATCCCGACTCCGCCACTTGTCTGCTGTGTGACCTTGGGTAAGCCGCTTAACTTCTCTGTGCCTCAGTTCCCTCATCTGTAAAATAGGGATTGAGATTGTGAGCCCCACGTGAAACAACCTGATTATCTTGTATCCGCCCCCCCAGCGCTTAGAACAGCGCTTGGCACATTGTAAGCATTTAACAAATACCATTATTATTATTAATGGGGCAAAGGGGGAAATAATAATAATAATTGTGGTATTTTCTAAGTGCTTATTACAGTGCCAAGCACTGTACCAAACAACGGGGTAGATGCAGGAAAATCGGGTCTCATATGGGGCTCACAATCTAAGTAGGAGGGAGCCCGGGAGGCGAATCCCCATTTTAGAGATGAAGAAATGTAGGCACAGAGAAGTTAAGTGACCAGCCCGCAGTAGCTGGGTGGTGGATCCAGGATTAGAATCCAGGTCCCCCGACTCGCAGGCCCGTGCTCTTTCCCCTAGGTCATGCTGCCTCCCTGGAAAAAAAAAAAAACAGGGAATGGGGGGAAAACACATAAAAAAAGGAAAACAAAATAATATGGGAATGAAAAGTAGAAGTTTCACCCTAAGTCGACAACATCATACAGGACTCTGACTTACCAGCGTGAACATTATTAGCTAGATTTGAAGATTTCTGGGGTTCTTTTCCTAGATTAGCGATGGCCCTCAGTAAGCTTTTTAAAGTAATCTCATTATTAATAATAATAATGCCATTACCGAGCACTTACTACTTGTCGAGAAGTGTGGTAGATGCGAGATCAGCATATCGGACGCGGTCCCTGCCCCAAAACTCCAAGAAGGAGACTATTTTATCCCCATTTTAGCAATGTAGACCCAGGCAGAGAGCGGGGAAGTGATCGCCCCATTCCTCGCGGCCACACTGCCTCCCTTGAAAACTAGCTCTTATAAACACGGGATCGAATGGTGCGGCACAGCTACTCTGCTCCATTGGCCCGAAGCCCTATTTAACCTGGCTCCTTTCAGGAGCTCCGAACACCATTTAAGTCTCGTGGCAGGTCGCACTACATTGCTCAATTTTTATGTGGTTGTGGGTGGTGTTTTTTTAGGGTATTTTTGAAGTGCCTACTACGTGCCGAACACTTCATCAGGTGCCGGGGTAGATACGAGAGAATCGGGTTGGACACAGGGTCCTATGTGGGGCTCGCGGTCTTAATCCCCATTTTACAGAAGAGGTCACCGAGGCCCAGAGAAGTGAAGTGACTTGTCCAAGGTCACACGGCAGACGAGTAAGCGGTGGAGCCGGGATCAGACCAGAGTACGAGCGAACGGCTAGTGGAAAGAGTGATGGTGAACAAGCTGACGACCTAGTTTCTTCACAGATGTTCAAACCTTTTCGAAAGGTTACAGTGCGGCATCTACTCTGAGTGGGTGACGTGGAGGTGCTCAAGGAGGACTTAATAATCGCGGCATTTATTAAGCACTTTTCTATGTGCCTCGCACTGTACTAAGCGCTGGGGAAGACACGACATCATCAGGTCGCCCTTGGGGCTCACGGTCTAATAATAATAATAATGTTGGTATTCGTTAAGCGCTCACTATGTGCAGAGCACCGTTCTAAGCGCTGGGGTAGACACAGGGGAATCAGGTCGTCCCACGGGGGGCTCACAGTCTCAATCCCCATTTTACAGATGAGGTAACTGAGGCACAGAAAAGTGAAGTGGCTCGCCCAAAGTCGCACAGCTGACAAGTGGCAGAGCCGGGATTCGAACCGATGAGCGCTGACTCCAAAGCCCGTGCTTTTTCCACGGAGCCGCGCTGCTTCTCTAAGTAGGAGGGAGAACAGGTACTCAATCTCCTTTTGCAGACGAGGGAACTGAGGCCCAGAGAAGTAAAGTGACTTGCCCAAGTTCACACAGCAGGTATGTGAAGGAGTCAGGATTAGAACCCAGATCCTCTGACTCCAAGGCCCGGGCTCTTTCCTTTAGGCCCCGCTGCTTCCTAATGCTCTACGCTGCTGAACTAGAGATCGGCAGCACTAGCTGCACGAATCTAATAATAATAATAATAATTATGGTGTTTATTAAGCATTTACTATGCTTACTACGCACTTACTAGGCTTCTAGAGAAGCAGCGTGGAAAGAGCCCGGGCTTGGGAGTCAGAGGTCGTGGGTTCTAATCCCGGCTCCGCCGCTTGTCCGCTGTGTGACCTTGGGCGAGTCACTTCACTGCTGGGTGCCTCAGTTCCCTCATCTGTAAAATGGGGATGAAGACGGTGAGCCTCACGTGGGACAACCGCATTACCTTGTATCTACCCCAGCGCTTAGAAAAGTGCTCGGCACATAGTAAGCGCTTAAATCCCAACATTATTATTATGTGCCGAGCAGTGTACTAAGCGCTGAGGTAGATGTAAACAAATCGGGTAGGACACAGTCCCTTGTCCCACGTGGGGCTCACGGTCTCAATCCCCATTTTACAGATGAGGTCACCGAGGCCCAGAGAATAATAATAGTAATAATAACGGCATTTGTTAAGCGCTGCCTATATGCCAAGCCAAGTGCTGGGGTAGATACAAGGTGATCAGCTTGTCCCACGTGGGGCTCAGAGTCTTAATCCCCACTTTGCGGATGAGGTCACTGAGGCCCAGAGAAGTTAAATGACTTGCCCAAAGTCACACAGCAGAAAAGTGGCGGAACAAGGATTAGAACCCATGACCCCCCGACTCCCAGGCCCGGGCTCTAGCCACTATGCCGTGCCCCAGCTGTTTGCAGAGCACCGTAGCGGGTGCGAAGGGACCCCGAGTCTGCCTCCAGGAGCTTTTACATTCAAAGATCCAGACAGTCCCTTCAGGAATGCCTCCCCCCACCCGTTTCCTCCACTCTCATTCCCATTCCGCTCGACAAACCTGGGATGGAAGGGGCGAGACCCAGCGGGAAGAGCCCGGGGCCTGGGAGTCAGAGGACGCGGGTTCTAATCTCGCTCCGCCACCTGTCTGCTCCGTGACCTTGAGCAAGCCACCTAACTCCCCTGTGCCTCAGTTGCCTCATCTGGAAATCGGGGATCAAGACTGTGAGCCCCACGGGGAACAACCTGATTACCCCGTATCCACCCCAGTGCTTAGAACAGAGCTTGACACACAGTAAGCGCTTCACAAATACCATAATTATTATTATAATTCTAGCACTTAGTACAGAGAAAACACTTAACAAATGCCACAGTTTTAATTATGAACGAATTGTCTCCCCCAGCGCTTGGAGCCGTCGAAAGACTTTAACTCCGGCGGGGACATCCATAAAGGGAGTCCCTGGGTGAAGGGGCGAGAAGTAGCGTTGCTTAGTGGAAAGAGCCCGGGCTTGGGAGTCAGAGGTCGTGAGTTCTAATCCCGGTTCCGCCACTTGTCTGCTGTGGGACTCTGGGCAAGTCACTTCACTTCTCTGTGCCTCAGTTCCCTCATCTGTAAAATGGGGATTAAGGACTGTGAGCCCTACGCGGGACAACCTGATGACCCTGTATCACCCCAGCCCTTAGAACTGCGCTTGGCACACAGTAAGCGCTTACCAAATGCCCACATGAATTAATTAAGCGTCCAAGAAAGCAGCGCGGGCTGCGGGTGAGAGGGAGGAACTTTACCTTTGAGGCCTGGAACAAGAATCTGGACAGAACAGGACTCTTCCGCAATATGTTGAGGATATCCAGATCTTAGCAAAGACAGGAAGGCGAGGCTAATTGGAGTCATTAAGAAAACCAGATCTCTCTTCATAATGAGGGCCTGCGGGTCACCGACTCCTGAATAAAAGAATGAATAAACAGTTACGGGAATTCTAAAGCCTCTGAACCCCGCTCCGGACAGTGTGCAGCGTAGTAAACTGTAGCTGCCCTCTCTCCCGGCCGCCAGTTCGAATGCTGAGCGGAAAAACGACGCTAATTGTCCGGCAGTGGATTAGGCGCCTTTTCTCCTCTTATCTTCCTAATGAGTCCCTGGGAAACACCAGTTGAGTATCTAAGAAATGCTCTCTGCTGGCTTTTAGGGTCACGGGGGCGTTTCGGTTACATGTGTTTGATATGTGATATCAAACACGGAGGGGCCTGGGACTCAGAAGGACCTGGGTTCTGATTCCGGCTCCGCCGCCCGTCTCGTGGGTGACCTTGGGCGAGTCCTTTAACATCCCCGTGCCTCATTTACCTCATCTGTAAAGTGGGGATTAAGACGGAGCTCCATGTGGGACAGGGAGCCTGTCCAACTTCATTTGTTTGGAGAGAAACAGCCTGGCTTAGTGGAAGGAGGCCGGGCTTGGGAGTCAGAGGTCGTGGGCTCTAATCCCGGTTCCGCCACTCGTCTGCTGTGTGACCTCGGGCAAGTCGCTTCACTTCTCTGGGCCTCAGTGACCTCCTCTGTAAAATGGGGATGAAGACTGTGAGCCCCACGTGGGACAACCTGATCACCTTGTATGGACCCCGGCGCTTAGAACAGTGCTTGGCACCTAGTAAGCGCTTAACAGATACCATTATTATTACTATTAAATACTTGGCACTTAATACAGTGCCTGACACATAGCAAGTGCCTAACGAATACCATTCCCCAAAAAAAGATTTGACTGGGTCAGGGAGAAGGGAGATTAAGAGCGAATGTTTCATATTGTCTTCACTGATTTCATTTTTTTAAGCGCTTGCTACGTGTCAAGCACTGTTCGGAGGTGCAAGTTAAAGGGTGGGACGCAGTCCCTGGCCCTCATGGGGCTCACAGTCTGAGTCGGAGGGAGAACGGATATTAAATCCCCATCGTACGGATGAAGAAACGGAGGTGCAGAGAAGTGAAGCGATTTACCCGAGGTCACACAGCAGGCAAGTGGCGGGGCCGGGATTAGAACCCGGGACCAGGGCCCTTCCCCCAAGGTCGCGCTCCTTCTCTACTGTCTCCCCGGCTCATCTGCGGCGCCCAGATGTCTGACTTGCTCATGGCTCTTATAAAGTGCTTTGTGATCATTAGTCAAAGTCCCCATAACACCTCGAGAAGCAGCGTGGCCTAGTGGGTAGAGCGCAGGCCTGCACGTCAGCAGGACCTGAGTGCTAATCCCACCTCCACCACTGGATCTGCTGTGGGACCTTGGGCAAGTCGCTTCACTTCTCGGTTTCTCATTTCCCTCATCTGGAAAACGGAGATTAAGACTGTGAGTCCCAGGTGAGACACGGACTGCGTCCCACCCGATTAGCTCCTACCTACCCCGGCGCTTGGAACAGTGCCTGGCACAGAGTAAGTGTTTAAGAAATACCCCGCCTAGGCCCCCCTCCGCCTCACACATGCTGCCCTCCGCCCACCCATTCGCTCATCACACTCCACGTCACCGCGTTAACCTGACCCGACAGGGAGAGAGCCCCAACCACTGATGTTATATCATCGATTCCTCCACCCGAGGTCATTCATTCACTCATTCATTCGTTCCGCCGCCTTTATTGAGCCCTTACCGTGTGCGGAGCACTCCACTGAGCGCTTGGGGGAGTGGAATCTAACAAGTAAACCGACACATTCCCCGCCCACAACGAGGTCAGGCCCGAAGGTCACCCGGCGACACGCCATCACGAACGGTGACGGGCCCGTCGAGGGGAAGCCGAACCCAAAACGTGCCTCCGAATCCCATTTTCTCCCGATAAAACATTTGGGACACTGAAAAAGCCATTTTACAATTAGTTCTTGTTAATCAGCCCCAAAGAACCGGAGAGATCACGGTGGCTACAAACTTCCTTCTCAGAAGCACTACGAACGTGACTATGAACACGACGAACGTCACTGTGACTATGAACACGTAGGACGTTTTAGTTGTTAGATTTGACACGTTCGTCTCCAGAAAACAGGATCGTCTCTCACTGACTCTAAAACAGAAAAAGGAAAATGGACCTCAAGGCGTTCCACCTAGAAAGACCTTCCTCCTTTCTCTCCTCATTGCATCTCTCTCTCTCTTTCCCTCCCCACGTCTCTCTGTCTCTCTCTCCCTCTCTCACCAAATACTAAAATGCATCCCTTTCCCATCCAAGCCCTGTGAGCTTGGAAGTCGGAAAGCACCATCACCCGCAGAACCTTTTTCTGACAAAAACAAGGTCTCAGAACGGCCTAACCTCTGGATTTACGCCCGGGAAACCCGTCCAGGTGAAGGGTCACATTCCTCCTGCCGTGCTTCCCCAGAGGTGGAAGCTCTACAGCCGGTTTCCAGTGGAGAATTCCAGCTGTCTTCAAACATCCTCCCTCATCTTACTTTTCCTGGTCTAAACGTTGGCTCTCCGTTGCGATCAGTAATTGAATCGGTTAATCAATCACCCCTCCCTCGGCCCCACACGCACTTATGTACATATCCATAATTTATTTATTTATATTAGGGTCTGTCTCTCCCCGTGGACTGTAAGTTTGGTGTGGGCAGGGACCGCGTCTGTTTATTATTGTATCGTGCCCTCCCCGCACACGGTGAGCTCGCAATAAATACGATTGATTATAGAAGACGGCTGAGCAACCACTGCTTAGTAGAGAGCTTTGCACACAATAGATACTTAATAAATCTTGCCATTAGCGTACGCTTTCTAGGCTATGTATTTTCCAAGGTTTCAAATGTTAAAAATGTTTCATTTCTAGGTACGGTAACCGAAAGGTCATCACGGTTCGACAGTGTAGATGGGTGATGAAAATCTGGTGTCCCCCCGCACTGATAAGCACACAATAAATAATAATAATAATAATAATAACGTCGGTATTTAAGCGCTTACTATGTGCCGAGCACTCTCCTAAGCGCTGGGGTAGATACAGGGTCATCAGGTTGTCCCACGTGAGGCTCACAGTTAATCCCCATTTTACAGATGAGGTAACTGAGGCACAGAGAAATTAAGTGACTCGCCCACAGCCACCCAGCTGACAAGTGGCAGAGCCGGGATTCGAACCCATGACCTCTGACTCCCAAGCCTGTGCTCTTTCCACCGAGCCACGCTGCTTCTCAATACTTGCTGACTAGCGGAATGGCCGCTGTTGATTGGCTCCGGAAAGCCCACAGTCTGTTGTGCTTTTTTAGAACGAAATGAAAAGCTGTGAAATTTAGTAAAGTTGACCCGGGAATCCCCTTCCTAGGAAGAAAAAACAAAATCCGTCAGGCAACGCGGTCAACACCAATAGAGAAGGAAAACTTCCCAGGGCCCACCGTCGGGAGATCTGAACAGGGGCTGGGAGAGAGTAAAAGGTTCTTGTCGTGGAAGATCGGTGAGGGAGGGAAAAGGCAACGGAAAATAATTTAAGGATGTGATCGTTATGGGGGAGAGGGAAAGAAAGGCAAATGTGGGCTGGAACATTGAGCGGCTTTCCTCGCTTTTTCCCAGACATTTATCCTAGGGTGGGGCCTCCCCACGACAGGTTAACAAAAATCCAATCCTACATTTAAAACGTTTTTTTTTTCTGATAAGGGATGTGTCCCTAGAGCCTGAGAAGGTGGGGGACGGGGGCGTGGAGGGATTGTAAAAGTGGAAACGTTTCTGGAAAGGAGGTGACGCCTGTTTTCTAAATCCCCACCCAGATCTGTAGCGAGAACAAAAGTGGGCCGTGCCAGGTTTGGAAGGCTCAGGGCCTGGTGGGTTTTCTCTTCCCCCTCAGTCTTCCTGGTCCCAGGGGCACCACGCGCAAAGATGCCAGACACAGTTAAAAGATGAGTTTAACATTTTGCTAGAAGCCCCCGAATTGTTCTTGGAACAAAACTCTCCTTCCAGTGGCCATCATTATCACCATCGGCGGTATTTACCGAGCACCTACTCTGGTCTAGGCACAAAATTAGCTTCGGGGAGGAATTAGAGAGGATGAATAAATCACCCTCCCTGCCCTTGAGGACTCGGTGGTGAAAAAACAGGACAACATTAAGACACCGTATTTGGGGATTCAAAGTTGGGAGACCCCGTCTCGTATGGGTGAATTTAGTGATACGGAATCTGCAGTGGCCCCAGAGCCATTCGGGAAGCAGCGTAGCTCAGTGGAAAGAGCGCGGGCTGGGGAGTCAGAGGTCATGGGTTCGAATCTTGGCTCTGCCACTTGGCGGCTGTGTGACCGTGGGCGAGTCACTTGACTTCTCTGTGCCTCAGTGACCTCATCTGTAAAATGGGGAGGGACTGTGAGCCGCATGTGGGACAACCTGATCACCCTGTATCTAACCCAGCGCTTAGAACGGTGCTCTGCACATAGTAAGCGCTTAACGGATACCAACATTATTATTATATTCAAAAAAACATTGAGTTTAACTAAAGGTTTTATGCAGCAACTGAATGGAAAGGTAAGAGCGTTTTTCCAAACACATTTTCCGGCTCCAAATAGCTAGGGATCCATTTGCTGACATTCCCCCAGCTGTAATTTCCTTTTTAATGTTGGTATTTTTAATGGTGGTATCTGTTAAGCGCTTACTATGTGCAGAGCACTGTTCTAAGCGCTGGGTAGACCCCATTTTACAGATGAGGATTTACAAGGACTTACTCCATTAACGTCTCTGAGCACCGGGTTTCTCCTCCTCCTCTTAGGTTTTTTACCCTATCCATAATCCCCGTTTTCTGAATAGATACGTGTGTCCGCGTTTCTACTCCCCACTGGTTTTTCACCCGGGCATTTGGAGCTTCTAAATTATCTAATAGTCCTGGGTTCTCTTCCGGCTCCCTTTACCAGCTAGGGCTGCCTCCAGAAGAAAACCGAGTTCCCTCCCCTTCGGCTTTGGGATGCTTCGACCCGCTCCTGTTTCCCACCGCTGACTCCCGGGTCTCCCTGGAAAGAGGGGAACGGAGATGGAAACTGTGCTCGAGTTGGGATTTCGATCGATTCAGTCGACTCGAAGGGGAGGAGAAGAGCGAGAGCCAAACTAAACTAATCCCAATTCCACACGTAGAAGGGAGCCAATAGCCGGAGACCCCAAGGCAGAACCAATGTTCTTTCCCCAAACGGAATCCTCGAACACTCTCCCCACCTTCAAAGCCTTATTAAGAGTAAGAATAATAATAATAATGTTGGTATTTGTTAAGCGCTTACTATGTGCAGAGCACCGTTCTAAGCGCTGGGGTAGATACAGGGTCATCAGGTGGTCCCACGTGGGGCTCACAGTCTTCATCCCCATTTTACAGATGAGGTCACTGAGGCACAGAGAAGTGAAGCGACTTGCCCACAGTCACACAGCTGACAAGTGGCAGAACCGGGAAGGCACGTCTCCTCCGAGGGGCCTTCGCCGATTAAACCCTCATCTCCTCTTCCCCCGCTACCTTCTGGGTCGCTCTTGCGCTTGAATTTACCCCCTTTATTCACCCCTCGCTCCGCCCCACAGCGCTTACGATCGTATCCACGATATATTTATTTATATGAATGTCGGTCTGCCCCTCTAGACCGTATGAGCTCACTGTGGGCAGGGAACGTGTCTATCAACTCCATTATATCATACCCTCCGGAGTGTTTAGTACGGTGCCCCGCACGTGGTAAGTGCTCGATAAATCTGATGGATTGATTGATTGAAAACCCACGCAGCACACGGTAACGGGCTCAGTAAATGCGCTCGATTGACCTCCCGGTGCGTCCGTTTTTCCAGTCCAACCCAGAGGGGGATTTTCTTCCAGGAATTCTGGATTGACGGAGCAATTCGGAGGCCAAGCGGACCCAGACGGTCGGCCGTGAGGCCATCGGTCGATCGATCGATCGATCGATCGATCGGCCTTATTTGCCGGGCGCTTCCTGACAGAGCACCGTACTAAGTGCTTGGAAGAGTGCGATACAAAGGAGTTGGAAGTCGCATTCTCTGCTCCCCACGAGCTTACTCGGAAGGCCTCCTGTCGGGTCTGACGGTCAGTCGGATGGAAGAAGGGGAGGAAGGGGAGAAAGGGGAGACATTCTGGGCGGTGCTGGCATGAGCCTCTCTCCTTGGGGTGGCCCCTGGAGGAATAATACAATCTGCCTCAGTTACCTCATCTGTAAAATGGGGATTAACTGTGAGCCTCACGGGGGACAACCTGATTCCCCTGTGTCTACCCCAGCACTTAGAACAGTGCTCGGCACAAAGTAAGCGCTTAACAAATACCAACATTATTATTATTATTATTATTTATTATGTGCTTAGTGCGGAGGGACACCAGATTTTCATCACCCATCTACACTATCGAACCGTGATGACCTTTTGGTTACCGTACCTAGAAATGAAACATTTTGAACATTTAAACCTTGGAAAATACGTACATAGTAAGCGCTAAACAAATACCAACATTATTATTATTATTATTATTATCTGTCAATCAGGAGGCTCCCAAGAGGGCCAGCGAGGATGTAAGCTTACTGCGGGCAAGGAATAATAATAATAATGGTATTTGGTAAGTGCTTACTGTGTGCCAAGCACCGTTCTCAGCGCTAATCAGGGTGTCCCACGTGAGGCCCACAGTCATCATCCCCATTTGCCAGATGAGGTCACTGAGGCACAGAGAAGTTCAGTTTGCCCCCAGGTCACAGAGCAAACAAGTGGTAGAGCCGGGATTAAAACCCACGACCTCTGACTCTCGAGCCCGGGCTCTTGCCACTAGGCCATGCTAGCGTCTATACCAACTTTGTCATGTTGTGTTCTCCCAAACATTTAGGACTCGGTACACCGGAAACACTCCATAAATACCACTCATTGATTGATTGATGGGCTGAAATGTGTCTCCAAAAGCAGTGGTCTCGTCTAAAAAGACACTCAGACCAATTTTTAAAATAGAAACAGGGGGGCCCAGTAGAAAGAATAATAATGTTGGTATTTGTTAAGCACTTACTATGTGCAGAGCACTGTTCTAAGTGCTGGGGTAGATTCAGGGTCATCGGGTTGTCCCATGTGGGGCTCACAGTCTTCATCCCCATTTTCCAGATGAGGTCACTGAGGCACAGAGAAGTCAAGTGACTCGCCCACAGTCACACAGCTGACCAGTGGCAGAGCGGGGATTCGAACCCATGACCTCTGGCTCCCCGGCCGGGCTCTTTCCGCTGAGCCACACCGCTTCTCCACACAAGACTGGAAGTCAGGAGATCTGGGTTCTAATCCCAGCTCTTCCACTCAACCGCTAGGCTACTTTGGGCAAATCACTTGGACTTCTCTGCGCCTCAGTTTCTTCAGCTGTAAAATGGAGAACGGATATCTCCTCTTTCCCCCTCTTAGATCGTGGGACACGACTGAGTCTGATTTGATTGTATTGCGTTATATTGTAATAGAGAAGCAGCGTGGTCCAGTGGAAAGAGCCCGGGCTGGGGAGTCAGAGATCATGGGTTCAAATCCGGGCCCCGCCGCTTGTCAGCTGTGTGACTTTGGGCAAGTCACTTGACTTCTCCGGGCCTCAGTGACCTCATCTGGAAAATGGGGATGAAGAGACTGGGAGCCCCACGTGGGACAACCTGATCACCTTGTATCCTCCCCGGCGCTTAGAACAGTGCTTGGCACATAGGAGGCGCTTAACAAATTATTATTCCTATTATTGGAATTATCTACTTGTTAAGCGCTTATGATCTGCTAAGCACTGTATGTACTAAGCACTGCTAGGGCAGATAGAGGATAACGGGGTTGGACACGATCCCTGTCCCACGTGGGAACTCACCGTCTAAGAGAGCGGAAAATCAGACGTTGAATGCCCATTTTAGAGATGAGGAAGCTGAGGCAAAGAGAAACTGAGCGATTTGCCCGAGGTCACGTGACAGGCTAGTGTCAGAGCTGGAATTCAAACCCCGGCCCCTCAACTCCCAAGCTCACATTCTTTTCACGAGGCCATATGGCTTTCAGAGCTTAGCATAGTATCCGCCCCTAGAGCTTAGCACAGTGCCTGGCACGCAGTGTTTAACAACGATTAATAATAATAATGGTATTTGGTCAGCGCTTACTATGTGCACAGCCCTGTGCTAAGCACTGGGGTAGATATAGAGTGATCAAGTTGTCCCACGTGGGGCTCACAGTCTTAATCCCCATTGTTACAGATGCGGTAACTGAGGCCCAGAGAAGTGAAGTGACTTGCCCAAGATCACCCAGCAGACAAATGACGGAGCCGGGTCGTTACATTGTTAAAATAGTTTTGCGCTTCAGGTTTGGTCTGTTCTTCTCAGATTAGGGTCTGAAAGAAGATCTACCGCTAATAAACCCTTCGCAAAATGGGCAAAAACAGGCTCATTATGAAGAAATGGCCATTTCGTTTCGGACCTCCCTTCCGATGAATGGGCCCCGCTTTTCACCCAGGCACAGAAGTCACTAATCATTAGCTCACTGGACTGTAGAAGGACACCTACCCTCGATCCATCAATAGTATTTATGAGCGTGCGTGGAAAGCACCGTACTAAACGCTTGGGAGGGTTCGATTTAACAGAGTTGGCCTCATCAAGCCGTCGCCCTTACTGGTGGGCTTTGTCTCGTTACAAAATAACCAGTGTCTCGCTCCTTCTACTTCTTTTTCTTGCACAGGTTGTCCTGGGGTGTCCCCATTTAGCTCCCGGAATGAGGCAAGTTCTTGGCAAGTCCAAAACGCACCCGAGGTCGGAGAAGACACTTCGTCTCCGCCGATGATTTTCCCGCCACCTCTCCTCTCCTATTCCCGCCCTGAATACGTCTCTCTCTCCCCCCTCCGCTTTTTAGAACAGAGCTCTCGGACACTGATCTTTTGTTCCTTTCAGGCCCAGGAACGGGGACTGCGACAAGTTGTTTTTCCTACCTTGGGATCTCTGAGAGAAGAAGGTCGTCTTCACATCCTCTGCTTGCGGGAACCCTGGCCGGATGAGATCCTCATGGCTGCCGTTTGCAGAAACCTGAAGGTCTGTCACTGGGAACCTCTGATGCCTTTCCCTTTCTGACAGTTTGGACAGATCTGGCAGGAGAGTTGCCAGCGTTATCTGGAGACGGCTTCCTGTTTGAAATAGATCAGCTGTCCTGCAGGATAATAATTAGGAGGGAAGTGTGGGAAAGTCGAGAACTCCGTGACGTCAGCTTCTCCCCGTGGAATGTGCGGCCTTCCGTAGACAATCCCTTTTTAACCCAAGAGGGGGAAATGGGGCTCTCTGCCCCCGGGGAAACCAAAGATTCCCCATTCGAGCCGGCGGTTTCCCAAGCGTCGCTTCCAGACCCTTGGCTCGTTACGGGCGGGGAACGTGTCTGCTAATTCCGTCGTCTCTTTCGGGCGCTTGGCACGCTGCTCCGCACGCGGTAAGCGCTCAGTAAATACCACTGATCGAAGGGAGACGGAGGGAGGCCTCGAACTCATGACGGGGGAGGGGGAATGGAGAATACTACCTAGAAAACGGAGGTAGCCCACAGATCGCATCGAGATAGACTAAATGGGGCCCCGGGGGTGAAAAACTAAGGAATCCTTTCTCTAGAAAGAAGCTGGGAGTCAGAAAATCCCATTCGCGTCTCTGGTTTCCCGCTAACGTTCACCCGGGGCCGGTGATTTATCTTGTTTATTCTTGCGGCGGCCCTCCGAGCAACGGGGGAAACGGGATGTTTGGAGAGTGGAAGCACTGTACTGAGCGCTTGGGGGGGTACACTATAATAGAGTCGGTAGACGGGTCTCCCTGTCCACAACAAGTTAAGTTACCTCAGAAACACTCCTCGGAAGGAAGCTGACTTTCTAGGATGGATTCGTTATTAGGATATTGGATTAAGATGGTAGGATTGATACTAAGGTACAGGGCTGAGGTATAATAATAATAATAATGGTGGCGTTTGTTAAGCGCTCATTATGTGCAAAGCACTGTTCTAAGCACTGGGGGGATACAAGGTGATTAGGTTGTCCCTTGTGGGGCTCACAGTTCTAATCCCCATTTTACAGATGAGGTGACTGAGGCACAGAGAAGTCAAGCGACTTGCCCAAGGTCACACAGGCTGGCAAGTGGCGGAGCCGGGATTCGAACCTATGACCTCGGACTCCCGGGCCCGGGCTCTTTCCACTGAGCCGCGCTGCTTCTCCCATAATAATAGTAATAATAATGATGATGGCATCTGTTGAGTGCTTACTATGAGGTAGGCACTGTTCTGAGCATTAGGTTAGATACAAGATAATCAGGTTGGACAAAGGCCCTGTCCCATACGGGGCTCGCAGTGTGTCAATCCCCATCTTACAGATGAGGGAGGCATGGAGAAGTGAGGTGATGATGATGGCATTCGTCAAGCGCTTACTATGTGCAAAGCACTGTTCTGAGCCCCGCGGGGATACAAGGTGATCAAGTCGTCCCGCGTGGGGCTCACAGTCTTAATAACGTTGGTAGTCGTTAAGCGCTTCCCACGTGCAGAGCACTGTTCTGAGCGCTGGGGTAGATACAGGGTAATCAGGTTGCCCCACGTGGGGCTCACGGTCTTCATCCCCATTTCACAGATGAGGTCACGGGGGCCCAGAGAAGTGAAGTGACCCGCCCACAGTCACCCAGCTGACAAGCGGCAGAGGCGGGAGTCGAACCCGTGACCTCCCACTCCGAAGCCCAGGCTCTTTCCACTGAGCCGCGCTGCTTCCCCATTTTAATCCCCATTTTCTTAATCCCCATTTTCCAGATGAGGTCACTGAGGCACAGAGAAGGCAAGTGCCTTGCCCAAAGTCACACAGCTGACAAGTGGCAGAGCTGGGATTAGAACCCATGACCTTCTGACGCCCAAGCCTGTGCTCTATCCACTAGGCCGTGCTGCTGATTGGTGTGGGGAGGGAACGTGTCTACCTCCTCTGGTATACAATCTGAGTACCTCTCTCTCTCTCTCTCTCTCTCTCTCACTCCCCCCCCCTGCCATTTAGAACAGAGACTTGGGAACTTTTGGGATTAGGAATGGGAAATGTTAAAAGTTTTTCCTCCTTTAGGGCTACAGGGCTGAGGTATTAGGATGGATCTTCTTGGGCAGGGATCGTGTCTACCAACTCTGCTGGATCGTACACTCGGAAGAGCTTAGTACAGTGCCTTGCACACAGTAAGCGCTCCGTAAATACTACTGATCGACCTAAGGCGCGGGGCTGAGGTTCGAGGGGATTGATACCACAGTACAAGCGATCAATCGATCGTATTCATGGAGTGTTTACAGCGCAGAGCGCTGTACTGAGCACTTGGGAGGGTGCAGTAGAACAGAGTTGGTAAACGTGTTCCCCGCCCAAAAGAAGCTTACAGTCTAGAGTGAAAAATTCATGCGCATTCAATGTGTTCCAACGGGAGGATGTTATTTTTTATTTTTCCCTCGCCGCCTCCCCGCCGTCTCTCCTGCCCCCCGTTCCTTACCGTTATATCCTCTCCCCGCCGCCTCATTTTGGAAATCGTCCCATTTCTTCGCCCCTTTCCGCAGGCTCTCCTGGACCTGGAGATGAATTCTGACTTAAAGGCTCAGTTGAGAGAGCTGAACATCACAGCAGCTAAGGTAAATTCATCCATCCCTTCGTTCAATAGCATTTATCGAGCGCTTACTGTGCGCAGAGCGCTGGACTGAGCGCTTGGAACGGACAACTCCTGTATGCGCATTCGGCCTGTTCCAGCGGGAGGGTGTTATCCGTTACCACATCGAATGCTTCCGTGTACGTGCCGTGAAGTGGGCTCGAAGGGGATTACGAGTGAGTTCCAGTGTCCCGAGTGGAGGATTGGAAAGGAAAAACGCCCGAATTAATTACGTGGCCCGTGTTTCGATTAGTTACGTGGCCCGCGTTTCGGCGGTCAGCTTAATCGTGGACGGGGAATGTGCCTGCCACCTCTGCTGCCTCACACGCAGTGAGAACTCGGCAACGCCGCCGTCGATGAAGTGCACGGCATAGAGGTGGCTCTTCCCGAACTCCTGTGTGGGGCCGTGTATGATGAAGCGAGTTTTCAAAAGGTGCAAAGAGCCTGGGTCTTGTCGCTTTTGAGAAGGGTCTCGCTTACGCAGCCTATCGATGTTAGCGAAACCGGATCTCGGGTCCTTCCGATAAATCTCCCCTCCCGAGTTCCCCTCACCGAGTTTTCGTTTCATTCCCCCCGATAAGTGAATCCCTGATGGTGCCTGCAAGCAGAAGGGATTCGGGAGCCGCCCCCAGACTGCGAGCCCACTGTGGGCAGGGATCGTCTCTCTTTATCGCTGCGCCGTACTTTCCGAGCGCTCAGTACAGCGCTCTGCGCACAGTAAGCGCTCGATAAATACGAACGAGTGGAAGGGGAGACGGACGTTAATACAAATAAATGAATGACAGATCTGTCCGTAGGTTTCGTGGGGATGAGAGAAGTACAGATCTGAGACACTAGGCTCGATACCAAGGAACGGGGCTGAGGAACTGGGGTCGATACTAATTAATAATCATGACGATGGTATTTGTTAAGCGCTTACTCTGGGCCAAGCACCGTTCTAAGCTCTGGGGTGGATACAGGGTGATCAGGTTGCGGGGCTCACAGTCTTAATCCCCATTTTATAGATGAGGGAACTGAGGCCCAGAAAAGTTAAGTGGCTTGCCCGATGTCTCACAGCCGACAAGTGGCGGAGCCGGGATTAGAACCCACGACCTCTGACTCCCAAGCCCGGGCTCCTTCCCCTGAGCCGCGCCGCTTCTCGTAAATACGATTGATTGAATAAATGAATGAATACTAGGCTATGGGGCTGAGATACTAAAGTTAATACCATGGTACCGACCTGAGGTATTAGGATTGACTATAGGGTACCCGGCTGAGATACTAGGTAACCTTCCAATATCTCACCCCTATAGACGGCCCTGTGCTGAGGCACGGAGAAGTGAAATGACTCGCCCAGGGTCACACAGCCGACAAGTGGCAGAGTCAGAAATAGAACCCAGGTCCTTCGGACTCCCAGGCCCCTAACTCTCTCCACTAGGCCGGGCTTCTTCCTCGTCGTTTCATTCGATCTAGGTGAGAAATTAAACCAATTGCTACCTACAGTTCCAAATCTTTTCAACGGAGATTTTCTTTAGGAATAATAATAATAATGTTGGTATTTGTTAAGCGCCCACCATGTGCCGAGCACTCTTCTAAGCACTGGGGTAGATACAAGGTCATCGGGTTGTCCCACGTGGGGCTCACAGTCTTCATCCCCATTTTACAGGTGAGGGAACTGAGGCACCGAGAAGTCAAGTGACTTGCCCCAAGTCACACAGCTGACAGGTGGCGGAGCCGGGATTAGAACCCACGACCTCTGACTCCTAAGCCCGGGCTCTTTCCACTGAGACCCGCCGCTTCTCTACAAAAGCTGTGGGACACGCTTCGGTGATTAAGGGTGCAAACTATCGACTGCCGAAGTTTTCCAGGTTGCATTCCACTGGCCATGTGAAGTTCCTGTTTCCTGTATAGTGAAGAGTGTCCGGCAGAATTTATTCTCCATCTGAAAAATCAATCATAAAGAGATGCAGCGTGGCTCAGGGGAAAGAGCCCGGGCTTGGGAGTCAGAGGTCATGGGTTCAAATCCCCGCTCTGCCACGCGTCAGCTGTGTGACCGCGGGCGAGTCGCTTCACTTCTCTGTGCCTCAGTGACCTCATCTGTAAAATGGGGATTAACTGGGAGCCTCACGTGGGACGACCTGATTCCCCTCTATCTACCCCAGCGCTTACAACGGTGCTCGGCACATAGTGAGCGCTTAACAAATACCACCATTATTAGTAGTAGTAAGTATTAATATATAGTGAGGGCTATTTATTAAGCACTTGCCGCACGCAGAGCACTGTACTACCTGCTCGGGAGAGCACTGTATACCAACATCGCAGACACATTCCTGGCCCACAACCAGCTTCGTCTAGACTTGGCCCAGGTCACCCAGCAGACAAGAGGCGGAGCCGGGATTAGAACCCAGGTCCCTCGGGTTCCCCCAGGTCCCTCCCCCTTCCCCCCTTTACCTCCCCCCAGCTAAGCCCCCTTTCCCCCCTTTTCCTCTGCTCCTCCCCCTCTTCCTTTCCCTCCCCTCAGCGCTGGGTTCATTTGGATAGATTTTTATGACCCTATTTTGGGAATGAGGTGTCCATCCCCTTCCATTTATCGTGATTAAGTTGTCTTGTTTTTGTCCATCTGTCTCCCCCAACTGCCAGCCCGTCGATGGGCAGGGACGGTCTCTGTCTGTTGCCGAATTGTCCATTCCAAGCGCTTAGTACGGTGCTCTGCGCAGAGTAAGTGCTCAATAGATAGCACTTACATTTAAGTGCTTATATTTATATTTAAGCACTTATATTTAAATAAATAAATAATAGGAGAAGCAGCGTGGCTCAGTGGAAAGAGCCCGGGCTTTGGAGTCGGGGCTCGTGAGTTCGAATCCCGGCTCGGCCACTTGTCGGCTGTGTGACCGTGGGCGAGTCACTTCACTTCTCTGGGCCTCAGTTCCCTCATCTGTAAAATGGGGACGAAGACCGTGAGCCCCACGCGGGACGACCCGATTCCCCTGTGTCTACCCCAAGCGCTTAGAACGGTGCTCGGCACATAGGAAGCGCTTAACAGATACCAACATTATCATTAAATACTATTGACTGAATGAACAGGGTCCTCTGACTCCCAGGGCCGTGGCCTTTCCACTAGGTTTGGCTGCTCCACGGAGCCGTTGGAATTCCAAAGGCCCCATTTCTTTCCCTGGGATATTTTGGGCCTTCTCACCGAGCCCTAGACAAATCCCTGAAGAAACGCACACCCACCCGAGGCGTCCATCACTTAGCGGCTTTGGGCAGCGACTGAAAACATTGCTGAGGTCTGCCACGTTGGTAAAACGACACCCTCCTCCGCACCCGCCCCTCGAGGAACCAGACCTAAAACAAGCCCCGCGCCCCCCAGTAGAGACACCATTTTGACATTCCCCTACACTGGACCGATTTAGGGAGAACTCGGGAAGTTGGCAGAGTTACTAAAGGTGACGGGGTCGGACGGCAAACGGAGGAGATGATCGCTTTGTCGATGAGACGGGCTGTATTCTCTCAAATAGCGATTAAAACTAAATAAGGAGTGACGGGTTTCAGTTTTAAGGGGACGGTTAGGCGAGTCTGAAGAGCAAGCGATAAGCACACTAGTGAAACGGGAGGCTCATTTTACTATATCGTCCCGGAGCACCAACTTCATTCTTTTCTACGGGATTGGAATAAAAATGTAATTCCCACGGCATTCACATTAAGCTTCGTCATTACCGCTCGCCCACTGTCGTACGTCAGTACTGATTAGGGCGATCGTTCAACTGCTCTAAAGGCGTTAATTTATTTTTTTTAAGGGGGCTGGCGTGGCGTTAATCAGCTCCTTGAGAACGGGGCAGGTGGCCGTTCAGTCATTTCACACGTGATACAAATTCCCATAAATGTCAATCGCCCGATCCTCATTTGAAATAGCCGAGAGCTTCAATTTCCCAAGCGAGGCTAAATAATCACAACGAGGAATGCCATTTATCCGTATCAACGTCTAGCTCCTCTCCAGACCTCAGGCTCGTCGTGGGCAGGGAACGCGTCTACCGCCGCGCCGCGCTGGACGCCCCCCAGAACGTGCAGCGCCGTGCTCTGCTCCCGGGGGAGGGAGGCGTTCGGGAAGTACCGCCGATGATGATCCTGCCTCATCAGGTCAATTGAAACCAAATTCCACGCGTGCCCGGGAATAAAATGGACAAAAACATATACTCACCTACAAAGGGATAAAGAAATGCCTAAATATTTTTCCCTTGTGGTTTTGAGGTGCATATTTTTATTACCCTGTACCTCCCCCAGCGCTTAGAACGGTGGTCTGCACATCGTAAGCGCTTAACAAATACCAACATTATTATTTATTTTGGTCAGTTTTAGATCCCAGAATAAAATGACAGGGATGTAATAATAATGATGATGGTGTTTGCTCATTCGTTCATTCAATTGTATTTATGGAGCGCTTACTGTGTGCAGAGCACTGGACTAAGCGCTTGGAAAGTCCAAGTCGGCAACAGCTAGAGACGATCCCAGCCCGAAACGGGCTCACAGTCCAGAAGGGGGGAGAAAGATAATAAAACAAAAAAAGGTAGACGGGCATCGATAGCGTCAAAATAGATTAATAGAACCATAGATAAATGCCTATCATTATTAATAATAATAATGATGGTATTTGTTAAGCGCCTCCTATGTGCCAAGCACCGTTCTAAGCGCTGGGGTAGATACAAGGTGATCAGGTTGTCCCACGTGGGGCTCACAGTCGTCACCCCCATTTTCCAGATGAGGTCACTGAGGCCCAGAGAAGTGACTCGCCCAGTCACCCGGCTGACAAGTGGCCGAGCCGGGATTTGAACCCATGGCCTCTGACTCCCGAGCCCGGGCTCTTTCCACTGAGCCACGCTGCTTCTCTATTAATAAAATAGAGCAGTAAATATGTGCCATGGGGCGGGGAAGGGGGTAGAGCAGAGGGAGGGAGTTGGGGTGATGGGGCAGGGAGGAGGAGCAGAGGGAAAGGGAGGGCTCAGTCCGGGAGGGTGTTCAGTGCTCGCTATGTGCCAAGCACTGTTTTAAGCGCTGGGGTAGGTACACGATGATCAGCTTGTCCCACATGGGACTCACGGGCTTCGGGTTTCAGTCACTTAACTTTGCTGGGCCTCAGTTCCCTCGTCTGTAAAATGGGGATTCAAACCGTGAGCTCCACGTGGGACAACCCGATGACCTTGTATCCCCTCCCGCCCCCCCCCCCCGGCGCTTAGAACAGTGCTTTGCACAGAGTAAGCGCTTAACGGATGCCATCGTCATCATCCCCGTTTTCCAGATGAGGTAACTGAGGGCCAGAGAAGTGAAGCGAGTGGCCCAAAGCCACCCAGCCGACAGGAGGCCCCCAGCAGAGGCGGAATTAGAACCCAAGCCCGGGCCCCTTCCGCCGCGCCGCTTCTTCGGGTGAACGCCGAGGTCACGGCGGCCTTGATCGAACACATCGATTTTTCAAATCGGGGCATTTTATACGGGTTTCAAAGCCCGATGACCGGACCGAGATGCTCCCGGCTTCGCACGCCGAGAGGAACTGATTGACCAAAAAGGGGATGCGTGGGGAAGGGGAGGAAATCGGCTTCGACTGTGCCAAAACGGACATGCCGGCCGACCCGCGCCGCCGCCGCCAGCATCTCTTTAGCGCTTACGGGCCAAGCGCTGTGCTCCGCACTGAGGAAGATGATGGGATTGGGCCCAGTCACGGGGGGTTCAAAATCATAGGGAGGGAAAAGGACGGCATTTTTCTGAAGCAGCGCGACTTGGCGGAAAGAGCCCGACTTTGGGAGTCGGAGGACGTGAGTTCTAATGGTTCGAATCCCGGCTCTGCCCCTCGTCAGCTGCGCGACTGTGGGCGAGTCACTTTTCTGGGCCTCGGTGATCTCTGAAAAATGGGGATGAAGACCGTGAGCCTCACGTGGGACGACCCGACGCCGCCGTATCTCCCCCAGCGCTTAGAACAGTGCTCTGTACGTAGTATGCGCTTAATAAATACCGACATTATCATCCCAGCTCTGCCACTTGTCAGCCGTGTGACCGTGGGCGAGTCACTTCACTTCTCTGGGCCTCAGTTCCCTCATCTGGAAAATGGGGATCAACCGTGAGCCTCACGTGGGACGACCCGATGGCCCCGTGTCTACCCCGGCGCTCGGAACGGGGCTCTGCACATAGTAAGCGCTTGACAGATACCATCGTTACTGTCATTAGCCCCATTTTCCGGGTGAGAAAACTGGAGCCCATAGAAGTTCGGTAACTTGCCCCAAGTCCCACGGAGGACAAGTGGAGAGGGAGGATTAGAACCCAGGTCTCTTGCCTTCCAGTCCTGGGTTATTTCCTCTAGGCGGGGGCCTGTGCTCATCGAGGGAGAAGAGGCGGAGAGAGGGAGAGGGCAGTGGACGTTGGCTGTTCACCCCAACCCCCCAACGTTTATGTACCTAGCTCTCCATTTTATTTTAATTCTTCATTCATATCCTTGTCTCTCTCCCCCTCTGGACTGCAAGCTCATTATGGGCTGGGAACGCGGCTGCTGACTTTCTTGTATTTTACTCTCCGAGTGCTTAGGATTAGCAGCGTGGCTCGGTGGAAGGAGCTCGGGCTTGGCAGTCGGAGGTCGTGGGTTCGAATCCCGGCTCCGCCACTTGTCTGCCGCGCGACCGCGGGCAAGTGGCTTCACTTCTCCGTGCCTCAGTGACCTCATCTGGAAAGACGGGGATTAAAAAATGTGAGCCCCACGGGGGACCACCTGACGACCCCGTATCTACCCCAGCGCTTACAACAGTGTCCTGTACCTAGTAAACGCTTAACGGATACCATCATTAGCGTATTAGCAGTAGTACAGTGCTCTGCACGTAGCAAGAGCTCGATAAATAGCACTGATTACGGGAAGCGGCGTGGCCTAGCGGGAAGAGCACGGGCGCGGGAGACGGGGGGGCCGCGCCTCTAATCCCCCGCCTTGTCCGCCGCGTGACCTTAGGCAAGTCACTTTACTCCTCTGTGCTTCAGTTCCCTCCTCTGTAAAGAAGGGATGAAGACTGCGCGCCCCACGTGGGGCAGGGACCGCGTCCAACCCGACTGACTTGGATCTACCCCAGCGCTTAGAACAGCGCCGGGTTTAGAACCCAGGTCCTCCGCCTCCTCGGCCCGGGCTCCCCCCCCCCCCCCCCGGGCCGTGAAACCTCTCAATAGACGGAGAGGTGCGGGGAGTCGGTCCGGCCTATTTATTGAGCGCTTAGTGAGTGTAGAGCCCCGTGCTACGCGCCTAGGAGAGGATAACGTGAAAAGAGACACGTTCCCGGCCCATGACAAGCTTACGGTCTAGAGGGGGAGACAGACATTAATATAAATTAAATTACAGATACGGATCTTATAATGTTGGTATTTGTTAAGCGCTTACTATGTGCAGAGCGCTAAGCGCCGGGGTGGATTACAGGGTCATCAGGTTGTCCCACGTGAGGCTCAGTCTTCATCCCCATTTTACAGATGAGGGAACCGAGGCCCAGAGAAGCGACTCGCCCACAGTCCCACAGCTGACGAGTGGCAGAGCGGGAATTCGAACTCATGACCCCTAGCTCCCAAGCCCGGGCTCTTCCCGCTGAGCCCCGCTGCTTAATAATAATAATGTCGGTACTAAGCGCTTGCTATGTGCCGAGCACTGTTCTAAGCGCTGGGGGAGATACAGGGGAATCAGGATGGCCCACGTGGGGCTCGCAGTCTTGATCCCCATTTTCCAGATGAGGTCACTGAGGCCCAGAGAAGTGAAGTGACTCGCCCCCAGTCACCCAGCCGACGAGGGGCAGAGCCGGGATTCGAACTCATGACCTCTGACTCCAAAGCCCGTGCTTTTTTCCACTGAGCCACGCCGCTTCTCATAAGTGCTGGAGGGAAGAGGATATAAGTGCTGGAAGGATGAATAAAGGGAGCAAGTTGAGTAGAAGAAAAGCAAAGAGAGGAGGCGGCTTGCCGGCGGCTTCCCGATTTCCTTGTTCTTTCCTCCAGGCTCCTGCGCTCATTGTGAGAAGCCACGTGGCTCAGTGGCAAGAGCCCGGGCTCGGGAGTCAGAGGTCCCGAGTTCTAATCCCGGCTCCGCCACTCGTCAGCGGTGTGACTTCGGGCCAGTCGTCGCTTCACTTCCCTGTCTCAGTCCCCTCACCTGGAAAATGGGGATAATAATGTTGGTATTTGTTCACCGTCATCATGTTGATATTTGTTAAGCGCTTACTACGTGCAGAGCACCGTTCTAAGCGCCGGGGTAGACACAGGGGAATCAGGTCGTCCCACGTGGGGCTCACGGTCTTCATCCCCATTATACAGATGAGGTCACTGAGGCGCAGAGAAGTGAAGTGACTTGCCCAAAGTCACACAGCCGACAAATGGCAGAGCTGGGAATCGAACTCATGACCTCTGACTCCAAAGCCCGTGCTCTTTCCACTGAGCCACGCTGCTTCTCTGAAAATGGGGATAATAATGTTGGGATTTGTTCATCATCATCATCATCATCATCATCATCATCATCACGTTGGTATTTGTTAAGCGCTTACTATGTGCAGAGCACTGTTCTAAGCGCTGGGGGGAAGATACAGAGTCATCGGGTTGTCCCACGTGAGGCTCCCAGTCTTCATCCCCATTTTCCAGATGAGGGAACTGAGCCCCAGAGAAGTGAAGCGACTCGCCCACGGTCACCCAGCTGACAAGGGGCAGAGGCGACATTCGAACCCATGACCTCCGACTCCCAAGCCCGGGCTCTTGCCACTGAGTCACGCTGCTTCTCAGGGGATGAAGGCTGTGAGCCCCACGTGGGCACACTGATGACCTCGTAATTACCCCAGCGCTTAGAACAGTGCTTGGCGCATAGGAACCCCTAACAAATACCATCACTATTATTATTATTATTACTACTATTATTACAATTATACCTGCGGGGCCAGGGACCTTATGTGGGGTTCTGAGAAATGATCTGTTTGGTAAAATCTAGAGGCAGCGGGGCTCAGCGGGAAGAGCCCGGGCTTGGGAGTCGGAGGTCGCGGGTTCGAATTCCCGCTCCGCCGCCTGTCGGCTGTGTGGCTTTGGGCAAGTGGCTTCACTTCTCTGGGCCTCAGTTACCTCGTCTGGAAAGTGGGGATTAAAACTGTGGGCCCCACACGGGACCACCTGATGACCTTGCATCTGCCCCGGCGCTTGGCACGTAGTAAGCGCTTAACCAAGACCATCACTACTAGTGCTATTTAGACAGGACCCCCTTCCGCACCTCCCCCGTTCGTTCTCTCCAGGGCAGGACGTCGCCCGGTAATTTGGCCCGTTGCCGAGTTTTCCTTAAAGGTAAGGGCTTGTTCCGGGCTGCTGACGGAGAGACTTTTCTGGTTGCAGCGGATTCTCTGCCCACCCCGGGCCAAATGCGGGCAGAAGGAAGCCCCGGCGCCGACCTGCATCACCGCGTCCCCGGGGACGCGGCGGCCGGGATCGAGGTTCATTCATCCGATCCTATCTATTGAGCGCTCACTAGGGGCAGAGCGCTGTGCTAAGCGCTGGGAACGGACAGTTCGGCAACGGAGAGAGGCCGTCCCGCCACTCTCGACCACGGGGACGTCGCCGTCAGCCGGCCAGCGGCGTGGAGTAAGGGAGGTAGTGATGATAACCGAGGTCTCGTCAATCACTTACGAGGCGCCGGCACTGTCCCGAGCGCCCGGGTGGATACGAGGTCATCGGGTCGGACCCGGTCCCCGGCCCACACGGGGCTCACGCTCTTCATCCCCATCTTACAGGAGAGGGAACGGAGGCCCAGGAGCGAAGCGGCGGCGAGACGGGCGGCAGAGGCGGGACGGGCACGGCCCCGTTATCCCCAGTCACTCTCTCATCTCCCCGTGGCTCTCGCGTCCCCGCTTTCTACCGCAGCCCCTCCCTCCGTCCCTCGGGGCCAGCTGCCTCTAGCCCGCCGTTCCGCGGACCCCGGGCACTTCGGCCCCCAAGCTCCGTGAATGGCGGCCCGCCGTTCCCCTCCCCACCGCTGGCATTGAACCGGCGGACACCCGGTGGAGGGAGCCCGGGGGTCCCGATCCCGCTCGTCCGCTGCGTGACCCGGGCGAGCCACTTCACCTTTCTGCGCCTCAGTTCCCTCATCTGTAAAATGGGGATTGAGCCTCCGAGCGACGGACCTCCACGAATGGCGGCCCACCGTTTCCCCTCCCCAGCGCTGGCACGAGACCGGCAGGTCGGTCACCTTTCCTCCCTCCTCTTTACGCCCCGGGTACTTCCTTCTTTTCACACTAACCCATTCACTGGCCTCATCCTCGCCTCTCATCACCAACCTTTCTTAGACTTTCCTCCCCTTCCCTGCCTGAAACCCCCCCGCTTCCTTCGCATCTGACAGACGACTCCTCTCCCCCGCCCCGGTCAGTGACTTCCTTCTTTCTGAAATCCCACGTCCCGGAGGCCTTCCCCGTTTAATCTCTCGTCTCCTCCTCCGCCTTACCATCGCCTTCTGGTCGCTTTGGGGGCCGGGGGGGGGGGGGGGGGGGACTCCCGCCACCCTGCAGCGTTTACATCCGTGTATCTAATCCCTCTCCGGGTCCGCTATCCCGGGGTCAGTCGCTCCTGCACTTGACGGTGACGTTCCTCGAGGGCCGGGAACATCACGCGTGCTAAATTCCAAACCCTCCCCGAGCGCTTGGTGTCGTCCTCCGCCCCACGGAGGCGCTCCGCAAGCGCCGCCGATTTACCGGATCCTTGAGAACGAAGACGAAAGGGATGGACGACGGACTTTTTTTTTATTTAGTCATCGTGGCCTTTACAGTTGGAACTCGGGGAACTCGAAGTTAACATCTTTGCCCGTGAGCTTCTTGTACACGCCAGAGAACGTTTCCACCTGCAAGAGAAGTGGGATTTGGGCCATCGGTCTCCCGGGCGGCACCCTCCCGGCCCCTCCCCGACACCCGCAGCTCTCGGGGAGAGGCGCCCGGCGCGGTACGGCCCGTCTCCTCGGCCGCGGCAGGCTGAGGTGGTTCGGGAACGTACGGGGCCGCTCCCCCGCGGTAAACCGGCCCTCCAAATGGGGTGGAGGAGGACGCGCCGCACGCGTCCGCTAGTGACGGCCAGTAAGTTTGGCATCTGCTTAAGCGCTTACCGGGTCCTCCATTAATGCTAAAGAAGCTTCAGCATTAAGAACCTTCGGCGTTAAGTCCGCGGGAGGGCAAGCCGAACCGACGCGGAGCCGGCCCCTCACCTTGTGTTCTACGTTGTTCTGCTGCGCTTTGTCCAGGTGCACCTTGATGAGCCTGCTGCCGTCCAGTTTCACCCGGATCCTCTTGCCCACGATCTCGCTGGGGAAGACCAAGTCTTCCAGGATCGCGTCGTGCACCGCGGTCAGCGTACGGCTGGAACGAGAAGGTCACCCGTCGACCGGTCGTCTTCAGAGGACCGGCCCTCGCCGACTCGCCGGCCCCAAGCCTGGCCACCGCCGAAGCTGTTCTCGTTGGGAGGGACCCTTCGGGAGCGGGTCAATCCCCTTACGGGCGGGGAACGCGTTCAGTTCTGCTGCATCCCAACCGCTCGGCACGCTGCTCTGCACGCGGCGGGCCCCCGGTAACTACCACTGATGGTTCTGAATCGCCCCGAGACTAATCCCGATCCCGCGCGAGGGAGGTTTAGGCGGGCCGGGCTCGGCCCCGGCCCGCCTAAACCCGGACGGGTTAAACGCTCACGTTAACGCTAGCTGCCCAGTTTCACTCCGGAGGAGAGTCCGAGTGGTCTGCGCCCCAGATGGAATCACCCATTCCCTTCCTATTTCCTTGCGACGCCTCACGAGGCGATTCTTGGGTGCCTTCCACTCCCACGGTGGTGGTTTTCTTAAGGAAAACGTTATTTACGGCCTAGGAGATCTGATTTTTTTTTTAACGCATTTCGATAATGAAAAAGTTACCCCTGTGTTTTATAGGGTTTTTCCGTGCCAGTGGGCGTTTCAGTACCTATGCGCAGTTTCCTTGGAACGGTTAAGCACCTCACACCCTATTAACTTTGAGGGATCATCCCTTCTCCCAAACCCACTTGACATTTCAGAAACGAGACGCCTGGATGATAAAATTTAACCGACAGAGGCTACCCCCCACCCCGACGAACGGACGAGTCTTTAAGCCAGGCGACGTGACGTTAAGTCACTATCGACGGGTTTCCTCGGGGCTCCGGAGAGGAAAGGGGAACGAGAGGCCGACTCCGGAGAGGCGAAGAAGAAAGAGGGAGGGCGGGCTTTAGAGGTCGGCCCGGGAACTAACTAGAAACCCCTCCCGGGACAGCGGGAATGGGACGAGGCACTGGAACCCGCTCCCACCCGAGGCCACCGTAAAGGTCGCGATGGAGAATCCCGTCTCCCATCCCGTCGACCCTCGACCCGGACGCCCATTGGGACCCGCCTGGCTTCTCTCTCTCTCTCTCT
The DNA here is from genome assembly GCF_004115215.2 of Ornithorhynchus anatinus. Classification (NCBI taxonomy): domain Eukaryota; kingdom Metazoa; phylum Chordata; class Mammalia; order Monotremata; family Ornithorhynchidae; genus Ornithorhynchus; species Ornithorhynchus anatinus. The sequence goes on from NC_041749.1 coordinate 4,120,799, forward strand.
CTGCTTGCCCCGGAAACCGTCCCAAAACTCGCCACAGCTTCACGACTCCCTAGGGCGCCGCGAGGGGGGAATCCTCTCCCGCCGGGTGGGAGTCCGCCGACTGGCTTCCGATCCCAGAGCTCTGCCCGAATCTGGGAAGCGGGGAGGTGAGGACCCCCGCCGGCCCACTGGCTCGTCCCGCGGCATCTCGGTCGTATCTATCGAGCGCTCGCTGTGCGCGGAGCCCTGTACCAAGCCCTCGGAACGGACAATTCGGCCACAGATGGAGACGATCCCCGCCCAAGTCCTCGGCACCGTCGCCGAGGCGGAGCTCAGGACCAAGGTCGGCCCCTCCGGGTGGACCCGGCAGCCCCCGCGCCGGCTCGGTCGGAGGCGTTCGCGTCCGAGGCCCCCAGTCTGGAAGCGGCGAATGACTTTCTCGGGCTGGGGATGGCATCGCCAGAAGGGCCGGGTGATCGACGCTCCGGCCAGCTGAGCCTCACGTGGGACGGCCCGATGACCCTGCATCTCCCCCAGCGCTTAGATCAGTGCTCGGCACGTAGTAGGCGCTTAACGGATACCAGCGTCGTCGTCAGTATTACCCACGGCACCCGGCACCGTCCCCAGAGGCCAAACACCGGGCTGAAGCCTCAAGTCTGAGCGCCGGGGCGGACCAACCGTGCCCCCCCCGCTCTTCCCAGTCACCGCCTTAACCCAAGGCGGCGGCTCCCGAGGAGCGTCTCGAGTCACCCATCCCCTCCCGGCCCCGCTCCACGCAGCCCGGAGACCCCACCTGGAAAAACCCCCGCCGCAGGCCTCGCAACCCACTACGGAAATCCGGCCTCTCGACTGTCCCCGTGAAAACGCTCCAAGGGTTCTCCGTTACCGACAGGCTCTCGGGGTGGAAGACTCAACGAGTCTGGGGCAAGGTACTCTCCGGAGGCGCAGTTAATCCCCATTTTCCAGATGAGGTAACTGAAGTCCAGAGAAGTGACCTGCCCACAGTCACACGGCTGACAGGCGGCAGAGCCGGGATTCGAGCCCGCGACCTCTGACTCCCAAGCCCGGGCTCTTGCCACCGAGCCACGCTGCTTCTCGGCAGTAGTGAGCGCCGAATGAATACCGTAATTATTAAATAGCGGAGCCGGGATTAGAACCCGGGTCCACACAGTAAGCGCGTAACAAACACCAACATCTAGGTCGCCGACCCGCGGCAGATCCACGGGGCCACGGCGCTTCTCGGGGCAACTGCGCTTAACCCCCTTCTCGCGCCAGGTCGGCCGCCGCTCCACCGCCGGGCACACGTACCTTCTCGGGCGCTTTTGCTTGTTCTTGGTGCGGCTTTTTCTCGTCGGCTTAGGCAGGATTCTCCTCTGTAATAATAACAATAATGATAATAATGTCGGTATTTGTTAAGCGCTTACTACGTGCAGAGCACCGTTCTAAGCGCTGGGGTAGACACAGGGGAATCAGGTCGTCCCACGTGGCGCTCACAGTCTTCATCCCCATTTTACAGATGAGGAAACTGAGGCACCGAGAGGCTAAGTGACTCGCCCACGGTCACACAGCCGACAAGTGGCAGAGCTGGGATTTGAACCCACGACCCCTGACTCCCAAGCCCGGGCTCTTTCCACTAGAGCCACGCTGCTTCTATGTAAAGAGAGGGTCAGACCTCCTTCAGAGGAGGGAAACTCCACCCGGCTCCGTACCGTCGCCCGGTCGGCGGGGTCCCAAGCGTCCGATAAATAGCCGGGAGAGGCGGGAGAGGCACGCGGGGGGGGGGACTCCGGCCGCGGGCGACGCCCCCCGAAGCCCGAGACCCGCCGGGGCGACCGCGACCCCCGGGGGATCCCCCCCCCCCGGCCGGGGCCACTCGCCTGAGCGATGAAGACCACGTGTTTGCCGCTGAATTTCTTCTCCAGCTCCCGTACTAGCCGCACCTGGATCTTCTGGAAAGATTTCAGCTGAGGGACCGGAACGAAGATGATGATGGCTTTCCTGCCGCCCCCGACTTCAATCTCCTGCCGAGGGGAAAGGGGGGAAGCGTGTCGCCCAGCTCCGCCGCGACCATCCGGGGAGCGCCGAGCCCCTCCCTCCGCCTTCCCCAACGGGTGTCTGCCCGAAGCCAACCGAACGGGGGGGGGGGGGGGGGTCCCGCCGCTCTGTACTGAGATCTCCCGCCGGGAGACGACTTACGTCCCGCCAACTTCCAACGGGTCTATTTCGCTTGCGCCACCCGAGGGCTTCGACGTACGGTCCGCTTGTCGACTCTCAAAAAACGAGCGGGAGCCAACTCCGCTCACGTCAGTTGTACAGAAGCCGACCGCGATCGTTCGTTCGTATTTACCGAGGCGCTTACCGGGGGCGGAAGGTACGGCGCAGCGATAAAGAGAGACGATCCCTGCCCGCAGCGGGCTCCCAGTCTAGGGGGGGGGGCTCCCGATTCCCTTCTACTTGCAGGCACCATCAGGGATTCACTTATCGGGGGGAATGAAACGAAAACCCGGTGAGGAACGGAGACCAGGGGAACTCGGGAGGGGGGGATTTATCGGAAGGACCCGAGATCCGGTTTCGCTAACATCGATAGGCTGCGTAAGCGAGACCCTTCTCAAAAGCGACAAGACCCAGGCTCTTTGCACCTTTTGAAAACTCGCTTCATCATACACGGCCCCACACAGGAGTTCGGGAAGAGCCACCTCTATGCCGTGCACTTCATCGACGGCGGCGTTGCCGAGTTCTCACTGCGTGTGAGGCAGCAGAGGTGGCAGGCACATTCCCCGTCCACGATTAAGCTGACCGCCGAAACGCGGGCCACGTAACTAATCGAAACACGGGCCACGTAATTCATTCGGGCGTTTTTCCTTTCCAATCCTCCACTCGGGACACTGGAACTCACTCGTAATCCCCTTCGAGCCCACTTCACGGCACGTACACGGAAGCATTCGATGTGGTAACGGATAACACCCTCCCGCTGGAACAGGCCGAATGCGCATACAGGAGTTGTCCGTTCCAAGCGCTCAGCCCAGCGCTCTGCGCACAGTAAGCGCTCGATAAATGCTATTGAACGAAGGGATGGATGAATTTACCTTAGCTGCTGTGATGTTCAGCTCTCTCAACTGAGCCTTTAAGTCAGAGTTCATCTCCAGCTCCAGGAGAGCCTGCGGAAAGGGGACGAGGAAATGGGACGATTTCCAAAATGAGGCGGCGGGGAGAGGATATAACGGAGACGGCGGGGAAGGACGGACGGAAGCCTAGGCCGAGCACCTACGGGGCACCCGAACACGGGCCGCGGAGAACCAGAAAGCCCCCCGGCCCCCGTCAGCCACTCGCTCAATTCATTCAACCACGTTTAGCGAGCGCTCACCGTGTGCAGAGCACTGTACTAAGCCCTCGGGCGGGGGGGGTACGAGAGAAGCGGCACGGCTGAGCGGACAGAGCACGGACCCGGAGCCCAGAAGGACCCGAGTTCGTTCATTCGATAGTATTTACTGAGCGCTGACTACGTGCAGAGCGCCGTACTAGGCGCTCGGAAGGTACAATGTCGTCTGCTGGGTGACCTGGGGCAAGTCACCTCACTTCTCTGTCGCTCAGCTTCCGCACCTGCAAAACGGGGATTAAGAGCGGGAGTCCCACGCGGGACCGGGACTGTGTCCGACCTGACGGACTCGTACCTACCCCAGTGCTAGGCACACAGGAAGCGCTTAACCAGTCTCGACATTGTCCTCATCTGTATTACAATAGATTCCCGGCCCCGGGGGACTAAAGAAAAGCTGACTTTCCGTGGGGTGGGGCAGACCCCTTTCAGCCCCAACACAGTCCTAAACGCCCATTTTACACTCACTCCCTCATTCGATTGTATTTATCGAGTGCTTAAGGGGCGCAGAGCCCTGTTCTAAGCGCTCGGGAAAGTATAACACGGCATTTAAGAGTGACGATCCCTGCCCACGACGAGTTCACGGTCTGGAAGCTGGGGGGGGGGGGGGGGGAGACGGACATAATAATAATAACGTTGGTATTTGTTAAGCTCTTACTATGTGCAGAGCACCACTGTAAGCGCTGGGGGAGATACAGGGTCATCAGGAGGCTCACCGTCTTCACCCCCATTTTCCAGATGAGGGGACTGAGGCACAGAGAAGCGACTCGCCCACAGACACCCAGCTGCCAAGCGGCAGAGCCGGGATCGGAACCCGTGACCTCTGACTCCCCAGCCCGGGCTCTTTCCACCGAGCCCCGCTGCTTCCCAATACGTCGACGTAAATAAACGGGTATCGACTGAGATGAGTAAAATCAACCCAGGTGCCGGGGGGCGGGGAGTGGGAGGGAAGAGCCGAGGGAGGCCGGCAGGGGTGGGGGAGGAAGGGAGGGAGGGAAGGGGAGATGAGGAGAAGCGGGGCTTAGTCTGGGAGGGCCTCTGGGAGGAGGCGGGCCTTCCGCAGGAGGGCTCTGAAGGCGCGCAGAGTCATCGTCCGTGGGATCTGAGGAGGGAAGGTTTTCGGGGCCAGAGGCGGGACGCGGGCCGGGCCGGCCGGAGGCCCGGGGAGGAGGCTAGAGGCAGCAGACCACTCGATTCAATTCGATCGTATTTATCGGGCGCTTACCGCGCGCGCGGCACTGTCCTAAAGCGCCCGGAACGGACAGCAGAGAGACGCCATCCCCGCCCAACGACGGGTTCACGGTCTCAGAGCAGCGTGGCTCAGTGGAAAGAGGCCGGGCGTTGGGAGTCAGAGGCCATGGGTCCCGATCCCGGCACCGCCGCGCGTCGGCCGGGTGACCGCGGGCGAGTCGCTTCGCTTCTCTGGGCCTCGGCGACCTCATCCGTGAAATGGGGATGAAGACCGGGAGCCTCACGGGGGACGACCCGATGACCCTGTATCTCCCCCGGCGCTTAGAACCGGTGCTCTGCACAGTGTAAGCGCTTAACAAACACCCGTATTCTCATTATTATTTGGGGGAGAGTGGGCGGGCTGGGCCGGAGGAGGAGAGAAGCGACGGGTCAGGCCCCCTCACCTGGGAGATGCCCGACTCGAACTCGTCCGGCTTCTCGCCATTGGGCTTCACGATCTTGGCGCTGGAGCTGAACATGGCACGTTCTGCAAGGCAACGGACACGAGGGGCTTCGGCGAGGGCCGGGCGGCGCGTGGGGCACCGCGCGAGGTCCCGCGCGCCGGCGGCCGGTTCGTTCGTTCCATCGCATTTACTGAGCGCTTACCGTGTGCGCGGCACCGTCCGAAGCGCTGGGAAAGTGCGATCGGGCAACAGAGAGAAACCACCCATTCGTCCCATCGTATCTGTTGAGCGCTCACCGTGTGCAGAGCACTGTCCTAAGCGCTGGGGAAGTACGATTGGGCAACAGATAGAAACCATTCATTCATTCCGCCCTATTTATTGAGCGCTTACTGCCCCACGTGGGACAACCTGATGCCCCTGTATCTCCCCCAATGCTCAGAACGGCGCTCTGCACATAGTGCTTAACAAATACCACCGTAGTACAGTGCTCTGCGCATAGTAAGCGCTTAACAAATACCATAATTATTACTATTACTGTATGCAGAGCACTGTCCTAAGCGCTGAGAAAGTGCAATTCGGGAACAGAGACCATTCATTCCTTCCATCGCATTTGCTGAGCGCTTACTGTGTGCAGAGCACTGTCCTAAGCGCTGGGAAAATGCAATTTGGCAACAGATAGAAACCATTCATTCACTCCATCGTATTTATTGAGCGCTTACCGTGTGCAGAGCACTGTCCTAAGCGCTGGGAAAGTGCAATTCGGCAACAGAGAGCAACCATTCATTCGGGGGTATGTACTGAGCGCTTACTCTGTGCAGAGCACTGGACTAAGCGCTGGGAAAGTACAATTCGGCAAGAGAGTGACCATTCATTCCTTCCATCGCATGTGCTGAGCGCTTACTATGTGCAGAGCACTGTCCTAAGCGCTGGGAAAGTACGATTGGGCAACAGATAGAAACCATTCATTCACTCCATCGTATTTATTGAGCGCTTACCGTGTGCAGAGCACTGTCCTAAGCGCTGGGAAAGTGCAATTCGGCAACAGAGAGCAACCATTCATTCGGGGGTATGGACTGAGCGCTTACTCTGTGCAGAGCACTGGACTAAACGCTTGGAATATACAATTCTGCAACAGCCAGAGCGCATCCCTGCCCGACGGCGGGCTCACAGTCTAGAAGGGGGTTCGGGGGGGGTCAGTTATAACCATTATAATAATTCGATGTCGTCGGAGTGAGCCGCTGCTGTGTGCAGAGCACTGCGCTAAGCGCTGGGGAGAGGACAGCGCAGCGAGAGAGAGTGAATCCCTGCCCACGGCCGGCTGGCACCACGATGCCATTCGTTGGGCGCCTCCCGCCTGCCGTGCACTGTGCTGAGCGCCGTGACCCCCTGGGGCTCAGGCTCTGAACCCCCACTTCCCGGAGGGGGAACCCGAGGCCTGGCCGAGGTGGGGATTAGAAGCCGGGTCCTCCCGGGCGGGGGGGTGCAAGCACTCTCTGCTAAACGATGGGGCGAGGATGATGGGGCCGGGCTGGTCCCCCTCCCCGCAAAGGCCTACGGGAGCGAACCAAAGTGCGCCCCGGCCCCCCGGCCGCCGCCTCGGGAGCCCCCGGGACGGGAGACCGCGGCGCCATCGAGGCCCCCCGCCCGGCTCGCCCGCTCCCTCCGGCCCCCGCCTCCGACCCCCGCCGCCCGGGAGCCGGCGCCGAGCGTCCGACGGCGCGGATGGCGGCGGATGGCGGCGGATGGCGGCGGATGGCGGCGGATGGCGGCGGCCGCCACTGCCCCCCCCCGCCCCCAACACCGCCCGCCGGCGTCCTACCTCGCTCCGAGCCGGCCGAGGAAGAGGGACGGGTCTCGCGAGACCGTCACGAGGCGCCGAGCGGGCGGAAGTGGGAGGGGGAGAGCGGGAAGGGCGGGCGGAAGTGGGAGGGGCGGAAGCGGAAGTCCGGCCGGGCCGCCGCGTGCAGGGGGAAGACCCGGAGGCGGCCATTGCCGCCGGCGCGCAGGCGCGCTGCAGCCCCCAGGCCCGCCCGGGGAGGCTGACGGGAAAAGGGGCCCAGGCCTCGCGTTGACCACAGTAATTGTAGTAATAACAGTGGCCTCTGTTCAGCGCTCACCACGGGCCAGACACCGTAATCATAATAATGTTGCTATTTGTTAAGCCCTTACTAGGTGCAGAGCACTGTTCTAAGCGCTGGGGGAGATACAGGCTCAGTTTGTCCATTCCAAGCGCTCAGTACAGTGCTCTGCACGGCGTGAGCGCTCCATAAATACTATTGAAGGAATCGGGTTGGCCCACGTGAGGCTCACGGGCTTAAATCCCATTTTCCAGATGAGGTCACTGAGGCCCAGAGAAGCGAAGTGACATGCCCACAGTCAGCCGGCTGACCAGGGGCAGAGCCGGGATGCGAACCCGTGACCTCTGACTCCCAAGCCCGGGCTCTTTCCACAGAGCCACGCTGCTTCTCTAGTGCTAATCATCACCACGATAATAACAATAATAGTGGTCTATGTTCAGCGCTTACTATGTACGCTGTACTAAGCGCTGGGGTAGATCCAAGCCAATTGGGCTGGACCCAGTCCCTGCCTCCCAGTCTCCTCAGGTCACTGAGGCCCAGAGGAGTGAAGTGACTTACCCACAGTCACACAGATGACAAGGGGCAGAGCCAGGATTCGAACCCATGATCTCTGCCTCCCCAGCCGGGGCTCTTTCCACTGAGCCACGCGGCTTCTGTAATAGTGCTCAGGGGAAAGAGCACGGGCTTTGGAGTCAGGGCTCGTGAGTTCGAATCCCGGCTCGGCCACTCGTCGGCTGTGGGACCGGGGGCGAGTCACTTCACTTCTCTGTGCCTCAGTGACCTCATCTGTAAAATGGGGATGAAGACTGTGAGCCCCACGTGGGACGACCCGATTCCCCTGTGTCTACCCCGGCGCTTAGAACAGTGCTCGGCACATAGTAAGCGCTTAACGAATACCAACGTTATTATTAATAGTGGCCTCTGTTAAGCACTTAGTAATAATGTTGGTATTTGTTAAGCGCTTACTATGTGCCGTGCACTGTTCTAAGCGCCGGGGGAGATACAGGATAATCAGGTGGTCCCACGTGGGGCTCACCGTCTTCATCCCCATTTTCCAGGTGAGGGAACTGAGCCCCAGGGAAGTGAAGTGACTCGCCCACAGTCACACCTGCTGACAAGTGGCAGAGCCGGGATTCGAACCCACGACCTCTGACTGCCAAGCCCGGCCTCTTTCTACTCAGCCACGCTGCTTCTCTAACTCATGACCTTCTGACTCCCAGGCCCGGGCTCTCTCCCCTCCACCATGTTGTTTCCACTGATTCCTCTTTCGAAACTTGAGAGTAGACATTTGCTGGAAGTTTTTTTTTTAGTGGTATTTGTTAAGCGTTTACTAAATCAAATCAAAACCGCACCTGTAAAAATGGGGATTAAAAAATGTGAGCCCCACGTGGGACAATCTGATGACCCTGTATCTCCCCCAGCGCTTAGAACAGTGCTCGGCACAAAGGAGGCGCTTCACAAATACCATCATCATTATTATTAGAGAAGCAGCGTGGCTCAGTGGAAAGAGCACTGTAAAAAGCACTGAAGTAGATCACCCCAGCTCTTAGAACAGCGGGTGACCTTCATTCATTCACTCAGTCGTATTTATGGAGCGCTTACTATGTGCAGAGCACTGGACTAAGCGCTTGGAAAGCAGCGTGGCTCCGGGGAAAGAGGGAGGGCCGGGGAGTCAGAGGTGGTGGGTTCTAATCGCGGCTCTGCCACCTGTCAGCTGGGTGACTTTGGGCAAGCCACTTCACTTTTCTGTGCCTCAGTGACCTCAGCTGGAAAGTGGGAATGAAGACTCTGAGCCCCACGTGGGGCAACCTGATGACCTTGTATGTATCCCAGCTCTTAGAACAGTGCTCGGCACATAGTAAGCGCTTAACAAGCACCATCATTATTTTAAAGCTCACCTCCTCCAAGAGGCCTTCCCAGACTGAGCTCCCCTTTTCCCTCTGCTCCCCCTACCCCCCCCCCTTCACCTCTCTCCCAGCGAAACCCTAATAATGTTGGTATTTGTTAAGCGCTTCCTCTGTGCGGAGCACCGTTCTAAGCACTGGGGGAGACACGGGGGAATCGGATTGTCCCACGGGGGGGGCCCACGGTCTTCATCCCCATTTTCCAGATGAGGGAACTGAGGCCCAGAGAAGTGAAGTGACTCGCCCCCGGTCCCACAGCCGACGAGTGGCGGAGCCGGGATTCGAACTCACGAGCCCTGACTCCAAAGCCCGTGCTCTTGCCACTGCACCACCCTCTCCTCCCCCCTTTCCCTCCGCTCCTCCCCCTCTCCCGTCCCCCCCACCTCGGCACCGTGCTCGTCCGCTCGACTGTCTGGATCTTCATCACCCTCTTTATTTTGTTTAATGAGATGGACATCGCCCTGATTCTATTTATCTGCTCTTGTTTCAATGAGACGTCCTTCCCCTCGACTCTATTCATCGCCCTCGTTCTCGCCCGTCCGTCTCCCCCGATGGGACCGTGCGCCCGTCAGACGGCGGGCCCCGTCTCTATCTGTTGCCCATTTGTCCGTTCCGAGCGCTTCGTACGATCAGGCCTGATTGCCCTGTATCTCCCTCATTGCTTAGAACGGCGCTTGGCACATAGTAAGCGCTCAACAAATACCGTCATCATCATTATTAGTAACGATAACAAATACGATTGAACGAGTGAAGGAATGACTGAGTGGATGAGTGAGTGGATGAGTGAGTGAATGAGTGAGTGAATGAATGACTGAGTGGATGAGTGAGTGGATGAGTGGATGAGTGTGAATGAATGAATGAGTGAGTGGATGAGTGAGTGGATGAGTGAGTGAGTGAGTGAATGAATGAATGAGTGAGTGAGTGGATGAGTGAGTGGATGAGTGAGTGAATGAATGAGTGAGTGGATGGGTGAGTGAATGAATGAATGAGTGAGTGGATGAGTGAGTGAATGAATGAGTGGATGGGTGAGTGAATGAATGACTGAGTGGATGAGAGAATGAATGAATGAGTGAGTGGATGAGTGAGTGAATGAATGAGTGAGTGGATGAGTGAATGAGTGAGTGGATGAGTGAGTGAATGAGTGATGAATGAATGAATGAATGAGTGATGAAGGCGGGGAAGAGGCGGGCCCCGCCCCCGCCCGGCCCGGAAGTCCGGCGGCGCGTGGCGGCGCGCGGGGCAGCGACGGGCGGCGCGGCCAATGAGAGGCGGCCTCCCGGGCCCGGGGGCGGAGCCCAAGGCGCCCCTGCCCCTCCCCCTGCCCCTGCCCCTCCCCCTCCCCTTCCCTCCCCCCCTCCCCTCCCCGGCGCCGGGCGACCCCCAAAGCCCGGAGCGCGGAGCCATGGCCGCGGTCCGACTGCTGCTGCTGCCGCTGGCCGCCCGGGCCCCGCTCCGCTCCGGCCTCCGCGCCGCCGCCCAATCTTACTTCCGCTTTGGCTCCGGCTCCGGCTCCGGCTCCGGCTCCGGCTCTTGCTCCGGCTCCATTTCCGGCTCCGGCTCCGGCTCCGGCTCCAGTTCCGGCTCTTGCACCGGCTCCGGCTCCAGCTCCAGCTCCAGCTCCTGCTCCTTTTCCGGCTCCTGCACCGGCTCCGGCTCCGGCTCCTTTTCCAGCTCCCGCACCGGCTCCGGCTCCTTCTCCAGCTCCTTTTCCAGCTCCCGCACCGGCTCCGGCTCCTTCTCCAGCTCCACTTCCAGCTCCGGCTCCTGCCCCAGCTCCTGCATCAGCTCCTTTCCCAGCTGCGGCTCCAGCTCTCGCCCCGGCTCCTTTTCCGGCTCCCTTTCCAGCTCCCGCAGCGGCTCCGGCTCCTTCTTCTCCAGCTCCCGCAGCGGCTCCGGCTCCTGCTCCAGCTCCTCTTCCAGCTCCAGCTGCGGCGTCTCCATGTTGTACGCCGTCCGGCGCGGCCGCAGGCCCGGCGTCTATCACACCTGGTCCGACCCTCTTGACCCCCGACCCCCTCCCCCCCCGGGCCCTGCCGAGGTGCCGAGCCCCGCGCTGGCCGCCGGGCTGGGGCCGGCCCGGCCTCCGGAGTCCGAGGGCCTGGGTTCGAATCCCGCCCGCCGGCGGCAGGGCGACCGGGGGGCCGGTCACTCCACCGGGCCTCAGTGACCCCGTCTGCGAGGTGGGGGTGAAGACTGGGAGCCCCACGCGACCACCTTCTGTTCATTCATCCAGTACTATTTATTGGGCGCTTACTCTGTGCAGAACACTGTACCGAGCGCTTGGAACGGACGAGTCGGCAACAGATAGGGACGGTCCTTGCCCACTGTCCGTCCGTCCGTCCGTCCGTCCATCCATCCATCCATCCATCCGTCCATTCCGTCCATCCCGGCGCTTAGAACAGTGCTCCGCACCTAGGAAGCGCTTCAATAGCATTATTATTGTATTTCCCCTCCCCCCCTCAGCGCCTAGCACGACGCTTGGCACTTGAGGAGCGCCTAACAAACACCATTGTTATAATAACGTTGTATCTGTTAAGCGCGTACTACGTACTGAGCAATAATAATGACGTTGGTATCTGTTAAGCGCTCCCTAAGTGCCGAGCGCCGGGGGAGACGCACGGGGGAATCGGGTGGTCCCACGTGGGGCTCACCGTCTTCATCCCCGTTTTCCGGATGAGGTCACCGAGGCCCAGAGAGGCCAAGGGACTGGCCCCCAGTCCCACGGCCGACGAGTGGCCGAGCCGGGATTCGAACTCACGATCTCTGACTCCAAAGCCCGGGCTCTTTCCGCTGAGCCACGCTGCTCAGGACTCAGAACGGTGTTGGGCGCCTAGTAAGCTCCTAACAGATACTATCGGGATTGTCACCTCGGCGCTTAGAACGGCGCTCGGCACCTCGTAAACGCCTACAAAACTACCCCCGTGATGATCGTCGCCTCGGCGCTTAGAACGGCGCTCGGCACCTAGTGAGGGCTTCCCCGCTAGCGTCACGAGGGTGATGATCCGAGCGCTTAGAACGGTGCCCTTGTAGACGGGGCGGGGATGGCGCCTCTCCCTCCCTCCCTCCCTCCCTCCCTCCCTCCCTCCCTCCGTTGCCCGACGCTGCTCTCCGAGCGCCGCGTCCGGCGCTCTGCGCACGGTGAGCGCTCGGTGCACAGGCCGTGCTTTTCCGGGATCGGCGGGCGGGAGGAACGGGCCGGCGTCCTCTCTTTCAGGAAGGAGTGTAAAGACGAGGTGAACGGCTTCCCCGCCGCCCGCTTCAAGAAGTTCGCCACGGAGGAGGAGGCCTGGGCCTTTGTCCGCGGGCGGGACGGCCCCGCAGGTACCCGCCCGGCCCCCCGGGGCTCACCGCGACGCTCCGCACGCAGTCGGCGCTCTACCTCTCCCCCCATGCCGCCTTCCAAGCGCCTAGCACGGCGTTCGGCCCAGAGTGAGCGCTCTGTCGCCGGATTCTACCTTCCGAGCGCCTAGCACGGCGCTCGGCCCAGACTGAGCCCTCTATCTGTCGCCGAATTGCACCTTCCGAGCGTCTAGTACGGCGTTCGGCCCAGAGTGAGGGCTCTATCTGTCGCCGAATTCTACCTTCCAAGCGTCTAGTGCGGCGTTCGGCCCAGAGTGAGAGCTCTGTGGCCGGGTTTCTACCTTCCGAGCGCCTAGCACGGCGCTCGGCCCAGACTGAGCCCTCTATCTGTCGCCGAATTGCACCTTCCGAGCGTCTAGTACGGCGTTCGGCCCAGAGTGAGCGCTCTGTCGCCGAGTTCTACCTTCCGAGCGTCTAGTACGGCGCCCTGCGCAGAGCGAGCGCTCGGTAAATACAATTGAATGAACAGTTACAGAAGCAGCGCGGCTCAATGGACAGAGCCCGGGCTTGGGAGTCAGAGGTCACGGGTTCTAATCCCGTCTCTGCCGCCTGTCAGCTGGGTGACCTTGGGCAAGTCCCTTCGCTTCTCCGGGCCTCAGTCGCCTCATCCGTAAAAGAGGGGTGAAGACTGTGAGCCCCACGTGGGGCAACCCGATGACCTTGGATCTCCCCCAGTGCTTAGAACGGTGCTCGGCACATAGGAAGCGCTCAATAAATAGCGTTATTATTATAGTGGAAAGAGCACGGGCGTGGGAATCAGAGGGTAGCGTGGCTTAGCGGAAAGTCTTGATTCTATTTATCGCCATCGTCCTCGTCCGGCCGTCTCCCCCGATTAGACCGGGAGCCCGTCAGAGGGCGGGGACCGTCTCTGTCTGTTGCCGATCTGTCCATTCCAAGCGCTTAGTACAGCGCTCTGCACGTAGTAAGCGCTCGATAAATACTGTTGAATGAATGAATGAACGGAAAGAGCCCGGGCTCTGTCGGTGGAGTCCCGGTCCTATGTTGGGCTCCCAGTCTTCGTCCCCATTTTCCGGAGGAGGGAACCGAGGTCAGAGAAACGACTGGCCCAAGGTCACCCGGCGGACAAGGGGCGGAGCGGGGATTCGAACCCACGACCTTCCGACTGCCCGGCCTCTAGCCGCCGGGCCACGCCGCCTCTCATCTTAACCCGCCCCGTCAAGCGGGACAGCGGTGCCGCCGGGCCCCGGTTTTCCCTCGATCGAGTTCCTCGACCGTTCGAACGGACGCTCCTCCTTCGGAGTTGTCACCGCTCCCGTAGGAACGGGGATCTGGGGATCTCCCGCCGCTCCCGTAGGAAGGGGAATCTGGGGATCTCTCGCAGGAACGGGAATCTGGGGATCTCTCGCCGCCCCCGTAGGAACGGGAATCTGGGCGTTTCTCGCCGCTCCCGTAGGAACGGGAATCTGGGGGTCTCTCGCCGCTCCCGTAGGAACGGGAATCTGGGCATTTCTCGCCGCTCCCGTAGGAACGGGAATCTGGGGGTCTCTCGCCGCTCCCGTAGGAACGGGAATCTGGGGATCTCTCGCCGCCCCCGTAGGAACGGGAATCTGGGCGTTTCTCGCCGCTCCCGTAGGAACGGGAATCTGGGGATCTCTCGCAGGAACGGGAATCTGGGGATCTCTCGCCGCTCCCGTAGGAACGGGAATCTGGGCGTTTCTCGCCGCTCCCGTAGGAACGGGAATCTGGGGGTCTCTCGCCGCTCCCGTAGGAACGGGAATCTGGGGGTCTCTCGCCGCTCCCGTAGGAACGGGAATCTGGGGATCTCTCGCCGCCCCCTAGGGAGGGGAATCTGGGGATCTCTCACCATTTCTGTAGGAATGGGAATCTGGAGGTCTCTCGCCGCTCCCGTAGAAAGGGGAATCTGGGGATCTCTCGCCGCTCCCGTAGGAACGGGAATCTGGGGATCGCTCACCATTTCTGTAGGAATGGGAATCTGGGGGTCTCTCGCCGCTCCCGTAGGAAGGGGAATCCGGGGACTTCCGTTCTCCGTCTTTTCAGGCCAGAAGAGCGTCGGCGAGAGCGAGGCGGGGCCGGGCAGCCCGGCGGAGAAGAGGGGCCGGGAACCGTCCTCCCCTGACCGCGACGAGCCCCCGGCCAAACACCCCAAGCCCCAGCCCGGCCCGGAGCCTCTCGTCAGCAGAGACGAGTTCTCTTACGTGGGTAGGTGGCCCCCGGCGCTTCGCACGTAGTGGGCGCTTAATAAATGCCATTATTATGATGACTTCGGGGAGGGGGAGGGATCCTTTTCTTTTTTTGTGGTCTCTCCCCCTCCCCGGGGCTCTCTCCTCCTTTCCTCCTCCTGCTTTCTCCGCCCCCGACCCTTGCTTCTGCTCTGTCTCCCCCCTTCCCGGCCTCCCCGCGGCTCTCTTCTCCTCCGTCCTTCTCTCCCTCCCCCTTCTTCCCCCGCAGACCCCCGACCCCCGACCCCCCCCCCGGTCTCTCCTCTCCCCCCCGCCGGTGTCTCCCCCGATCTCTGTCTCTCCCTTCCCCTGCGCTCTCTCTCTCTCCCCACCCCCAGTCTCTGTCTTACCCGCCCCCCCGTCTCTGCCTCTGGTCTGTCTCTCCCCCGATCTCTCTCTGTCTCACCCCCCCGGTCTCTCTCAGGTCTCTCTCCGCCCCCCGCAGTCTCTGCCTCACCCCCCGGTCTCTCCCTCCGGTCTCTCTCTCCCCTCAGTCTCTCTCCCCTCCAGTCTCTGTCTCTCCCCACCGCTCCCTCTCTCCCGCTCCACCGAGTCTCTGTCTCACCCCCCGTCTCTCTCTCCGCCCCCCCCCCCCCCCCCCCGGTCCACGTCTCTCCCCCGTCTCTCTCTTTCCCCCCGGTCTCTCTCTCTCCCCTACCGATCTCTGTCTCCCCTACCGGTGTCTATCCCCCCCGGGTCTCTCTCTCTCCCCCTCCCCAGCCTCTCTCCCGTGCCGGCGTCTCCCCCATCCCACCGTCCCCGCTCTCTCTCTGACCCTAGCCCGCAATCGGGTCGGGGCCGGGGAGCGCGTCTTCCGAGCCCGCGGTATCCGTGCCTTCCCGAGCGCTCCGCGCGGTGCTCCGCTCCCGGGCCGCCGATCGCTTTGGGCCGGATGACCCAGAGTCGGCGTCCCTCTGTCGGACAGGCGAGTCCGCCGTCGTGTACACCGACGGCTGCTGCTGGAGTAACGGGCGGAGACGGGCGCGGGCCGGCATCGGCATCTACTGGGGGCCCGGCCATCCTCTGTAAGTGCTGGGCGGACCAACGGGGGGCTGCTCCGGGGCTCGTCCGGGGCGTCCGTCCGGGGCGTCCGTCCGGGGCGTCCGTCCGGGGCTCGTCCGGGGCGTCCGTCCGGGGCTCGTCCGGGGCGTCCGTCCGGGGCTCGTCCGGGGCGTCCGTCCGGGGCTCGTCCGGGGCGTCCGTCCGGGGCTCGTCCGGGGCGTCTGCCTGGGGCTCGCCCGGGGCATCCACCCGGGGCTCCCCCAGGCCCCTTCTCTAGCGGCAATTCACTCCCGCCCTGGCCGGGCGTCAGAAGAATCCGAAACCCGACCGGGATCCGGTCAGCGTCGTCATCCGGCCGATCGGTTGTATTCATTAAGCGCTTAATAATAATAATAATAATAATTATGGTATGTGTTAGGCGCTTACTGTGTTGGTATTTAAGTGCTTACTACGCGCAGAGCATTTAAGCCCTTACTGTGTTGGTATTTAAGCGCTTACTATGTGCGGAGCAACTGTTCCAAGCGCTGGGGGGCAGATTAAAGGGTCATCGGGTCGTCCCACCTGGGGCTCAAAGTCTTCATCCCCGTTTTACAGATGCGGGAACCGAGGCCCAGAGAAGTGAAGTGACTCGCCCACGGTCCCACGGCTGACGAGTGGCGGATCCGGGATCCGCACCCGTGACCTCCGACTCCCGAGCCCGGGCTCTTGCCACTGAGCCACACTGCTTCTCACGCTGCCACTATGTGCGGAGCACCGTTCTGAGCGCTGGAGTAGGTACAGGTTAATCAGATAGTCCCACGGGGGGCTCACGTTGTTTAATCCCCATTTTTGCAGATGAGACCACTGAGGCCCGGGAAGTGAGGCGACTCGCCCGGGGTCACGCAGCAGACAGGTGGTGGAGCCGGGATTAGAACCCATGACCTGTGACTCCCAAGCCCGGGCTCTTTCCACCGAGCCGCGCTGACTGTGAGCCCCACGTGGGACAACCTCATGACCTTGTATCTCCCCCAGCGCTTAGAACAGTGCTTGGCCCACAGCGAGCGCTTAACAAATACCGTTATTATTGTTATTGATTATTGTTGTTATTGTTAGAGAAGCAGCGTGGCTCAGTGGAAAGAGCCTGCGCTTTGGAGTCAGAGGTCATGAGTTCGAATCCCGGCTTTGCCACCCGTCAGCCGTGTGACTGCGGGCGAGTCACTTCACTTCTCTGGGCCTCAGTTGCCTCCTCTGCGAAATGGGGATGAAGCCCGTGAGCCCCGCGTGGGACATCCTGATTCCGCCGCGTCTACCCCAGCGCTTAGAACAGTGCTGGGCACGTAGTAAGCGCTTAACAAATACCAACGTTATCATTATTATTATTATCATTATTATCACTTAATGATAGCCACTAGTGGCTGTAGCCACTGTAGC
Source organism: Ornithorhynchus anatinus (assembly GCF_004115215.2). Lineage (NCBI taxonomy): Eukaryota > Metazoa > Chordata > Mammalia > Monotremata > Ornithorhynchidae > Ornithorhynchus > Ornithorhynchus anatinus. The sequence goes on from NC_041749.1 coordinate 4,137,740, forward strand.
CACTAGGCCACGCTGCTTCTCTTTCAGCGGGGGCCTAATTTGCCTTCTCCCTCTGGAGAGAGAAGGCTTCTCAGTTTCTGCGGTGCTTTTTGAAAACCTAAAAGCTGGCTTCCGATGATCTTTACAACAGAAATGTCGGCGACAGGCTCCCCGGACGTCAGACGAATCAAAGAGCGGAAATCCACGTAAGTCGGAGCCCGCTCCGTCCCGTACTGTTTCGTAAATAAAAAGGGAAAAACGAACCACGCGTCTTTATCCACCGTCGGATTTCCTCTCCGTAAGGGCCAAACCGGGTATTTTTATAACGTCTGGGGAGCCCACGTGTCGGGACCTGCAGAATAGACGCCTCTGGGGTTCCTTCGTTGCTTCAGTAGTATTTATCGAGCGCTTACTAGGTGCGGAGCACTGTTCTGAGCGCTTGGAACGGACAATTGGGCAACAGAATAGAGACCGTCCCCGCCGTCTAATGGGGGGAGAGAGACGGACAAAAACGAGACGACGACATCGCGATAAATAGAGTCAAGGGGACGGACACCTCGTTCACGAAATAAATAGGGGACTGAATGACGCTTTGCGCCCGTTGGCTGGGGCCGAATCATCAGCTCCTCCTCATTTAGGAAGGGGGTGACTCGACCGGCCGTAGCTCAGTCGAAGAGGAATGGCGGCCGCCCCGCCCTCCCCCCCCCCCCCCCCCCCCCCCCCAAAACCTCACGGCGAGGATTTTGAAAACGGAACCTTTTTCGAGAGCTTTCGAAACTTTTCCCTTGAAGGCGGCCTGCAGGGCCATCGAGCAGGCGAAGAATCAGAACATCGACAAACTGGTCCTCTACACGGACAGCATGTTCACCATAAACGGTGAGCCGCCTCGGCCGGTTTGTTTCGGGAGACTCGGGCCGGGGAGGGAGGGGTGTTGCCCCGCCGGACTTTCCGAGCGCTCGGCACAGTGGGCCGCACGCGGTAGGCGCCCGGTGAACGCGGGCGAGCGGCCGGGCGAGCGCCCGGCGTCGCTCGGACCGTCGTCACGCCCACGGGGACCCGCCGGGGCCCCGAGGGTCCGGGGTGGACCGGGGGCGCCGGCCGGGTGCCCCGGGGCCGAGTGCGGCGCTCTGCGCGTAGTCGGCGCCCGGGAATGGACGGGGACCGAGTGGTCGCCCTTTTCCCGCGCGATGTCCGGCAGGCCGTCTTCGGTTCGGAACACTGTACCGAGCGCCGGGGAGAGGAGCGCGCGCCGTCACTGGCTCGTCACCGCCTTCCAGAACCGGGGGTCGGGTGGGAGACACGACGATGATGATGATGATGGTATTTAGGCGCTTACTATGTGCCAAGCTATCAGGTGGGTCGGTGGGCTCCAGGGGTCGCACGCGTGGAAAACGCCGTACGTCTTCTGAGAGCTTGGGAGGAAGAAACATTTCAGGCCTTCGGTTGTATTTACTGAGCGCTTACTGCGTGCAGAGCACTGTACTGAGCGCTTGGGAGAGGACGGTAACGCAGACGCGTTCCCTGCCCACAGCGAGCTCCCCGTCGCGGTCACGGGTTCAAATCCCGGCTCCGCCGCTTGTCAGCTGTGTGACTTCGGGCAGGTCACTCCCACGTGGGACAACCCGATCGCCTTGTGTCTCCCCCAGCGCTTAGAACGGTGCTTTGCACCTGGTGAGGGTTTAACCAATCCCGTCATTATTATAAACAACTCCTCCGGGCCTCAGCAACCTCATCTGGAAAATGGGGATGAAGACCGTGAGCCCCACGTGGGACGACCTCCTGACCTTGCATCTACCCCGGCGCTTAGAACAGTGCTGCGCACATAGGAAGCACTTAACAAATATCACCTTCGTCATTATTATTGATGAATGACTTAGGGCATGGGATGTAAATATTCCATCTCGGAAGCACAGCGAGAGGTCAGTCGATCGTTAGCCTGTGTCCAGCCCGATTAACTCGTATCTACCCCAGTGCTCGGAACGGTGCTTGGCGCAGAGTAAGCGCTTAACAGACATCGCCATCATCGTTATTATTATTATAATTGATAAATGACCTGGGCCATGGGATTCAAATATTCCGTCTCGGAAGCAGAGCGAGAAGTCAGTCGATCGTTAGGCCGCGTCCAACCCGGTTAACTCGCATCTACCCCAGTGCTCGGAACGGTGCTTGGCACAGAGTAAGCGCTTAACAGACATCGCCATCATCGTCATCGTTATTATTATTATAATTGATAAATGACCTGGGGCATGGGGTTTAAATATTCCGTCTCGGAAGCAGAGCGAGAAGTCAGTCGATCGTTAGGCCGCGTCCAACCCGGTTAACTCGCATCTCCCCCAGTGCTCGGAACAGAGTAAGCGCTTAACAGACATGGCCGTCATCATCGTCGTCATTATTATGATTGATAAATGACCTGGGGCATGGGGTTTAAATATTCCGTCTTGGAAGCGAAGCGAGAAGTCAGTCGATGGTTAGACCGCGGCCAAGCCGATTAAGTCGTATCTACCCCGGTGCTTGCCACAGAGTAGGCGCTTAACGAGTACAGTGGTCATTATTACTTACTGAGCACCTACTGTGCGCAGAGCACCGTCCGAAGCGCCCGGGGGAGTAGGACGTAGCGATACACCGACAAGGCAACGGCTAGTTAGACGCCTAGCGCTTCCGGTCCTTCCCGCGGTTCCCGTTAATTCCCGGGCCCCGCGCGGGAGGGTTTGGCGAAGGAGGCTTTCCTGGAAATCCCGGGCAGAGCCCCGGAGACGCGGACGCCCCGGGCCGAGTCTGGACGTCCCCGCGGCTCGAGGCCGGCGTCTCAGCGTGGCCCCGGAGAAGGCGGGGACTTCATTCTGTGTTTTTCCGCCTCAGGCATCACCAGCTGGGTTAAGGGCTGGAAGGAAAACGGCTGGAAGACCAGCACCGGGAAGGACGTCATCAACAAAGAAGACTTCATCAAGCTAGACGAGCTTACGCGGGGAATGGATATTCAGTGGGTCAGTGACGGGCTTATTTTTCTCCCGTTTCATTTCGTGTCATAACGATCCTGACGACGCTGGCGGTGTCCGCTCGGCGCTTACTCTGGGCCGGGCACCGGTCTCGGCGCCGGGGCGGATGCGGGGTCAACGGGCGGTCCCGCGTGGGGCTCCCGGTCGCCATCCCCATCTTACGGAGGAGGGAACTGAGGCGCAGAGAGAGGTTCGGCGCTCTCTGGGAAAGCTTTGGGAAGCTGCGTGGCTCAGCGGCAAGGGCCCGGGCTTCGGAGTCAGAGGTCATGGGTTCGACTCCCGGCTCTGCCCCTTGGCAGCCGGGTGACCGTGGGCGAGTCGCTTCGCTTCTCGGCGCCTCAGCGACCTCATCTGGAAAATGGGGATTAACCGCGAGCCTCACGTGGGACGACCCGATTCCCCCGTATCTCCCCCGGCGCTTAGAACGGCGCTCTGCACAGAGTAAGCGCTTAACGGATACCGACGTTATTACTGTTAAGCGGCTTGCCCGAGGTCACGCAGCCGACAAGGGGCGGAGGCGGGATTGGAACCCACGACCTCCGACTCCCGAGCCCAAGCGGTGTGGCTTAGTGGAAGACCCCCGGGCTGAGGGGTCAGACGCCGTGAGTTCTGATCTCGGCTCCGCCCCCTGTCGGCTGCGTGACTCTGGGCAAGTCGCTTCACTTCTCTTTGCCTCGGTGCTCTCATCTGTAAAGTGGGGACGGAGCCCGTGGGCCCCACCTGGGACAACCTGATCGCCTCGTCTCCCCAGTGCTGGGCACACAGTGAGCGCTTAACGGACAGCGCCGTTGTCGTCGTCGCAAGCAAACGGGGTGGGACGCGGTCCCCGTCCCCCGTGGGGCGGGCCGGGCTCAGTCCCCGTTTTACAGCTGAGCCAGCTGAGGCCGGGATCAGCGAAGCGGTTCGGCCCGGGTCCCACAGAAGGCCGGCGGCAGAGCCGGGATTAGAACCCGGGTGCCCCGACCGGTCGGGCGAAGCGCGGAGGCAGCCCTGCTTCTTTTCGGCTTAGGAGGGCCGAGCCGCGAGGAGCCTGAAACTCCGCCCTCCCCGCCGCCTCGTAGGGTTTCGCCTCCTCGCGGCTCGGCCCTCCTAAGCCGAAAAGAAGCAGGGCTGCCTCCGCGCTTCGCCCGACCGGTCGGGGGACCTGGGTTCTAACCCCGGCGCTCGGTAAACAGCAATGACGGCGGGGTCCGTTAAGCGCTCCCTACGCGCCGAGCACCGTTCTAAGCGCCGGCGGAGATGCGGGCTCATCGGGTCGTCCCACGCGGGGCTCGTGGTTAATCCCCGTTCTGCAGACGAGGGAACCGAGGCCCAGAGGAGCGAAGCGACTCGCCCACGGTCACCCGGCGGACGAGTGGCAGAGCCGGGAGTCGAACTCACGACCTCCGACTCCCAAGCCCGGGCTCTCTTCCACCGAGCCACGCCGCCTCCCGGCCCGGCGTCCGGCACCCAGTTAAGCGCTTGACGCGGGCCGCGGTCGCCGCTTCCCCCCTCCGGGTATCTGCCCGGCGCTTACCGATACTCTTTAATGACGACGTTGGTGTCGGTCAAGCGCTCACTAGGGGCAGAGCACCGTGCTGAGCGCTTCTCCGGGGCCCCCTCCCGAGGCGTCCACCCCACTGATGTGAGATGGAGACCCGAGTCGGAGGCGAGCGCCGTCACCCGGCGACGTTTGTCCCGGACATCCGCTCTCCCTCGCCGGCCTCCCGGCGGGGTCCGGCGGGAGAGGGGCCTCGGAACCCGATCCCTGGACGTCTCCGGGTGGGCGAGGCTTCCCGGATCGGGTCTCCGACCCCTCTCCCCGACCTCTAAACTCCGCAGGTGCACGTTCCCGGACACGCGGGATTCGTCGGCAACGAAGAGGCCGACCGGCTGGCGAGAGAGGGGGCCCGGAAAGCGGAAGACTCGTCGTAGCGTCCCGCGGTCTCCCGGGAGAGCCCCGAGGCCCTCGGGACCCCGCGTGGGGATGACGGCTCGCCCGCGGGACGGACCCCCGCGGCGGACCGGTGGAACCGCTCTTCCCTCCTCCGTCGGTCGGCCGTCATTTGGAACGGTTGGTCCCGTCCCGTCCCGTCCCGTGTCCCGTCCCGTCCCCCCCCCCCCCGCTAGCCCGGAGATATCGGGCGGCGGCTGACCGGTGCGGATCCCGGGACCCGAAGAAGGGATTTCGAGCCCGTCGGAGCTCCGCGTGGTAGATCCCCTTCCCGGCGAGCGGCACCGTTCGGCGGGGGAGCGCGAAGGAGGAGATGCCTGTTCCGGTTTGCTCCCGAGGCAGATCCTCCCTGCCCCGGCGGACGCCCTCGGGACCGTCGAAGTCGGCGGTTTCCCGTCGGGAGCGGGTTCGTCGCGAGAGCCGGATGCGCGGGATGCCGCGGGCGGGTGACGGAACTGAAATCCGCCTTCTAGTAGGCGACGAGGGCGAGCGCGGCCGGCCGGAAGTGAAAAACCGAAACCGGGAACCGTCATCCGGCTGGGTGATGCATCCCGGAGACTTCGCGACAGCTTGGCCCAGGCGGGCGGAGGTCGTGAAAGCCCTACCTGAGATTCCTCTGGTCGGACGAAGGGACGCCCTCGTTAACGTCGCCGTTACGACCGGTTCCTCTTTTTCCTCTCCGGATTTTGCCCCGGCTTTGCTCGAGCTGCTTCTAGGGGCTGGCCGGGATCTCGCACCGATCGGGCTCTCCTCCTCATTCACCACCGGAAACTACCTTTGCAGTCTAAGAAACTCCGCTTTGCCTTTTAAAAAAAAAAAATAAAATAAAGTCAGATTTCGTTTTAGCTTAACTTGGTGTTTGATTTAGAGGCAGAAGAGGAGTTGAAGGGTAGGAATACCGGATACGCACATTGGAGGTAATGACTGTCATATGTACGGCGTTTGTTAAAGCGGCTGCCAAGGGCCGAGCGCTGTTGTAAGCGCTGGGGTGGATACGAGGCCATCAGGTTGCCCCCACGTGGGGCTCACGGTCTTCGCCCCCATTTGACAGATGAGGGAACTGAGGCCCGGAGATGGGAAGTGACTCGCCGTAGAAGACGAGTGGCGGAGCAGGGATTAGAGCCCGCATCCCCCGGCTCCCAAGCCCAGGCTCTTTCCACTAATTCACGCTGCGTTATCTGTAGGATAATAATGATGATGATGGTATTCGTTGAGCGCCTACTATGTGCGAAGCACCGTTCTAAGCGCCGGATGGGGCGGGGGGGAATACAAGGTGATCAGGTTGTCCCACCTGGGGCTCCCGGTTTGAATCTACAGATGAGGGAACTGAGGCACAGAGAAGTGAAGTGACTTGCCCCAAGTCACCCACCTACAAGTGGCGCAGGTGGAATTGGAACCCACAACCTCTGCCTCCCAAGCGCGGGCTCTTTCCATTGAGCCCCGCTGCTTCTCTCAGTATATAACGTTACACGTTCTGTCTGTATGTGATGTTTTTGTAGGTGCCAAGCACCGTTCAAAACTCTGGGTTAGATAGGAATGAATGAGGTGGGGCACAGTCCCTATCCCGCCTGAGGTTCACAGCCATTCATTCAGCGGTATTTACTGAGCGCTCACCGTGTGCACGGCGTTCGTTCACTCACTCGGTCGTATTTATTGAGCGCTCACCGTGTGCAGGGCATTCATTCATTCATTCACTCGATCGTATTTATTGAGCGCTCACCGTGTGCACGGCGTTCGTTCATTCATTCACTCGGTCGTATTTATTGAGCGCTCACCGTGTGCACGGCGTTCGTTCACTCACTCGGTCGTATTTATTGAGCGCTCACCGTGTGCACGGCGTTCGTTCACTCGATCGTATTTACTGAGCGCTCACCGTGTGCACGGCGTTCGTTCACTCAGTAGTATTTATTGAGCGCTTACTATGTGCAGAGCACTGTAGAAGCAGCGTGGCTCAGTGGAAAGAGCCCGGGCTTGGGAGTCGGAGGTCATGGGTTCGAATGCCGGCTCCGCCACCTTTCCGCTGGGTGACTCTGGGCAAGTCACCCCACTTCTCGGTGCCTCAGTCCCCCCTTTAAAACGGGACTGAAGACCGTGAGCCTCGCGTGGGACCGCCCGATGACCCCGTCTCTCCCCCAGCGCTCAGTACGGTGCTCGGCACCTAGTGAGCGCTTCACAGATACCAACCTTAGTCTCACTAAGCGCTTGGAGGGGACGACCGGGCCGCAGGCGGAGGCCCCCCCGCCCCGTCCGACGACGGGCTCACGGTCTGACGGGGGAGGCAGGCGGCAGAGCGAGGCCCAACGAAACAGAGACGACGCCCCCGGAGACGGGCGGATTCCAGTGATCCCGGGCCGGCGAAATCCACGGCCACGGCCGGAAGCCGCGGGAAAGCCACGTAAACCACCCACGTTCGGCGTATCGAGCGTCGTGGTGGGTGATCGGAGAAGCAGCGCGGCTCGGCGGAAAGACCACGGGCCCGGGAGGCGGAGGGCGTGGGTTCGGATCCCGGCTCCGCCGCCCGTCAGCTGGGTGACTCGGGGCCAGTCGCTTCACTTCTCTGGGCCTCGGTCACCTCACCTGGAAAGTGGGGGCGAAGACCGGGAGCCCCACGCGGGACGACCTGATCACCTTGTATCCACCCGACGCGCTCTGAACGGCGCCCTGCGCGTAGTAAGCGCTTCACGGACACCGACGTTAGTATCGAACGGACACCGCTAAAGGACTGACGCCGTGTCCCCTGCCCAACCGTACACATCCCCAGCGCTCAGTACAGTGCTCTGCGCGTAGTAAGCGCCCGATAAATACGATCGACCGTCCCGTCAGGCCACGGGGTTTGGTCAGCTGGGTGATCTCGGGCAAGTTACTTAACTTCTCGGTGCCTCAGTTCCCTCATCTGCCAAATGGGGATGAAAACCGCGGGCCCCACGTGGGACGACCTGATCACCTCGTATCCTCCCCAGCGCTTAGAACGGAGCTCGGCACACAGGAAGCGCTTAACAGATTTTACACCGTCTTTCACCCGTTCCGCTCAGTCCACGGTATTTACCGAGCACCTACCCCGTGACTACATCTCGTGGGAGAACCGTGCGGGAGTAAGAATCGGACGCCGACCGTCGCCCCGAGAACCCAGGGCGCTATTTACCGAGCGCCGACCGTACCGAACGTCTGGGAGGGTCCGACGTGACGGGGCCGGGGGGACGCATCCCGCGCCGCCCGCGGACCGGACTTGCGATCCAGGGCTCGGGGGAGGGGAGGCGCTTAAACGGACCGCTATCGGATAGCGATGGTATTTACGGAGCTCCCGCTAGATGCCCCGCTCGATACTAGTCGGGAAGCAGCGTGGCTCGGGGCAGAGAGCCCCGGTTTGCGAGTCGGAGGTCGTGGGTCCGAATCCCGGCCCCGCCGGCCGTGGGACGTAATAAGCGCTGAGATACCAACGTCGTCATCGCTGTCATCATCAGTCCGGGGGGCCGGGGGGAGCGGGGAGTACGAGCCGCAGAAAGGCCGCGTCGGCCGCGCGCGAGGAGCGTACGTCCCGACCGGTGAGGCGTGGAGAGTTATTTACAGGAGGGGTGATCTCCCGGGGACACTGCTTAAACGCCCCCACCCGCCCTCTAAAGCCACGTCAACCTCCTCCTCCCGACGATCTCACGGTGGCCGTGACGTCCGTTAAGCTCTGACCCTGAGCTAGGCACTGTACTAAGCCCTGGGGTAGAGACGAGGCAATCGGGTCGGGGGGGGTCCCTTCTTCTCTCCAGAGGCTTCGCGGTCGGAGGAGGGTGGAGAAGCGAGGGGAAGGGATGAATCATAATTCATTCAGTAGTCTTTATTGAGCGCTCACTGGCTCGGTGGCAAGAGCGCGGGCTTGGAAGTCAGAGGTCATGAGTTCGAATCCCGGCTCCGCCCCTCGTCGGCCGCGGGACCGTGGGCGAGTCGCTTCGCTTCCCCGGGCCTCAGTGGCCTCGTCTGGAAAATGGGGGTGCAGACGGCGAGCCCCACGCGGGACGGCCCGATGCCCCCCCGTCTCCCCGAAACAGCGCTTAGAACGGCGCTCGGCGCGTAGTGAGCGCTGAACGAATCCCGACATCGTTATCGTCAAGCGCTTGGAACGGACGAGTCGGCAACAGATAGGGACGGTCCCCGCCCTTCGACGGGCTCACGGTCTAATAATGATAATCTTGGGATCCGTTAAGCGCTCGCTACGCGCCGAGCGCCGTTCTGAGCGCCGGGGGAGACACGGGGTCGTCGGGTCGTCCCGCGTGAGGCTCCCGGTCTTCGGCCCCGTTTCCCAGATGAGATCACCGGGGCCCCGAGAAGTGAAGTGACTCGCCCAAAGTCGCACAGCTGGCGGGGGGCGGGATTAGAACCCGGGACCTCTGACTCCCAAGCCCGGGCTCTTTCCGCCGAGCCACGCCGCTTCTCTTTCTACTATCCCTTTCTACTAGAGAAGCGGCGTGGCTCGGTGGAAAAGAGCACGGGCTGTGGAGTCAGGGCGCATGAGTTCGAATCCCGGCTCTGCCGGCCGCGTGACCGTGGGCGAGTCGCTTCACTCCTCTGGGCCTCGGTTCCCTCATCTGTCAAATGGGGATGAAGACCGGGAGCCCCACGTGGGACGACCCGACTCCCCTGTGTCTACCCCGGCGCTCGGAACGGCGCTCGGCACATAGTTAAAGCGCTTAACAAATACCAACATCGTTATTATTCTTATCCCGGCCCTGCCGCTTGTCGGCCGGGTGACTGTGGGCGAGTCGCTTCACGTCTCCGGGCCTCAGTGACCTCATCTGTCAAATGGGGATGAAGACCGGGAGCCTCACGGGGGACGACCCGATGACCCCGTTATCTCCCCCGGCGCTTAGAACGGCGCTCGGCTCATAGTAGGCGCCTAACCAATACCAACGTTATTATTATTCTTATCGTCATGAGCAGACCGCGGCCCATTTCGGCAGCGGTCGGTGGGCGGGTATTTCCCGGTGAACGAGGTTGTGGTTCCAGATAAGCGGCGCCGGGGCGGAAGCCCGGCGGATCCCACTTTTCTCGGTGCGGGAGGAACCTGGCCGCCCGTTCTTCCCGCCCACCATCCTTCGTCCAGACGAAACAGCGGGAATATCGTCTGCAGGAAACTCCCAGGGAGAGCACTTCCCTTCATAATAATGTCGGTATCTGTTAGGCGCTCACTACGCGCCGGGCACCGTTCCAAGCCCCCGCCGGGGGAGATACGGGGCCGTCGGGTCGTCCCCCGTGAGGCTCACGGTTTTAATAATAATAATAATAATAATAATAATAATAATGTCGGTATCTGTTAGGCGCTCACTACGCGCCGGGCACCGTTCCAAGCCCCCGCCGGGGGAGATACGGGGGCCGTCGGGTCGTCCCCCGTGAGGCTCCCGGTCAATCCCCATTTTCCAGCTGAGGGAGCTGAGGGAACTGAGGCCCAGAGAAGCGAAGCGACTCGCCCACGGTCACGCGGCTGACGAGCGGCCCGGCCGGGATTCGAACCCGGGACCTCCGACCCCCCCCCCAAGCCCGGGCTCTCGCCACCGAGCCGCGCCGCTGCCGACCATGTGGCTCGATCCACCCGTGGCCCCCGCGGAAGAGGACGGAGCTCGGCGTCCTCTGGCCCGTCGGCTGTCCGAGAATAGCCCGCGGCCACACCTCCGGTTTCCACCACCTTGGGGAGACGGACCGCGGAGTTGGACGCGGCGCGGCGCGGCCCGGGGAGTCAGGGGGCCTGGGTTCGAATCCCCGGCTCCGCCGCTCGTCCGCCTCTAGATCGGTCCCTTCACGTCTCTGGGCCTCAGTTCCCTCATCGGTCAAATGGGGCCGAAGAAGGCCGCGAGCCTCACGTGGGGACGACCCGATGGCCCCGTATCTCCCCCGGCGCTGGGCGCGTAGTGAGCGCCTAGCAGATACCGACCGACGTGATCATCATTCACTTCCCTGAGCCTCGGTTCCCTCATCTGTGAATCGGGGACGAAGACTGGGTGAGCCCCACGTGGGACCACCCGGTGACCTCGTATCCATCCCAGCGCTTGGAATGGTGCTTGGCGCATAGTAAGCACTTACCGAATACCACCGTCATCATCACCGAGGCGGCGCGGCTCGGTGGAAAGAGCCCGGGCTCGGGAGTCGGAGGCCACGGGTTCGAATGCCGGCTCTGCCACTCAGCTGGGCCACTGTCACTTCACTTCTCTGGGCCTCAGTTCCCTCGTCCGGACAACGGGGACGAGGACCGTGAGCTGATGACCTTGTATCTCCCCCGGCGCCGAGAACGGTGCTCGGCACATAGCAAGCGCTTAAATACCGTCGTTATTATGATTGTTCTCTGGGCCTCGGTTCCTTCATCCGGAAAATGGGGATGAAGACGGGGAACCCCCCCCCCCCGGGAGACCACCTGATGACCCCTTATCTCCCCCGGCGCCGAGAACGGCGCTCGGCACGTCGGCGGCGCTTAACGAATACCGACATCATTATTACTATTACGAATCGCTTGGGTGGGTCCAAGACGTCAGAGGAAGTAGACGTGATTCTCGACCACGAGGATTTTGCGAACCGTTGGCCTCGCCCAACCGGGTGCCCGCTTCCCTAGACTACTTTAATCGTAATAATAATGATAATGATAATAATAATAGTAGTAGTGATGGCACTTATGAGCGCTTCCTAGGTGCCGAGCACCGTTCTCGGCGCCGGGGGAGGATACGAGGTGAGCAGGTGGTCCCACGTGGGGCTCCCGGTCTTCATCCCCATTTTACGGAGGAGGGAACCGAGGCCCAGAGAAGAAGAATAACGATGATAACGTTGGTATTTGTTAAGCGCTTCCTACGTGCCGAGCACCGTTCGAAGCGCCGGGGGAGAGACGGGGTCGTCGGGCCGTCCCACGTGAGGCTCGCGGTCTTCAGCCCCATTTTCCAGAGGAGGGAACCGAGGCCCAGAGAAGTAAAGTGACCCGCCCCCAGGCACCCAGCCGACGGGTGGCGGATCCGGGATTCGAACTCGTGACCCCCGACCCCCAAGCCCGGGCTCTTCCCACGGAGCCCCGCTGCCACGCCGAGAAGGGAAGGGACTCGCCCCAAGGGGCCCAGCCGACAAGCGGCGGCGCCGGGATGGGAACCCGTGAAGAAGCAGCGCGGCTCCGTGGAAAGAGCACGGGCTCGGGAGTCGGGGCTCACGGGTTCGAATCCCGGCTCCGCCACTCGTCGGCTGTGGGACCGTGGGCCGGTCGCTTCACTCCTCTGGGCCTCGGTTCCCTCCTCCGGAAAACGGGGCTGAAGACCGGGAGCCCCACGTGGGACCACCCGATTCCCCCCGTGTCGACCCCGGCGCTTAGAACGGTGCTCGGCACAACAGTAAGCGCTTAACGGATACCGACACTATTAACCCGTGCCCCGCCGAGCCACGCGGCCTCCCCGTACCTTAATAACAATAATAATTTATTATTACTTTAACGTCCGTCTCCCTCTAAGCTCCTTCCTTCCTTCCTTCCTTCTTCCAATTCCTCGCGGGCAGGGATCGGAGCCACCGCCTCGGCTGTACCGGACTCTCTCCCCAGCTGTCGGCACGGTGCTCTGCGCACCGTGAGCGCCCGGTAGACGATAACGTTGGTATTTGTTAAGCGCTCCCTATGTGCCGAGCACCGTTGCGAGCGCTGGGGGAGACACGGGGGAAATCGGGTCGTCCCACGTGGGGCTCAGCGTCTTCATCCCCATTTGACAGCTGAGGTCGCCGAGGCCCAGAGAAGGGAAGCGACTCGCCCACGGTCACCCGGCTGACGAGGGGCAGAGCCGGGATTCGAACTCGTGACCTCCGACTCCCAAGCCCGGGCTCTTTCCCCCGAGCCACGCGGCTTCTCTCACCACGGAGGGGTGGATGGAGTCTCCCCCCGGCCCATTTCTAGCCGTTCCCCCCTGCACCCCGAGCTCACCCCCTGCCTCCCAGGAAGCGCTCAGTCCGGCGCTCTGCACATTTACTAAGAAACGTACTAATTGATTACCAATCGATCGCCAATAACGTACTCGATGAATAGCCTTGAACGAACGAACCGAGTCCCTCCACCCCCCACCTCCGACCCGAAGCCATTTTTATGAGTTTCGTCGCCCTCGTCGCCGCCTCTCCTTCGGCCGCGAGCTCGTGGCGGGCGGGGAACGGGGGCCGTCTAGCGTCGGACCGGCCTCCCCTCCGAAGCGTTCGGCACGGTGCCGGGCGCAGACCGAGCGCTCCGTACGTACGACCGCGGGAACGAAGGCGCCGGAGTAGATACAGGTCGACGGGAGCGGGGCCGGGCCCGTCCCGCCCGGGGCTCCCGCTCAAGTGAGACGGGGCCCGGCTCCCCCCGTTTTTCGGAGGTTGGGGAAACTGAGGCACGGAGACGTTGGGCCACGGGCCCGAGGTCACCCGGCGGGCGAGTGGCGCAGCCGGGACCAACCGCTCCCCTTTTCCTCTCTTCTGAGGATGACCGCGCCATTCCTCAAGAACCTGTCGAGTGCCAAGCGCCGTCCTAAGGTCATTCCTTCGACGGTATTTCTTGAGCGCTTCCTGTGGGCAGAGCACTGCACTGAGCGCCCGGAATGGACGACCGGGTGACAGCTAGACAGCGTCCCTGCCCACGGACGGGCTCGGGGTCCCAGGCGCTGGGGTAGGCGGATCCCACGCGGGCTCGCCGTCCGAAGTAAGAGGGGCGAATTATCCGGTCCAAGCGCTTAGTACAGCGCCCTGCACATAGGAAGCGCTCGACTGACACTACGGAATGAATGAATGAAGCGGCGCGGCTCAGTGGCAAGAGCCCGGGCTTCGGGGTCGGAGGTCATGGGTTCGACTCCCGGCGCTGCCACTCGTCAGCTGGGTGACGGGGGACGAGCCACTTCTCTGGGCCTCAGTTCCCTCATCTGGAAAAGGGGGGTGAAGACTGGGAGCCTCACGAGGGCCGACCCGATGACCCTGTATCTCCCCCAGCGCTTAGAACAGTGCTCGGCACATTGGAAGCGCTTAACAAATACCAGCGTTATTATTAATAAATGCTATTGAATGAATATACGCCATTCAACGAATGAATGAATGAATAAAGAAAGATGATTGAATGAAGGAGCGAATGAATGAAGAAAGAAAGACGACCGAATGAAGGAGTGAATGAATGAAGAAAGATGACTGAATGAAGGAGTGAATGAATGAATGAATGCAGAAAGACGACTGAATGGAGTGAATGAATGAAGAAAGAAAGATGACTGAATGAAGGAGTGAATGAATGAATGAATGAATGCAGAAAGACGATTGAATGAAGGAGTGAATGAATGAATCAAAATGAATGAATGAATGAATGAATGAATGAATGAATGAATGAATGAATGAATGCATCCCAGGTCTCACGTGTCCGGCTTGGACAGGAACTGGGTCCCGTTCCGTTGAGATTCCCCCACCGTCAATCTTAATGATAATAATTAATAATGATAACAACAATAATGATAATAATAATCATAGTAGTAAGGCTGATGAGGATGCTGATGGATCATAACAAGGAGGATGTTACCGTCACTACGGGGGCAGGCGGGAAGCGCTTAGCACAGTGTCCAGCGCTTTAGTAGGCGCGGGGTGGGGGGGGGAGGGGAGGAGAGGGGCGGGCCGGGGGCGGGGCCGCGGGGGGAGGGGAGAGAGCCGATTGGCTGGGGGAGAAAGGGGGCGGGGCCGAGGGGGCGGTGAAGGGAGGGGAGAGACGCGATTGGCTGAGGGAGGCGGTGGGCGGGGCCTAAGGGGGCGGTGAAGGGAGGGGAGAGAAGCGATTGGCTGGGGGAGGCGGTGGGCGGGGCGAGAGGAGGGGGAGAGCCCATTGGCTGGGCCAGGCGGTGGGCGGGATCTAAGGGGGGCGGTGAAGGGAGGGGAGAGAAGCGATTGGCTGGGGGAGGCGGTGGGCGGGGTCTAAGGGGGGCGGTGAAGGGAGGGGAGAGAAGCGATTGGCTGGGGGAGGCGGTGGGCGGGGCCGGGCTCGGGGTGGGTCCGGGGGAGCGCGCGGGGGGCGCGCGCAGTGTAGGCGGAGGAGCGCGCGCGCCATGGTGGAGGCCTGGTATCTGCAAGAGCAGGAGGGGGAGAAGGGGGGGAAGGGGGAGAAGGGGGAGAAGGGGGAGGGGAGGAGGAAGGCGCCGCCCGTGAGCCTCGACGCCCTGCGCCGCCTCGGAGTCTGCTGCTGCAAGGTGGGACCCCCGGACCCCCGGCCCGCTGTGCCCCGGCGCGTAGCAGGATAACCATAGTAGAAGAAGAAGAAGGAGAAGGAGAAGGAGAAGGAGAAGAAGGAGAGGAATGTCGCTATCGGTGAAGCGCTTCCTCTGTGCCGAGCACCCCTCCTGAGCGCTGGGGGGGGAGGCCCAGGGGAATCAGGTGGTCCCACGTGGGGCCCCACGGGCTTCATCCCCATTTGACAGACGAGGGAACCGAGGCCCAGAGGAGCGAAGCGACTCGCGAATGAATGCCCGGCACGTAGTAAGCGCTTACCGGATACCCACGTCGTTATTCTCGGTATCGTTCATCGTTCTTGTTATTCCCCAGCTGGAGGCCGACAACTACGAGGACGACCCAGAGCTGGAAGAGATTCGCAGGGAGAAGAACTACGGCTGGATGGACATCGTCACCCTATCCAGAGAAAAACTGCCCAATTACGAAGACAAGGTACCCTACGTCGTCCCTCCCGCCGCAGGATGAGGTGTAATGATAGTAAGAGAGGAAAAAATCCGAGCTTCTCTGCTCCCCGAGCTCCCTCCCCTTAACCCGGCCTCCTTTTAACCTCCCAGTGATCCCCTGAGGTCGTCATCGCCATCGCGACGACGTTGGTATTTGTTAAGCGCCCACCCTGCGTTCGTCCGTTCCTCCGTTCCTCCGTTCAGTAGTATTTATTGAGCGCTTACCGTGTGCGGGCCACCGGACTAAGCGCTTGGGACGAACAAGTCGGCCCGCAGAGAGAGACGGTCCCCCGATCGGGGGAGACGGACGGACGAGGACCACGGCGCTACACAGCGTCGAGGGGAAGGACGTCTCGGAAAGGTACGGAACGCTTCACGGATTGCGTGGCGTTTAGTATCCGTTGAGCGCTCACTACGGTGCCGAGCGCCGTGCTGAGCGCTGGGCACGGACAAGCGGGCCACAGATCGGGACGCTCCCATCGGGGGAGACGGACGGACGGACGGACGGGGACGACGGCGCTAGATAGAGTCCGGGCGAAGAACGCCTCGTAAAGACGACGGCGACGGCGTAGAATCGAGGCGGCTGCACGTCTCGTTAACGGAAAGCAAAACAGACGGGGTGACGTGCCGAGCGCTGGGGTAGATGCGAGGCGATCGGGTTACTCCCCCGCGGGGCTGCTCGCGGTCTTCATCCCATTTTCCGGCCCAGCTCGCCGAGGCCCCGAGAAGCGAGGTGACTGGCCCGAGATCACACGGCTGATAAGGGGCGGAGCCGGGATCAGAACCCACCGCCTCTGACTCCCGGGCCCCGGCTCTTTCCGCCGAGCCCCGCTGCTTCTCCACAGTAGTGACGATGACGGTGGTGTTCGTGAAGCGCCTCCCCTGCGCGGAGCACTGTTGTAAGCGCCGGGGGAGAGCCGTCGGGTGGTCCCAAGGGGGGGCCGCGGTCTTCATCCCCATTTTCCAGACGAGGAAACCGAGGCCCAGAAAGGCGGAGAGACTCGCCCAGGCGGCGGAGCCGGGATCCGAACCCACGACGAGAAGCAGCGGGGCTCGGCGGAAAGAGCCCGGGCTTGGGAGTCGGCGGTCGTGGGTTCCGATCCCGGCTCCGCCGCCCGTCCGCCGGGCGACCGTGGGCGAGTCGCTTCCCTTCTCTGGGCCTCAGTGACTTCATCTGGAAAAGGGGGATGAAGACCGGGAGCCCCAAGCGGGACGACCCCATCACCTCGTATCCACCCCGGCGCTCGGAACGGTGCACGGCACATAGGAAGCGCTTGACGGATGCCAGCGTCATCCTTCTTATGGCGACGCCCGGGCTCCGCCACGCCGCTCCTCTGGAGATCGGAGGTGGAAGGGAGAGCTTTAATAATAATAATAATAATAATAATAATAACGTTGGTATCCGTTAAGCGCTTACTCTGTGCCGAGCACCGTTCTGAGCGCCGGGGTAGACCCGGGGGGAATCGGGTCGTCCCACGTGGGGCTCCCGGTCTTCATCCCCATTTGACAGATGAGGGAACCGAGGCCCAGAGGAGTGAAGCGACTCGCCCACGGTCGCCCGGCCGACGGGCGGCCGAGCCGGGAGTCGAACCCACGACCTCTGACTCCCGGGCCCGGGCTCTTTCCGCTGAGCCGCGCTGCTTCTCTAGCTTTCAAGCGGCTCTGTGCGGAGCACCGGGCGAAGCGCCGGGGTGCGTGTCCCGGGGGACGTGGGGGGGTTGGAGAAGTCTCGGGGGTGGGAGGCGCTGGTGCCGAGCGTGCCCCCCCCGCCCGCCCGCCCCCCCGCCCGCCCCAGATCAGGACGTTTTACGAAGAACACCTGCACCTGGACGACGAAATCCGCTACGTCCTGGACGGCAGCGGCTACTTCGACGTGCGGGACCGGGAAGACCGCTGGATCCGGATCGCCGTGGAGAAGGGCGACATGATCACGCTGCCCGCCGGGATCTACCATCGCTTCGCCCCGGATGAGAGGGTAAACCCCGGGGGCCCCCGCCGGACCCCGCGCGCTCCCGTCTCCCTCTCCCCCTCTCGTCTACCTCCTTCCCGAGGGGCCGAGGGGTGGCGGGGGGGGGGCCGGGCTCCCGAGGGCTCGGGTGGAGGAGACGTGAGTCCCCGTCCCGCCCGGGGCTCGCGGTCCTCCCCCCGGCCGGCCCGTTTTACAGGCGGGGAAACTGAGGCCCGCAGAAGGGAAGAATAACGTCGTCGGCATTTGTTAGGCGCCTACTAGGCGCAGAGCGCTGTTCGAAGCGCCGGGGGAGATACGGGGTCATCGGGTGGTCCCACGGGAGGCTCACGGCTAATCCCCATTTGACCGAGGAGGGAACTGAGGCCCCGGGAAGTGAAGCGACTCGCCCAAAGTCACACGGGTGACAAGCGGCGGGGCCGGCATCGGAACCCAGGACCTCCGTCTCCCAAGCCCGGGCTCTTTCCGCTGAGCCGCGCCGCTTCTCTGCGGCGCGACCCCTCCCCGGGGGGCGGGCGGCGGGGGCCGGGATTAGAACCCGCGACCCTCCGATTCCCGGGCCCGGGGGGGAGCGGGGGGGCGGGTCGGGCCATCGGGCCACGGGGTCAGTCGTCACCCGGGGGGTACGGGGAGGCGGCGGGGCGCCGGGAAAGCCGGGGGGGGCGGGGCGGGGCGGCCCGATCCGCCGCGGGAGCCAGGTGGGACCTGGCCGCCGGCGTGTGTCCCCTAGGAGTACGTCAAGGTCATGCGGCTCTTTGCCGGGGAGCCCGTGTGGACGGCGTACAACCGGCCCGCCGACCACCTGGAGGCCCGCGGCGAGTACGTGCGGTCCCTGGCGCGGAGCGTCTAGCGGCGGCAGAGACCGGCGGCCGGCGCTTCGAGGTAGCGGGGCCTCTAGGGCCGGCTCGCGTCTCCTGGCCGACGTCGCCTCCGTCCCTGTGTTTTTCTCCTCTTCCCCTTCCCCGGGGCGGATGCCGACGCGCAAGCTGCCCGACCCCCGAGGGGTGGGCGCGATCCCCCCCCGGAAGGGTTATCGGGGATGTTAATCTCTCCGCTTCGGATCCCTGCGGGGTAGGCGCCCGATAACTCCGGCCGAACCAATGGAGAGATCCGCGTCGGCCCGCGCTCCGCGGCCGGTCCAGGGCGCGAATCTTCGGACGGGGACCGCCGCGGGGCCGCCCCGCGATCGGCGACGTCGCCCGGCGGCCTCCGCTCCGGGGCTGACGGAGAGCGCGAGGAACGGGCTTCGCCCTTGGCCTCTCCCGTTCCGGAGGAAGGATGCGGTGGAAATTCCGGAGCGGAGATGCGGTTGTGTGCCTTGAAGCTTTCCTTTCTCCCCCTCAGGAAAGAAATAAAAGCGAGATGCCGGCGCGGGGTTTGCGTGTCTTTGGGCCGCGGGCGGGGCCGGAGGGCGACGGTCCGGATCGCGCGCAAGTGGCCGCTCGTTTCTCCAACCCCCTCCCCCCGGCATTTATACTCGCGCCCTTCGGTGTCGTCGATGACTTCTTTATTCCCGTTAATAACGTCTTTCCCCCCCCCCCCCCCCCCCTTTTAGACGGTAAGCTCCTTAGGAGCGGGGAACGTGTCCGCTGATTCTGTTGTGTGATGCTCTCCAAAACGGTCAGTACGGTGCTCCGCACGTAATAAATACCGTCGATTTATGGGCTGAGACCTTCCCCGACAGCCCCCGTTTCTCCTCCTCCTCCTCCTCCTCCTCCTCCTCATGATAATAAAGTTGGTATTCGTCAAGCGCCGACTACGTGCCGAGCGCTGTTCTAAGCGCTGGGGGAGATACGGGGTCGTCGGGCCGTCCCACCTGGGGCTCCCAGTTGATCCCCATTGTACAGATGAGGGAGCTGAGGCACGGAGAAGTGAAGCGACTCGCCCGCGGTGACACAGCCGACCAGTGCAGCGGGGCTCGGCGGCAAGAGCCCGGGCTTGGGAGTCAGAGGTCACGGGTTCGAATCCCGGCTCGGCCACTCGTCAGCTGGGTGACCGTGGGCGAGTCGCTTCGCTTCCCTGCGCCTCAGTGACCTCATCTGGAAAACGGGGATGAAGACCGGGAGCCCCACGTGGGACGACCCCATTCCCCTGTGTCCACCGCAGCGCTTAGAACAGTGCTCTGCACAGAGTAAGCGCTTAACGGATACCGACATTAAGTGGCGGAGCCGGGATTCGAACCCGTGACCCCTGACTCCCAAGCCCGGGCTCTTGCCGCTGAGCCCCGCTGCTTCTCTACTAAGTGCTTGGAATGTAAAAGCATTCCGAGAACGCTTAGAGAAGCAGCATGGCTCAGCGGCAAGAGCCGGGGCTCGGGAGTCAGAGGTCGTGGGTTCGAATCCCGGCTCCGCCACTCGTCCGCTGGGTGACCTTGGGCGAGTCGCTTTACTTTTCTGGGCCTCCGTTCCCTCATCTGTAAAATGGGGATGAAGACCGTGAGCCCCACGTGGGACCACCTGATTCCCCTGTGTCTACCCCGGCGCTTAGAAAAGTGCTCGGCCCATGGTGAGCGCTTAACCCATACCGACGTTATTTATTATTGTTATCGTCATTATTACCGTTATTACACTTCAGCAATGGATAGAGACGATCCCTGCCTAATGACGAGCTCACGGCCTCGACGGTCCGTCTCCCCCTCCAGACTCTAAGCTCGTCACGGAGCGGGAGTGTGTCGGCTGATTCCGTCGTATCGTACTTGCCCAGGCGCTCAGTCCAGGGCCGGGCATACAATGAGTACTCAGTAATAATAACAGCGATGACGATGATGGCACTCGGTAAGCACCGACTCCGTGCCAGCCACCGTACTAAGCGCTGGGGTGGACGCAAGCAGATAGATGGAGCCGGATGTGGTCCCCGGCCCACGTGGGGCTCACCGTCTCCGTCCCCGTTTTGCAGATGAGGTGACCGGGGCACAGAAAAGTGGAAGTTCATCCATTCGGTGGTATTTATTGGGCGCTTACTACGTGCAGGGCACCGTACTAAGCGCTTGGAGCGGACAGTTCGGCAACAGATAGCGACCGTCCCCGCCCAGGGACGGGCTCACGGTCCAGCCGGGGGAGACGGACCGTGGAAGACGAGACAACTTAATCGCGATAACAATCACCTGCCCCAGCTCACCCAGCGGACGTGGTGGAGGCGGGATTGGAACCCGTGGCCTTCCGCCCCCCAAGCCCGTGCTCTACCCACTAGGCCGTGCTCAGGAGATACCGTCGACTGCTCGAGAATGATCCGGAAAGGTGGGGCGGAGCCGGGTGCGGGCGAATGAAAACAGTGTCATCTTGAATAATGACAGCGGGCAGGGATCCCGTCCAACAACTCCACTCGATCGGATTCCCCCGGTTTACAGTTCAGTACGGCGCTCTGCCCGCACTGAGCGCTCAATAAATACCACCCGACCCTGAGATCGCTATAGGGAAGCAGAGCGGATCAGCCGAAAGAGCAGTGAGAGGATGTGGGTCCTCATCCCGGCCCCGCCGCCCGTCTGCCGTGTGACCCTGGGCAAGTCACTTGCCTTCTCTGGGCCTCCGTCCCCCCGTCCGGGAAACGGGGGACGGAGACGGTGAGCCCCACGTGGGACGGGGACCGTATCCAACCCCATTGGCTTGTATCCACCCCAGCGCTCAGTAGGGTGCCCGGCACGTAGTGAACGCTTACCAAATACCATGATCGCTTGAGAGAGTGCGATACAACCGTCGACGGACACCTTCCCTGCCCGCAACGAGCATCCGGGATAGAGGACGAGCCCGCGTGTGGCCCAACCGTTGCCGGATTGTACGTCCCCGGCGCTCAGTACGGTGCTCTGCGCGCAGTAAGTGCTCAGTAAATACGACGGAATGAATGAGTGGCTGAAAAGGGCGGAGCGGGCCCCCAAACCCGGTCACGCTGTGCACCCCAACCCGTCGTCCCTTGTTCTCTTCTTGGGCTCCAAAAACTGAGCACTCGGAAGGTACGGTTCGGCCAGAGACAGGGACGATCCCCGCCCAATAAGGGGCTCACGGTCTAAACGGGGGAGACGGACGGGCGAAACGAGCAGCCTGGCGTCGATATCAAGATACGTAAGATGATGGATAGATACACATCATTAACAAAATAGAGAAATAATAGAGACAAATATCCACAAGTGCCGTGGGGAGGGGAAGGGGGAAGAGCGGAGGGAGGGAGCCCGGGGGAGGGGGAGCGGAGGGCAAGGGAGGGCTCGGCCTGGGAAGGCCTCCCGGAGGAGGGGAGGTCTCAGAGTTCTTTAGCGACGTCCGGTCCCCCGTCCGGCCGCACCGATAAACTCCCGCTTGCTAAGCGCACGGCCCCGATTCACCGAGGCCGAGTCTCCGGGCGAAGAGAGTCGGAGGCCGGTAAAGCTTCCTAGGCTGCGATGGTGGGGGTTGTCGAGTGGGTTGTCTAGGTGTGACGGTGAGACTCCGCCGCCAAGGAGTTGATGGGACGGTTAGAATGACAACTGCGGTATTTGAGTGCTTACAGTGTGCCAAGCCCCGTAATAATAATGATGATGATGGTATTTGTTGAGCGCTCACTCCGTGCCAAGCACCGTTCTAGATAGGTCATCAGGTCGTCCCACGTGGGGCTCGCGGCCTTCAGCCCCATTTTCCAGAGGAGGGAACCGAGGCACAGAGAAGTGAATAATAATAACGTCGGTATGGGTTAAGCGCTTACTATGTGCCGAGCACCGTTCCGAGCGCCGGGGTAGACACAGGGGAATCGGGTCGTCCCACGTGGGGCTCCCGGTCTTCATCCCCATTTTCCAGAGGAGGGAACCGAGGCCCAGAGAAGTGAAGTGACTTGCCGGGGGCAGACAAGCGGGGGAGCGGAGATTAGAACCCACCGCCTCTGACCCCCGAGCCCGGGCCCTTGCCGCTAAGCCAGGCTGCAGACCCATTCCCCGCTGCCGTGCGTGGTTGGGAGTGAATAGCCAAGGGATTGGGGGGGTACAGACTTAAGCGCCCGGGTGTAGGGAGGGAAACGGGTTGGAAGATGAAAGACCCTCGACACGAGGAACGCAGAAAAATTCCACGCTTTTTCGTTTTATGGTATTCGTTTAGCGCCTACTGTGCGCCAGGCACCGTGCTAAGCACTGGGGCGGATACAGGCCGATCAGGTTGGACGCAGTCCCCGTCCCACATGGGGCTGGCGACGGCCTTCGTCCCCATTTTCCAGATGAGGGAACCGAGGCCCAGAGAACCGAAGTGACCCAGCAGACGGGCCGGAGCCAGGATTAGAAACCAGATCCTCTAATGACAATAATAATGATAGTAATTATAGTACTTAAGCGTTTGCTGTTCTACGTGCTGAGGCGGATCCGAGTTAATCGGGTCGGACGCGGTCCCCGTCCCACGCGGGGCTCACGCCCTTAATCCCCGTTTTACGGACGAGGGAAGTGAGGCCCGGAGGAGTGAAGTGACTCGCCCGAGGTCACGCGGCAGACACGTGGCGCAGTCGGGATTAGAACCCAGGTCCTCCGACTCCTAGGCCGGGCTCTCTCCCCCCTAGGTGACGCCGCTGGTCAGATTCCACCGCGATCATCATTTTTAACAAGCAGGAATAGAGAAGCCCCGGTTCGGGAATTCTCATGGGGGTCTCCCCGTCGTCATTATCACCATGCCATTTGTTAAACGCTTACTATGTGCCGAGCACCGTTCTAAGCGCTGGGCTGGACTCGAGGTAATCAGGTTGTTCCCCGTGGGGCTCACGGTGGTTTTAATCCCCATTTCACAGATGAGGTAACTGAGGCACAGAGAGGTCACGCGGCTTGCCCCAGGTCACAAAGCAGACAAGTGGCAGAGTCGGAATTGGACCCCGTGTCCTCTGACTCCCTGGGCTCTTTCCGCTAAGCCACGCTGCTTTGGGGGTTACTGTACGGTACCCAAGCCCAATCAATCCATCCGTCCGTCCGTCCGTCCGTCCGTCCGTCCGTCCGTCCGTCCATCCATCGCGTTTATCGAGCACTTACCGTGTGCAAAACGCTGCGCCAAGCGCCGGGGAGAATACGATACAATAAAACGGCCACATTCCCAGCCCCAAAGGAGTTTACGATCCAGAGGGGGAGTCAGATATTAACGTCAAGAAACGACAGGCAAAAGGAGTCGCTAGACACGTTCCTTGTCCCTAACAGTGACGTTTATTGAGCACCTACCGTGCGCAGAACGCCGCACCAAGCGCCGGGGAGCGTACGATACCATGCAACGGCCACATCCCCTGCCCCAGATGAGCTTACGATCTAGAGGGGGGGTCGGATATTAACGGCAAGAAGCGACAGGCAAAAGGGGTCGGTAGACACGTGCCTCGTCCCTAACATTCATTCGTTCACTCAGTCGTGTTTATCGAGCGCTTACCCTGTGCAGAGCACTGGACTAGGCGACCGACAAGCCTCCGATCCAAAGGCGCATTGGATTCCTGCGGGCGAAGAGGCAGCGCAGCATAGGCTGAGTGGTGGGTTCCCGGGCCCCCAGGCGCCCCAGAAGGGATTTTGAATGCCCGCCTCGCTTTTGAGGGGCCAGTCGTCATCACGATATCCGTCAGGCGCTTACTACGTGCCAGGCGTCGGTCGGGACAGAGGGGAGGCGATCGGGTCGGACACGGTCCCCCCTCCCGTGTGGGATTCACGGTCTAAATAGGACGGGGATCGGGGATCGGATCCCCGTTCTGCAGATGAGGAAACGGAAGCGAGGCCGCCGAGATCCACCCTTTCCTCCCCATCCGAACCGCCGTCGTGCCGGTGCGAGCTCTCGTCATATCGCGACCGGATCCTCGTAGGTATATTATTCATCTCCCTATTTATCCTGCCAATGAGGCGTATCTCTCTCTGATCCCATTTATCCCGACGAGGTCGTCTCGTTCCCTTCCGTTTGGCTCTGCCGTCCGGCTCCCCCGTTTAGACCGCGACCCCGTCGTTGGGCGGGGATGGTCCATCCGTTGCCCGACTGTCCGTTCCAAGCGCTTCGTACAGTGCTCTGCACAGAGCGAGCGCTCGGTAAATAAATACCGCCGAACGAATGAGGGGAAGCGGCCCGCCCGCGGTTACGCAGCAGGGAAATGACCGCGCCGGGATTGAGAGGCCGGGTCTTCCGAGTGCCGGGCCCGTGCTCTTTCCACCGGGCCGCCCTGCTTCTCCGCACTCGGTCCGATGGGCTTTTAAGGTCTCCTCCTCACCGGCGTGGGCCCGGCCCTTAGTAACCACCACAGATACCGCTCTATTTCCCGCGCGTTCCCTCGTGCGCCGGCAAACCGAGACTACTGAGGGCTCACCTCCTCCGAGAGGCCTTCCCAGGCCCTCTTCCCTCTGCTCCCTCCCTGCTCCCCCTTCGCCTCCCCCCAGCTAAGCCCCCTTTCCCTCTGCTCCTCCCCCTCGGCACTGGGCTCATTTGTCTATATTTTTATTCCCCTATTTATTTTGTCAACCAGGCGTCCATCCCCTCGATTCCATTCATCGCGACGACGGCGTCTGGTTTTTGTCCGTCCGTCTCCCCCGATGAGCCCGTCGCTGGGCAGGGACGGTCTCTATCTGCTGGCCGACTGTCCATCCCAAACGCTCGGTACGGTGCTCCGCACATAGTAAGCGCTCGGTACTACTGAATGACTTTCTTCCCAGTGACCACCGTGATCGCCTCGCCCTTCCCTCCGAGGTTCGCGATGCCAGCTCTGTGGACGTGACGACTGACCGGCAGCTGAAACTGTCATTTCGATTCTCCTGAAGGCAAACGGCCGTCCCCGTTCGGCTCCCGTCCTCATCGCTGCGTCTCCCGAGACGCCCGGCCGAGAGCTCGGGGCCGTGTCTTCCCTCGAGGCTGGTGACCCTCCGCTAGCGGCCGGTCGGCCGGAAAGAGGAGTACCCAGCCCATTTCCACGCGGTCTTGAAGGAGAGACTCGTTCCGGGCTTCGGGAAATAGAGAGCTGAAGAACTCTGACCCCTTCTACCCTGACCCGAGCCCAGCTCCCAGTGTTCGCTTTTGATTTCGGAGAAACCGCGGCAGCCCGGCCTGGGAGTCAGAGAGGACCTGCTTTCTCATCAGAAGCGGCGCGGCTCGGGGGAAAGAGCGCTCGGTACGGTGCTCTGCACATAGTAAGCGCTCAGTAAATACTACCGAGAGAGCCCGGGCCTGGGAGTCGGAGGGCGTGGCTTCTAATCCCGCCCCCCTCCGCCGCTTGTCGGATGTGTGACCTTGGGCAGGTCACTTCACTTCTGGGAGCCTCAGGGACCTCATCTGGAAAACGGGGATTGAGACCGTGAGCCCCACGTGGGACAACTTGATCGCCTTCTATCTCCCCCGGCGCTTGGCATATAGTGAGCGCTTAACCAATACCGACATCGTCATTAATACCGGCTCCGCCGCTTATCTGCCGTGTGACCTCGGGCGCATCGCTTAACTTTCCCGTGCCTCATCTGCAAAACGGGGATTAAGGCTGGGACCCCCGCCTGGATGTCGACCGTTGTCCAACCTGATCCGTCTGTATCTACCCCAGCACTCAGTACGGCACCTGGCACGTAGTGAGCGCTCAACAAATACCGCTTAAAAAACCCCCAAAATGACCCTGGGTTCTAATGTCTGTTGAGTGTTTCCTTGAGCCTCAGTTTTCTCATCTATAAAATGGGGGACTCCATCCCTGTTCTCTCTCCCGCACTGTCTGTGAGCCCCACGTGGGACGGGTAATCGGGTTAGACCAGATTACGTTGCGTAAATCGCAGCGTTTAGAACGGCGCTTTCCCACAATAAGCGCAGAGCACATCCCACAGCTTTTACTCTTCGTCGGCAGACGACGACGACGATGACGGTGTCTGTTGAGCGCTCGGCGTGTGCCAAGCACCGTTCTGAGCGCCGGGGGAGATACGGGGTCATCGGGTCATTCTCATCCCCCACCTGCCACTTTGCTGGGCGACCTCGGGCAAGTCACTTCTCCGGACCTCGGTTCCCTCACCTGTAAAATGGAGATTAAGTCCGGGAGCCCCGCGTGGGACCCGATTTACTTGCCATCGCCCCGGTGCTCAGGAGAGCGTCCGGCGCCTAGGAAGCGCTTAACGGATACCACAGTCCACCCGGCATTAAGCCTAACGCTCGGCACACGGTAAGCCCTTAACAGATACCATAATTGTTTCCGTCCAACGGCGTCTAGGCTGTGAGCTCCTCGTGGGCAGGGATCGTCTCTCTCTCTCGCCGAAAGCCCCGCACACGCTAAGCGCTCGGTAAACACGATATCGAATGAATGAAAGCAAGCAAGCGAAACGGGCGGGACACGTCGACACACGCACGCTTCTAAACCTCAGCTATAAAGGCATCGACGGGTTATCCGCCTACGGGTTCGAAAGAGAGAAGGACCCCGGACCCCCATTTAAGGTTAAAAAAAAAAGCCCACCCTTCGTTTTATTTTGCATCATCGCTTCCTATACAAGCATGCTCTCGTATAGCCGGGTACATATACCGTATATGAGGAGAGAATTAATGTTGGATTGTTTTCCGCCGATCCCAAACGCGTATAAGGACGTACGTTTCAGCGTGAGGCGCCGCGGGACTCAGACCGTTAAAAACGATGCATCTGATTCCGCCCGGAGAGGACGGACGCCTCCGCGAAGGACGCACGCTGCCCCGGAACGACCCCGCGGGCGGCGAACGGAGCGTCTCGGCGCCGACTCCGACGCGATCCCGAGGCCGTTCGGGAATTCCGGAGCCGGGCCGGTGGGCGCGAGGAGACGCCGGATCCCCAACCGCCGGTTCTGGATCGGTCTTCAGCTGCGAAAGACAGCCTGATAACGCGTTAGCGAATCTTTACTCATAAATGACGGGAGACCCTACGCTCGTCAGGGGCGGGGGGACGGGACTCCCGATTCTGCTGTCCCGGACTCTCCCAAGCGCTCAGTTCAGCGGTCCGTACAAGTAAGCGTCCGATAAATACCGCCGACGGACGACGGCCAGGCCGGAGGGGCGCGGCCGGCTGCAGTTCGGGAGGCCGGCTCAGAAGCCGCGCGGCCTAGCGGAGGGACGCCGGGCCCGGGAGTCGGAAGGACCCGGGTTCTAATCTCGGCTCCGCCCCCTCGGACGAGTCACCTCGCTTCTCTGGGCCTCAGTTCCCTCGTCGGTCAGACGGGGACGGAGACCGGGAGCCCCGCGGGGGAGGCTGACCGTGTCCGACCCGACCGGCTCCTATCTACCTCGGCGATCGGTACGGCGCCTGGAGCGTAGAAAGGGCCGAACCTTTTAAATGCCATTTAACCCCCCCCAAAATACCAGAAAAAATGACAGATACCATTTAAAAACTAAAAAAAAAAAAAAAAAAAGAAAAATGACAGTCCGGGCTCGGGTTCCAGGCCATCCGGACGGTGGGGGCCTAGCGGATCGAGCCCGGGGATGGAAGTCGGGAGCCCCGGGTTCCGGGGAGGAGAATGACCGTGACTGACGACGACGGTGTCCGCGAGGCGCTTACTGGGCGCCCGGCACCCTTCTGAGCGCCGGGGCGGCTAGGAGGCGATGGGGGGGGGGGGGGGGTCCCACGTGGGGCTCGCCGTCCTCCAGACGAGGGAACCGAGGCCCGGAGCGGTGAAGCCACCGGCCCCAGGTCGCCCGGCAGACGGGCCGCGGGACCCACGTCCCCCGCCGCTCCTCGGCGCCTCTCGCCTCCCTGCCGGGCCTCGGCGTCTCCGTCCGCGAAGCGGGGACGAGCCGGCCGGCGAGGCCCGCGCGCCGCCCCCGCCTCCCCCCCCCCGGCCCCGGACCCCTTCGTCCGTCCCCGTCCTTCCGGCCTCGGCGACTCTCTCAGACCATCGTGGTTGTGGACTTCACTGAACGGGTGGGCGTCTCTCCCGCCGGCGGGCCGGGGAGGAGCCGGACCCGCGGAGAGGCCGGGGGCGGGGGGGCCCCTAGCCCAGCTTGAGGCACTGGGTGTTGAAGCCGTCCCCCTCCTCGGCGGCCACGGCCCGCAGGAGCAGCTGCTTCTTCTGCGAGCTGCGGGAGGACTCCAGCTCGTACATGGTGGTCAGGTTGAAGAGGATGCTCTCGTGGAGGTAGGGCTGGGGATCCCGCCGCACCATCCCTTCCAACTGACGCAGGGAATCCTTCAGTTTCCCCAGGTAGAGGAGGCAGACGGCGGCGTTGTTGTTCGCCTGCGGAAAGGGAGAGGCGTCGGCGTGAGGGGGTCCGCCGGGCCGGGCCCGCCGGCGCTCCACGGCGACGGGGGAGCGGCGTGGCCCAGGAGGCGGGGGGGGGGGGGGGGGGGCGCGGGTTCCAATCCCGGCCCCGCCGCTCGTCTGCCGGGGGTCGACCACGGGCGAGTCGCTTCGCTTCTCCGGAAAACGGGGATCGGGCCGGTGAGCCCCACGTGGGACCCCGTCCGCTCGGATCCGCCCCGGCGCTTAGCACGGCGCCCGACACCCGGCAGGCGCCCTCACGTCCCTCGACCGACCGTCTCCGCCGGGCCCTGTACTGAGCCCTCGAGAGAGAGGAGGTGATGATCACCGCGGCCCTTGGTAGGCGCTTACTCCGCCTCGGGCACCGTTCTAAGCGCCGGGGCGGATCCCGGCCCATCGGGTCGGACGCGGTCCCCGTCCCACGCGGGGCTCGCCGTCTCGACCCCCGTTCCGCGGACGGGGTCACCGAGGCCCAGAGGAGCCGAGCGACCGGCCCAGGGTCACGCAGCAGACGAGCGGCGGAGCCGGAATTAGGACCCCCGACCTCCCGATTCCCAGACGCGGGTTCTAGCCACTAGGCCGTGTCGCTTCTCCCTGCCCGCGGGGAGTTTCCAGTCGCTTGCCATCCAATCCTTGCCCACAGACTCTAAGCTCGTTGGGGGCAAGGGATGTGTCTGTTTACTCTTCCGCTGTATTCTCCCGAGCGCTCCGTACGGTGCTCTGCCCACCGACTGAACCCTCCCTCCAGCCTGGAACTCCTGCCCCCTTCGTATCCGACAGACCGCCGCTCTCCCCACCTTCGGAGCCCTACTTAAATCGCACCACCACCGACGGGTCGACCCATCGGCCGGCCCGTAATTATCGTAATTACGGTATTCGTTAAGCCCTCAATACGTGCCCGGGCACCGGGGAGGATGCGGGCCAGTCGGGTTGGACACGGTCTCCGTCCCCGTTCTACAGATGAGGTCACTGAGGCGCAGAGAAGTGCAGTGACTTGCCCGAGGACGCACAGCCGGTCTCTGAGGGTGGGGGTCTTCTGGCTATTAACTCTAGAGTCAGAAGTTGTGGGTTCTAATCCCGGCTCCCCCACTTGCCAGCTGTGTGACTTTGGGCAAGGCATTTAACTTCTCTGTGCCTCGACCACCTCATCTGTAAAATGAGGATTAAGACCGTGAGCCTCACTTGGGACAACCTGATGACCCCGTATCTCCCCCAGCGCTTAGAACAGTGCTTGGCACATAGTAAGCGCTTAACCGATACCATCGTCATCATCTTCTTAGTCCCCGGTCTGCTCTGCCCCCCGGAACACGCCCCAGACGGACAGCTCACTCACCACTGCGTTTGCTGGGTCGATCTTCAGGATTTCTGTGAAGAATCTGTGGGCTTCTCCAAAGTTGTTCTGCCCCAGGTGGAGAAACGCCCTGCAACGCCCGGGAGACGTCCGACCGTTACCGGGGAGAATTCCGGCAGGCCGCATCCCATCGCCCGTTCTTGTGGCGTTTCCTTAAAGGAAACTTTTAAGGATTCCGGCATTTGGGACGCCTGCTCCTCAAAGGGTCGTTTCGAGCACTCCAGGAGCGGGGACCTTTTGCTTCTACGTTCGGCCCAGTAACGATGGCTTAGGTTATGCGTGTTTAAGGACAGAGTCCTCCCCCGTTTTTCTAATTAAAATGGAAAATCACTCAAGTCCAACCCTTATTCAGCAGTACATACTTCCCTCCCTTTTCCGGAAAACGCACAGAGACCCGTGTGTTACCGCAGTACCGTTTCCTTCAGGAAAACGGACTGAGACGCGTGAGTCGAAATGACGTCTCTGCTAAGGCCAGGGAACATGTCAGCCCGTCACGGGGCAGGGATCGTCTCTATCTGTTGCCATAAATTGTCCATTCCAAGCGCTCAGTCCAGTGCTCTGCACATAGTGAGCGCTCAATAGATACGACTGAATGAATGAACGTAAATCAGTCAAAAACTGGGGAACGCGAGCAACGACGGAAAGATCCAGAGGGGGAGATGGTGCAGATGGAATTTTACGAGAGAAGAAACTGCGATTCGGGATTCCATTCCTCGACCGGTATTGTCGTCGCTCGGAACCCGCTGCTCCTCAACAGCAGTTCTGGCAGATAAATTAGCTACACTCTCAGGAACTTTTACGTTCATCAAGAACCTTTTCGCATCTCCTTTCGCTATACGAAACAGAGTGAGCCTTCGGCTTTTAAATCGGGTACCTGTTCATTAAAACCATTATTCTGCTCTGTGATCCGTTCGAGTTCTGTGTTACTTTCTCAACGTCTTGGAAGTACTTTTCGGCCGTCTTTATGTCTCCAATCTGTATCCGGGGATAAATTCAAAAAAAAAAAAGGTAATTCAGTTAGGATAATAAATAAATTCTCATAGGCAGTTATTTTAAAACAAACTAGGGTGTGAGGATACCGGAAGAATGGGGAAGGGGGGAAGCCACTCTGAAGATCTTATCCATTTGCTAGGCACTGCTGTCTCTGTAATGACACTGAGGATAAAACAAGGGCACATTGTTTCAATACACCATCAAGAAGGAAATAGCTTATTTATGAGCCTAATTGTATGCTGTATTAGTTTTGCAGTCTTACTTTTAATGGATACTTGCAGATCGTCTGAACAAATATATTTTGAAAATAACAAAACTAGTATGGGGAATATATTAGATTGACTGATATTAAAAAAAACCACCAAAGGACTACAGTAAAGACCAAACGGCGGTATTTATAATAACAATGACGGTGTCTGTTAAGCGCGCTTTCTACGTGCCAAGCAACGTGAATGCTTCCTCAGTGCAGAGCATTATGCTAAGCGCTTGGGAGAGTGCCACAGAGTAGAGATGATTCCTGCCCCTAAGGATTGTGCAGAACCAACGGTCAGAGTTTTTAATCCCCATTGTACAGACGGGGTAACTGAGGCTCAGAGAAGTGAAGCGACTTCCCCCACGTCACACAGTAGGCAAATGGAGCCGGGATTAGAACCGAGATCCTTCCGAGTCCCGGCCCACGCTCGGTCTTTGGGATGCAGTACTCCCTAAAGTGCTTAAAGACAATAATAACGATAACAATGTTTGTTAAGCGCTCACTATGTGCCACGCACTGTTCTAAGCGCTGGGGTAGATACAAGGTAATAGGGTTGTCCCCCGTGGGGCTCACAGTCTTCATCCCCACTTTACAGGTGAGGAAACTGAGGCCCAGAGAAGTGAAATGACTTGCCCCGAGTCACCCAGCTGACGAGCGGTGGAGCCCGAATTAGAACCCACGACCTCTGCCTCCCAAGCCCGCGTTCTTTCCACTAAGCCACGCTGCTCAGTAGTACGGTGCTCTGCACAGCGTGTCAGAGAATACTACTGACAGAGTGACTGACCGGGTCTGAGTCAACTTTTGAGACCGTGGTTTATTTCCCGCGACAATAAAACACACGGAGTTGAAAACCGCCGAAGGAGCTGTGGCGCACCTTACCACTTTAAGGAGAGAAAAGATGTTGCGTGCTTAAATCCTGGCAATCACGTGTTTGGATTCCACTATGAACAGCTTCTCTTCGGCAAGGAAAAAGGGGCCCGAGGGATTTTTTTTTTTTTCCCAATCGGAGCCGACCGTCCCTCCTCCGGGCAAATTCCAAGAGAGACCCGCGACTCCCCTCAACGTGGCCTAGTGGAGCGAGCGCAAGGCCTGGGAGTCAGAAGGACCCGGGTTCTCCTCCCGGCACCGCCACTTTCATCCGTTCATTAGTATTTGTCTGCTCTGTGAACCTGGGCAGGTCACTTCACTCCTCTGGGCCTCAGTTCCCTCATCTGCAAAATGGGGATGAAGGGTGGGAGCATGTCCCCCCTCTCCCGCCCTCTGCTCTTCACTCTTCCCCTCCCTTCAGTTACTGTGCATGGTTGCATATATTACAATGATAACGCTGGTACTTGTTAAGCGCTACGTGCCGAGCACTGTTCTAAGCGCTGGGGGAGATGCAGGGTCATCGGGTTGTCCCACGTGAGGCTCTTGGTCTTCACCCCCATTTTACAGATGAGGTCACTGAGGCACAGAGAAGTCAAGTGACTTGTCCAAAGTCACACAGCTGACAGGTGGAGGAGCCGGGATTAGAACCCACGACCTCTGACTCCTAAACCTAAACTCCTAAACTCCTTCCTCTGAGCCACGCTGCTTCTCTAATTTATTACCCGACTGATTTTGTTAACGATGTGTATATCGCCATGATTCTTTTTATGTTGATGATGTCGTCTTGTTTTGTTCTGTTTTGCTTTGCTGTCCGTCTCCCCCGTTTAGACCGTGAGCCCGTCGGCGGGCAGGGACGGTCTCTATCTGTTGCCCAATTGTCCATTCCAAGCGCTTAGTACAGTGCTCTGCACAGAGTAAGCACTCAATAAATACTATTGAATGAATGAATGAATGATGAGAAGCAGCACGACGTAATGGAGAGAGCACCGGGCCTGGAGAGTCACAAGGTCATGGGTTCTAATCCCGGCTCCGCCGCTTGTCTGCTGCGTGACCTTGGGCAAGTCACTTCACTTCTCTGGGCCTCAGTTCTCTCCTCTGTTAAATGGGGATTAAAAGACTGTGAGCCCCACGTGGGGCAGCCGGAGTAAGAAGCAGCGTGGCTCAGTGGAAAGAGCACGGGCTTTGGAGTCCGAGGTCATGGGTTCGAATCCCGGCTCGGCCACTTGTCGGCTGTGTGACTTTGGGCAAGTCACTTCACTTCCTCTGTGCCTCAGTTCCCTCATCTGTAAAATGGGGATGAAGACTGTGAGCCCCGCGTGGGACAACCCGATTCCCCTGTGTCTACCCCAGCGCTTAGAACGGTGCTCGGCACAGAGTGAGCGCTTAACAAATACCAACGTTATGATTATTATTAATCGGGGGAGACGGACAGACGAGAACAATGGCGATAAATAGAGTCAAGGGGAAGAGCGTGCACTGCCTAATGCAGGCATCCTTTGACGCCCCCAAACCAGAGTCCTACGAAGAGTTTCTTCTAAGGACTTTAGAAATGTATTAAAGATATTCAAAGTTCCTTCTCAAAAATCCCAATACAGAGTTAGGCTGTATGTGGTGCCTCTTACTGATAACTCTTAGAATGTCTTGCAATTTTTGGAAAGATAAATAACTGAAGCTCCTATTTTTAGTTCAAATGGCACGCAATGCGGTATAGGAAGTGAATCCCACCGAGAAGGTACGGTAACTTTATCCTGAACCCAACTGTGCGGTATTATCCTCAAACTAAAGTCCGCGCATCCACTTCCTCTTTGCCTCAGTACGGCCGCCGTGATTCTTTTATGCCCCGCTTCAGATTTCGCAGACTTCTGTGTATTTTTCTTGGGTAAAAATCATTTGTTCTATTTTCACCCCTTTGGAATTAAACGGAAAAGTTCATTTTCTTTTATGATTAGTATTTGCTTTTCATCTCTTTCCTCTGAATAACAATGCTCAGGCTAGAAGGTATTATTCAAGGAGGATCTTTCCCTATCTTTTTTGGCTCGTCGGGTTCCCTTCACACATACGCAGGAAACAGAATACGAAAACCCCGAAAAGGGATGGAATTAGCCTTATTCTTTCGTACAAGACGTGATGTGCCGAATTTAGCTTTAGATGCTTAAGCGCTTGTGGTCTTTGAATGTGTTTCTTCTCCGAAATTCGATTTCACCCGCAGCCCCGGTGGAGGAAGAGGCGATAACGACGACAGCGTTAAGCGCCTACTATGTGCCAAGCACTGTTGTAAGCGACGGGGTAAATACAAGTTAATCATGCTGGACACAATCCCTGTCCCAAACGGGACTCACCCTCTTAATCCTCATTTTACAGATGGGGTAACCGAGGCCCAGAGAAGTGAAATGACTTGTCCAAGGCCACACGGGCTTCCCAATCTGGCTCCCAGGCCCCCGCTCTTTCCGCGAGGCCGGATCGGGAAGCGCGTCGGAGCCTGGCTGCGTAAAGAGCAGCTGTCCGAGAAGGGGCGTCAAGGGCGGGGTATCCGGGGAGGGAGGCTGGGATCATTATTAATTCCCATTTCGGAACAGCCTCCTCACACTGACCGGAAGACAAAGATGCGACCTCTGACTCGGAAAAGCTTCCTAGTTCTGGGTAGGCCACAGGCGGGCGTCCTGGGCACCCTGGGGCTAAGAGCTGGCCTCTCCCTTCTCCCCAAATCACCCGAAAGCCGGAAAACCCGCTCCTTCCCCATCAGCCGCCTCCGTCACCTCCTTCGGATTCCCTTCACACATGCACCGCCTCTCCCAGAATCCCACCAAGTTCCATCGATTCCAAGTTGCCTAAAACGGCGACAGCTTTTCTCTGTGTCTTCGCTTTCCACCGGGCGTAATCCCCGCTCTTTGCCTGCCGACAACGTCGGGATCAAGGGCCCACTGCAGAGGGGTTTAGAGTTCTTGGCTCAAAACGTTTCTTGGCTCAGTTCTCTCATCTGTAAAATGGGGCTTCGATACCTGTTTTCCCTCTCCTTAAGACCGTGAGTCCCATCTGGGGCAGGGACTGTGTCTAACCTCATCACCTTGGACCTCCCCGGTGCTTAGTACGGTGCTTGGTACCCAGTAAGCACTTCCTGGGAGTCACAAGGTCACGGGTTCTGATCCTGGCTCAGCCACCGGTCCGCCGTGTGACCCCGGGCAAGTCCCTTCACTTCTCTGTGCGTCCCTTACCTCACCTGTCAAATGGGGACTGAGGCTGGGAACCCCACGTGGGAAAGGGACGGTGTCCGACCCGCTTTGCTTGTATCCACCCCAGAGTTAGCGCGCTGCCTGGCACAAAGTAAGCGCTTGACAAATACCATCATCATCATCATTATTATTATTATTACTAATTATTATGATTATCATTGCGGTACTCTCCCTCTCACAGATGGCGGGGAAGGGGGGAAGGGTACACGTGCTCTACAGAAGAGTGATCTCCTGACCGAAGCCTGGCCGGAAGGCCGGAGATGACAGTGAGGACTCCGCTCACAGAATGGAACAGGGCAGACCCAACCGTCAGTCCGTCAGTGGCATTTGCTGAGTTCTTACCGTGCCCGGGGCGCTGTACTAAGCGCTCGGGAGAGGACAACAGAACGAGACGACAGACACGTGCCCCGCCCACAGCGAGCCGACAGTCTAGAGGGGACCGTTCTAGGGGAAGCGTCCGCTTCGATTCTCGGGTCTGGCCGCCGAAAGGGAAAACGGCGGGGCGGTGAGAGGCGAGGCCGAGCCGCGTCAGGAGACCGGAGCCCATCCCGGCTCCCTCTGCCCTTCCATTCCAGGTGGGCGAAAGAGATCGGGGCGACGACGCCACTGCCATTATAATAACGTTGGCATTTGTTAAGCGCTTACTACGTGCCGAGCACTGTTCTAAGCGCCGGGGTAGACACGGGGGAATCGGGTCGTCCCACGTGGGGCTCACGGTCTTCATCCCTATTTTACAGATGAGGGAACTGAGGCCCAGAGAAGTTAAGTAATAATGTCGGTATTTGTTGAGCGCTTACTACGTGCCGAGCCCTGTTCTAAGCGCCGGGGTAGACACGGGGGAATCGGGTCGTCCCACGAGGGGCTCACGGTCTTCATCCCCATTTTACAGATGAGGGAACTGAGGCACCGAGAAGTTAAGTGACTCGCCCAAAGTCACGCAGCTGACGAGGGGCAGAGGCAGGATTAGAACCCATGACCTCTGACTCCCAAGCCCGTGCTCTCTCCACTGAGCCACACTGCTTCTCATTCAGCTACCGCCTCGGCCGGGGCAACCACCCGACACGCCCGCTCCGACCCACGGGCGAGGGACCACGACCCACGGAGGCACGACAGAACGGTCCGATGCACTCGGAACGCTGCCGCAGAGTTTCCGACGTATCCTCGGAGACACAGGAACCCAAGGGGAAGCCTTCTGGGTCTCTGTCTTCGAAAAAAGGGTTTACTTGGTCCAGGTTTTCGTTCGGGGGACCCAACCTGACCCAAATTCCCTCGGTCCCCTCTCCCTACGCCTCCTATCCCCTCCTTCGGTTTCGCCGGCAAAGCCGCGAGCGATGATTCCGTCCTAGCCAGACTAGGGAGCCGGCAGGGACTGACGCCGCGAGCGCTCGCCGAGCCAGCTCAACAACCTGTCTTCGGCTCCCGGGGCTTATCCGGTCCTCGTTTCTACCGCCTCGGAACACGGACTCACGGAATCCTGGACCGGGACGAGGGAAGAACCTTCGGAGACCATCTGGTCCAGCCCGCTGCCTCTGGCAGGGCGGACGGCTGGACCGTCACGGACAGGGACGTAAGCTCCGGACCTTCTCCTCCAAGAGGCCTTCCCCGACAAAGCGCTCCCCCTTTCCTCTTCTCCCACTCCCTTCTGCGTCTCTCTGCCTCGCTCCCTTTATCCGTCGTCCACGTCTCTCATTTATTTCCTAATGGGCGTCTCCCCCGTAAGCTCGCTGTGAGCAGGGAATACATCTGCTTTACGGTACTCTCCCAAGCGCTTACAACGGTGCTCTGCACACAGCGGGCGCTCCATAAATACGATCGACGGACTGGCTAAGGCATTCCAGGGATGGAGATTCCACAGCCTCCACCGGCAGCCTGTCTCGGAACTTCTCCCATACAGCCGCGCGGGTCGCTCCTGCTGTAACCGAAGACCATTTCCTTTCACCCGGTCCTCGGTAATCCATCGGGCAATCGGTCGTACTTCTTGAGCGCTCACTACGGGCAAAGCACTGTTCTAAGCGGGGAGAGTACAATACAACAGACTTAGCAGACACGTTCCCTGCCCATAAAGAGCGGACAGCCTAGAAGACCGGCAGAGGACGGTCCTCTGAACACCTCGAGTCCTCTAGACTGGAAGCTTGCTGTGGCAGAGGAGGTGTCTACCCACTCTCTTATAATTGTACTCTCCCCAGCGTTTAAGTACAGTGCACTGCACG
The DNA here is from genome assembly GCF_004115215.2 of Ornithorhynchus anatinus. Classification (NCBI taxonomy): domain Eukaryota; kingdom Metazoa; phylum Chordata; class Mammalia; order Monotremata; family Ornithorhynchidae; genus Ornithorhynchus; species Ornithorhynchus anatinus. The sequence goes on from NC_041749.1 coordinate 4,175,301, forward strand.
CAGTCGGTGCTCATTCATTCATACCTTCATTCAATCGTATTTATTGTGTGCTTACTGTGTGCAAAGCACTGTACTACTACTAACGTTGGTATTTGTTAAGCGCTTACTATGTGCAGAGCACCGTTCTAAGCGCTGGGGGAGACGCAGGGGAATCAGGTTGTCCCACGTGGGGTTCACAGTCTTAATCCCCATTTTACAGATGAGGTCACGGAGGCCCAGAGAAGTGAAGTGACTCGCCCACAGTCACACAGCCGACAAGTGGCGGAGCCGGGATTCGAACCCATGACCTCTGACTCCTAAGCGCCTGGGAGACTACAACAGAACAATAAACGGACAAATTCCCGGCCCACGACCAACTCGACAAATAGGACTGATTGAAGGCTGTAATTAAGCACTTCTTATCCTCGGCTACGCCCAGCCACATGAGGAATCCAGAAGCGATAGTTGCTCCTCCCAGCTGGCAAGGAAACACGCCATGTTATTAAACCTAACGTCTTTGCTCTTCTCCATTAGGTGACCTTTCCACAAATACGATTTTCTTTAAGCGTGAAAGCGGACCGTGATACTGCAGCGCACGTCCATTAAATTCTCCAACCCGACGGATTCCGAACCGACGGAGCCCCCCGACAAACCGAGAGCACCGTATCTATCCGACGATCGACTTGAGGGAGATCGCTATTTCCATAACTATAGATGGACACGTTTGTCTCAAACGACTTCAGGGTGTAGCAATTTGGCTGACGGTCCAAATGCATGCCCGATTTAGCCCGTCGTTTATAAACCCACTTAACGCTCTAAAGGCAGAACTTTATTCTTAAGCCAACCAAATCGAAGCTATCCCAAAGGACTGAACCTCTCCACGTCTCTCATTAGGCCGAGTAGAGCAGCTGCTCTTTATAAATTCACTCATCCATTCAATCGCATTTATTGAGCGCCTACTGCGTTAAGGAGATTTTCCGACGTAGGACGCAAGCTACCCAAGTAAAGGACTCTTCGGTCCTCGCTCCCCGTTTCGGATCCGTTATCCAGTGTGACCCGCGTACCTGAAGGAAAATCCTTCCGATTCCGCTCAACAGCTGAGGTTCTTGCTCTGGATGGTACTTGATGACCGACTGATACGCGTCAACGGCCAGCACGTAATCCTAAGGAGAAGAAAAACACGTGACTCCACCGGATGCCTCGAACACAATAACCCGGGGGGTGGTTAAGAAGGCGAGCCTCCTACGAGACGGTCGGCTCCTCGAGGGCGGAGATCGTGCCACACAAAAGTCGCTTCACACCGAGTGCTAACTGAGCTATTTGGGAAAGTAACCGGGACACCGACTCATATTCGCATCCTCTTTTCCTTCTTCCTCCTATCAGTGGTATAGGTTGAGCGCTCACTGTGTGCTGAGAGCTGTACTAAGCACTCGGGGGAGTATTTGTTAAGTGCTTATTATGTGCCAGGCATCGTACCGAATGCCGGGGACAGTCCGTGCCCCCAAACGGGGCCTACAAATCCTTTTTTACAGAGGACGTAAATGAGGTACTTCCTCTCGGGGCGGCACCTGGAGAGTTTCCAGTCCTCTACCGGTCTCGGCTCCGGGAGGGAGACTTGAGCGGAGGCCCGTCCGTTCCACTCCTAGCCCGGGCAGTGGCTGACGAGGGGCAGCCCGTCGGCTACGGGCCAGTGGAAAGAGCCCGGGCTTCGGAGTCAGAGGTCATGGGTTCGACTCCCGGTTCCGCCACTTGTCAGCCGTGTGACTGTGGGCGAGTCACTTCACTTCTCTGGGCCTCAGTTCCCTCATCTGTAAAAATGGGGATTAACCGTGAGCCTCACGTGGGACGACCCGATGACCCTGAATCTACCCCAGCGCTTAGAACAGTGCTCTGCACACCGTTAGCGCTTAACAAATACCAACGTTATTATTATTAACTCCCCCGGGCCGGGCAGCCGCGGCCCGGGAGAGAGTCGAGGGCGGGGACTCGAGTCTCCCGCGCGGAAGGCGGCGGCGGTCAACCGCTGCCGGATTCTTTCCAAGAAAACTCCGCTGATTCACTCCCGGAATGACGGTAGACAGAGGTGGGGCCGTCCGGGAGAGGTGCGTCCGTGGCGTCGCTACGGGTCGGAACGGCATAGGACAAATGAGGTACAGAGGAGTGGAGTGACTTGCCCGAAGTCACAGAGCAGACAAGTGGCGGAGCCAGGATCAGAACCCAGGTCCCCTGACTCCCAGGCCCGGGCTCCTCGCTGCTGCTTCTCCCAAGTACAATACTCTCTGTAACTTATCTGACTGCCCGCCTCTCCGACCGGATTGTAAGCTCTCTGAGGGCAGGAGGAAGAACAAGGATATGCCTGGTGGTGGCCAAAGTATAGGCAGATGAAACATGAATAGGTGAAAATAAGTAGCAGCTGCACATCAATAAATGACACATACATAGTGATGGTATTTGTTAAGCGCTTACTATGTGCCAAGCACTCTTCTAAGCGCTGGGGTAATAATAATAATGATGGTGGTATTTGTTAAGGGCTTACTATGTGCAAAGCACTGTTCTTCTAAGCGCTGGGGGGGATACAAGGTCATCAGGTTGTCCCACGTGGAGCTCGAAGTTTTAATTCCCATTTTATAGATGAGGTCACTGAGGCACAGAGAAGTGAAGTGACTTGCCCAAGGTCACACAGCAGAAATGTGACAGAGCCGGGATTAGAACCCACGTCCTCTGACTCCCAAACCCGTGCCCTTTCCACTAAGCCGCGCTGCTTCTCTTATATATATATATATATATATATATATATATATATTACTGACCTACCTTCATTCATTCATTTGTGTTTATTGAGCGCTTACTGGGTGCAGAGCACTGTATTAAGTGCTTGGGAGAACAGCAATAAAGAAGCAGCGTGGCTCAGTGGAAAGAGCCCGGGCTTGGGAGTCAGAGGTCACGGGTTCTAATCCCGGCTCCGCCGCTTGCCAGCTGTGTGCCTTTGGGCAAGTCACTTCACCTCTCGGTGCCTCAGTGATCTCATCTGTAAAATGGTGAATAAGACGGTGAGCCCCACGTGGGACAATCTGATCACCTTGTATCCCCCCCCACCGCTTAGAACAGCACTTGGCACAGAGTAAGCGCTTAACAAATATGATTATCATTATTACTGTAGGAGAAGGGAGGATCAGATAGCGGGAATGGCGGGAGCAAAGATTGGGAGGTGGGTGAGTTGAGGACGAGGTGGAGTGAAAAAAATAGATTTTGACAGAGCAGAGAGGTAAGCAGCTTCTGCCTTACGTGACCTCGTGGACAGAGCACGAGCCCGGGAGGCAGAAGGACCTGGGTTCTAATCCCGGCTCCGCTGCTCGTCTGCTGTGTGACCCTGGGCAAATCACTTCACTCCTCTGTGCCTCAGTCACCTCACCCGTAAAACGCGGATGAAGACTGTGAGCCCCAAATGGGACCTGGACTGTGTCCGACCTGAATAGCTTGTATCTACCCAAGCGTTGAGAACAGTGTCTGGCACATAGTAAGTGCTTAACACACACCATTGGGAAAAAAAAAAAAATCTACATCAGCACTCAGTACGGTGCCTGCACATAGTAAGCGTTTAACAAAGACCGCAATTGTTGTTATTTTTTTAATGCGGAGGGAGACGGAGCTTTCCGAAGGAGGTTTTGCAAGTGTGAAAAAAAGGGCCTAGTGACATTTTAGAAAGATGATTCCGCTGAAAATAAGTTTAGCCTTTTGACATATTACTATGCATCTGCATCGATCAGTGGAAACGAAATAAGGATGCTCTGAATTTTAAGTCCCTTGAAACTGGTTAACGATGGAGTCCTTGCTTACGGAAGGTGAGGGAAATGACGATCTGTGATGGGAAACGGAACAAATCTGCTACTGGACCATGTTTCGTTTGGTCTCCCGATTATATAGATCTTTTTATCTTTCAGAAATGGTATGAATTACTTGCTCCGAAAGACAAATCTATTTTAGTTAAATCTTTACCTATTTTCTTTAGTGGCTGAACTTATTTCATGGCCAGGAAACTGTATTTTCAACAAGATGATAAAAATGGTATTTGTTAAGTGCTTACTATGTACCAGGCACTGTACTAAGCGCTGGGTGGATGTAAGCAAATGGAGTTGAACACAGTTCCTGTCAGGAAAGCCTGGTGTCGGATAATTTAAGCCCAGAAGGAGGGTGATTTCTGTGACCTCGCCCATTTAAATTTTAATAATAATGATAATAATAATACTAACAGCACTTGTTAAGCGCCTATTAGGTGTCAAGCACCATTTTAGGTGTTGGGATCGATACGACCGATCAGGTTGGCAGAGTCCCTGTCCCTGATAAAGCTCAAAGTCTAAACCGCATGAACGTTCAAACCATGTGGGAAGATGAGAAAAATGGCCAAAATCAAAATTCCCTTGAACACATTAGTAAAGCCAGACGGGAGACTTTTCTGGGCACTTGGTTTCAAGTTAAAATTTGTTAAGTTTAAATTTTTTTAACTTGCCATTTGCATACAATGTGAAAAATGTTAAGCGGCAGCATTAAGAGGTGAATAATGACTAAAAATGCACCGGCTAAGATCTGTTTTTACAGTCATTTCCAAATGAATAAAATCTGCATACTGAGCTGTCCTAACAATAAATTCAAATTAATATTTATACGGCTATAAGAGGGATGTTCAATTAATTTTCCTGCCGATCCAAAAAGTTATTCGTTTATACCAAAGAACGAAGGAGAAGAGGAATAGTATAACATCATCCTTAGCCCCGAAGAGGCCATTCTGCGCTACAGCCCGGACTCACTAGATGGCAACCGACGGCATTACTCCGATCGGATTAAACTGCCGTCGATTCGCCTTCATTCATTCGTTCAGTCCTATCTGTTGAGCGCTTCCTGGGTGCAGAGCACTGCGCTGAGCGCTTGGAAAGTACAATTCGGCAACAGGGAGAGACCATCCCCGCCCACGACGGGCTCACGGTCTAGAAGGGGGGAGGCAGACAGCAAAGCAAGAAAACGGGCATCGACAGCACCAATATAGATAGAATTAGAGATATATATATATATATATACACACATCAAAACAAGTAAACAGGCATTAAAAGAGATAAGTAGAATTAGAGATATGTACGTATATATTCAAGTGCTGTGGGGCGGGGAGCAAAGGAGGGAGTCGGGGCGACGGGGGAGCTGAGGAAAAGGGGGGCTAGGTCCGGGAGGGCCTCCTGGAGGAGGTGAGCCTTCAGGAGGGGCTCTGGAGTCCCGTCCGCCGCCTGCACTTCACTGGGCCATGAGGCACTTCTTTTCCGCTTGAAATGAAAGGATGAATTCAATCATTAAAGACCTAGTTCCTCCAGTATGTAATTCCTTTTAAAAGCCCCCAGTGCATCCTCCAGATAGCTGCCATCCTGTGATGAGTTTGGACATCTGGGATCCACAGAAAGAAGAATCTGGCAGCATTCTAATTACCGGCACGACACCAAAAGGCTGAAAGACGAGGAGCTGCATTTTCCTCCTACTCCTAGCCGTTCAAAGGGCTTAAAGATCCAAACGCCGACCCGCCGGGCCCACTGGGGTTTTTATGCCGGTCTTCCCCGGCGGCAGATCGACTCGGTAGAGTGCTCTGGGCACGGAAAGCGCTCAGTAAATACGACTGAATGAAGGACTCCCTTCCCGGATACCTCAGGCCTGACGGGAAGCGAAAAACGAATCATAATTGTGGTACTGGTTAAGCGCTTACCACGTGCCAGGAACTGTACTGAGCACTGGGGTGGATACAAACAAATCGGGTTGGGCCCAGTCCCTGTTCCACACTGGGCTCACACTCTCGATCCCCATTTTACGGAGGAGGGAAGCGAAGCAGCGTGGCTCAGTGGAAAGAGCCCGGGCTTGGGTGTCAGAGGGCGTGGGTTCTAATCCCGGCTCCGCCGCCTATCAGCTGTGTGACTCTGGGCAAGTCACTTCACTTCTCTGTGCCTCAGTGACCTCATCTGGAAAATGGGGATTAAGACCGTGAGCCCCGTGTGTGTCCAGCCCCGCTTAGAACAGTGACTGGCACATAGTAAGCGCTTAGCGAATACCATCATCATCATTATGTGAAGTGACTTACCCAAGGCCACACAGCAGACGGGTGGCAGAGCTGGGATTAGAACCCACGACCTTCTGACTCCCTGGCCCGGGCTCTATCCACCGTGCCAGGAACATAGAGAAGCAGCATGGCTCAGTGGAAAGAGCCCGGGCTTGGGAGTCGGAGGTCGCGGGTCCTAATTCCCGCTCCGCCACTTGTCAGCTGTGTGACTTTGGGCAAGTCACTTCACTTCTCTGGGCCTTAGTTCCCTCATCTGTAAAATGGGGATGAAGACTGTGAGCCCCACGTGGGTCAACCTGATTCCCTTGTCTACCCCAGTGCTTAGAACAGTGCTCGGCACATGGTAAGCGCTTAACAGATAAAAGCACTATTATTATTATTATTATAGCTAATTGACCATTTGCTTCTGGGAATCTCCCTGAGGGCCTTCTGGCATTTCAGGTGAAGTTTAAAAGGGGGGCGGGGGGAGGTCAGGGTGGCTCCCGGTAGCCCAGGTTGCCAGAAGGTGGGAAGTCCGGATCTCTGGGCTGGTCCCGCGAGGGTGGACCTTAGAGGAGCAGAGTGCGAGGAGGTGGAGTCGTGTGGAGCCGCTGCCGGCAATGGGCCCGCGAGAGACACGGAGGCCTAGCTCCGCCCAGGGATTCGCACGGTGCTTCTCGGCACCGGAGCCAGAGGGCTGCGAGGGCGGCGGCCCGCCGACTGCCAGCTCGGCTGGTACCGGCTTGGCCTGTCGCCGGCCTGGGAGGCTCCCGCTGATTTCATCACAGTAATAATGATGGTATTTGTTAAGCGCTTACTCCGTGCCGAGCGCCGATCTAAGCGCCAGGGGAGATACGAGGTGATCGGGTCGTCCCACGTGGGGCTCACGGTCTGCAGCCCCGTTTTCCAGATGAGGTCGCTGAGGCCCAGAGAAGTGAAGTGACTTGCCCAAAGTCACCCAGTGGCAGCGCGGGGATTAGAACCCGCCACCTCTGACTCCCGGGCCCGGCCTCCTTCCACTGAGCCAGGCTGATCTGACCGGAAGGGCTGAGCTGTGCGTGTCAAACGCCCGAGGAGGAAGGGTTTCAAAGGGAAGACGCGACGAACCCGACCCAAAATTTCTGAGAGGGGACCGGGAACCGGGAAAAGCAGAAACGAAAACGCCTCAGTGGAAGCAGCCCGGCGGAGTGGCTAGAACCCGGGCCCGGGAGCCGGAAGGACCCGGGTTCTAATTACGGCTCCGCCACGTGCCTGCCGTGTGACTTGGGGCAGGTCACTCCGCCATGTTAAAAGTATAATGATACGATCCGTTATCATTAGCCTGGTCCCCATGTTCTTATTCCCGGAGAAGCAGCGTGGCTCAGTGGAAAGAGCCCGGGCTTGGGAGTCAGAGGTCATGGGTTCGAATCCCGACTCTGCCACTTGTCAGCTGTGTGACTGTGGGCAAGTCACTTCACTTCTATGTACCTCAGTGACCTCATCTATAAAATGGGGATTAACTGTGAGCCTCACGTGGGACGACCTGATTACCCCGTATCTCCCCCGGCGCTTAGAAAAGTGCTCTGCACAGAGTAAGCGCTTAACAACCAACGTTATTATTATTATTATTAAACGAAGGGGTTCAGTCAACCGTTACCAACTGACACTGATTCCCCACACAAACTTTTAACCTATCTCGAAACTTCTCTGGGCCTCAGTTCCCTCATCGGCAAATAGGGGATTAAGAGCGTGAGTCCCAGGTGGGACAGGGACTGTGTCCAACCCGATTAACTTGGATCCACTCCAGCACTCAGAACAGTGCTTGGCACAGAGTGAGCACTTGAGTACCATTATTATTAATTAGTATTGAGTACTGTCCCTCACTCTAATGGTGGTATTTGTTAATGGTGGTATTTGTTAAGCGCTTACTATGTGCCGAGCACTGTTCTAAGCGCTAGGGTAGACATAGGGGAATCAGGTTGTCCCACTTGGGGCTCACAGTCTTAATCCCCATTTTACAGATGAGGGAACTGAGGCACAGAGAAGTTAAGTGACTTGCCCACAGTCACACAGCCAGCAAGTGGCAGAGCTGGGATTCGAACTCATGAGCCCTGACTCCAAAGCCCATGCTCTTTCCACTGAGCCACGCTGCTTCTCCAGCACTCTAGACCCTGCCACCTCACCTGGCCTTGGTGGGGGGAGGGAAAGGGGAGGGAAGAAGGGCTTTTCCCCAATCCCTTCCTCTGCTCTTCCACACCCATCTCAAAAGCCACCTCCTTGAGCAAGCCTTGCCTGGAAAACCCCTCCCATCCTCCCAAGCCCCGGCTCCCACAGGTCGCCTCGTTACTCACGGTTCAAGTCATGCTGATTTTTTGAGTCGCAGCACAACTATTATTTTACTCTTAATTATATAACTATAAACTCCTCTCTCTCCTATCACCATTTGACACCCCTAAGGGCACGGCTCCCGTCTTTCCCTCATTTGTGCTCAACGCAGTGTTCTCTGTGCCGCAGGCGCTCACCGAATGCAACCGATAAGCTGACCGCATAGAAGACGTCATAAATACCGGTACGGAGACTGACGCCGCTCCCTTGGAAAGTAGATCTAGATACTTTATTATGGGAGGGAGAATCGGAGGCACTGAAAATTTCACTGATTTCACTGATGGCTGTAACGGGTTTTCTACCTTCACACGCTCATTCAAAAATAGCTATTTTTCAGAAAGGCTTTGCCCAACTGAGAGAGGAAAAACCGCCCCTACCCGGGAAAATCTGACTGAACGGGAGGTTTCTGAAATTAAAGCTGGCCCTGGATACCATTCCTCACCGCTTATCCCATTTAGCCTCCTCAGGACCGATCGCTACAGGCGGATTCTTGCTCAGGGCTTAGTACAGTGACCCGCATACAGTGAGCTCTTAATAAATACTATTACTATGACCGCCTGCAGCGTACCTGACTTTTTACCCTCTTTAAATGCGATCGTGTTTGGGGGCTATTGCTAGAATATTTCCGCCCCCACCAGCCAGATCCTCTCTTGAAAACGCACCCTCTTACAAGACGCAAACACTCTCGGGGTCTCCTTCTTAGGGTTAAAGACGGAGTTTGGAATGAGCTGGTTGTTCCTGGCTCGGCCTCAGGGAAAACCACGGGGGGGGGGCTCAAAAGCCAAGTGTGCGTGCATATGTGTGTGGGAGAGAGGGAGGGAGAGATATATTTATACTTCTCCTTCTCTTAACAGAGGGCAAGGAGGCCCAGGGCTGCTAATTGACTCACACATCAGTCTGTTGGCTGGGTCACGAGCTCAGAATCGGCCCGTACCCCTTTGGCTCCCCTTTCTCCCCTCCCCATTTTTCTTCCCTCTCGCCTCTCCACCCCCTCCACTTCTCCTCTCTGCAGACCCCGATGCCTGAGCTGCACCAGGATGACAACAGACTGCTAAAAGTGAGCGTCGGGAGGTATGGAAATCGACCCCCCCCCGGCTAACCTTCTACCCGTTTTTCCCGGGAGCCGGAAAGGAAAAGGGGTCAAGGCCGGGGCAGGGTTCGGAGGGCGGAGGGGAGGCGGGTGGAGAGAGGACGGATGCCTTTCCATCACAGAAGCGACAGGAGCAAAGACCAGACGAAACAGCTCAGCCGGGGCGGGCAGAGACCTGTCACGGTTCAGAGAAAGGACCGGGAAGGGAACATAATCGGTCGCCGCCGCAGTATCTTGCAGCTGAAAGAATGTCCCGTTCCCTGTCCCGTCCGAAACGACTCCAGGGACAATAGACGCGGCTCTCATCCCGAGACAGATGACGGTGCGGAGCCATCTATTAAATCCGCCATTAATTAGCCTAATTAATTCCCCGCTAAACTAAGCCTCGCGTGCAATCTGGTCGCGTCGGGCATTCTATTCGAGAGACTACGGTAGCTCCGCGGTTCCCGTCACCCGGGTTGTACCTTCATCATGAGCAGACAGTTCGCCACGGAGTACATCACCCGGGCCAGGCGTGACCTCCACAGCTGAACAGAGGCTGCAAAATAAGAGCAGCTTGTGAATGTACACAAATAAATGACAGGCGCTTCCTAGCCGTCGATTCCTGGGTCCTGGGAATTCGGATGGAAAAGATCCCCCTCCCCGCCAACCCTTCCCTCCCCGTTAACCCCACCGGGTTTGAGCCTGGAATATCTCCTATAGCGGGAGAGCCAGGAAACCCCGCCACCTCTCGGGAACGGCCTACAGCGGAATGTCCGCGTACACGACTGCTTGGGCTTCGGCTCGGACAAAAGAGTCGCTACGGGGACGGTGAGCCCCGTTTGATACAAAAAAAAAAAAAAAAAGAACACAAAGAAAAATCAGACCATCTGCTCGCAATCAAGCAATTTCACGGGACAAAAGTTAATCGGCTGGGAAAAGCGGGCTGAGCGGTGGAGCCGGGGAGATCGTTTCCAAGGAGAAGCGGGCCGGAATGGAGCCGTAGGAATCCGGGGCTCCTCGCGTCGGCTTCGAGCTTTGTGATCCTGGTGGGAAACCCGGCTGGGCCGTTGGGCCGTCGCAGACTCCCGGCGTTGTCTCCTTTAAGGTTTAGCAGGTTTAGAGCAGGGAGGACAGACTGGCCGGTTCAAGAAGGCCACTAACTTTTCTATTAATAATAATAATAGTAATAAAGGTATTTGTTAAGGCTTACAATGTGCCAAACACTATTCTAAGCTCTGGGGTGGATAGAAGGTGATCAGGTCGTCCCACGTGGGGCTCACAGTCTCAATCTCCATTTAAGAGAGAGGTAACTGAGGCCCAGAGAAGCAGAGTGGCTTGCCCAAGGTCACACAGAAGACAACGGGCGGAGCCGGGATTAGAACCCACATCCTCCGGCTCCCGAGCCCGTGCTCTTTCCACTAAGCCACGCTGCTTCTTGTGCTAAAGAAGGCTCGATTGATTTGATAAACAAAATAGGATCTGCTCTTTGGCACTGAAGAAAAAAACCAAAACCATCTAAATTGGGTCTGTGAATGCCTGGAAACAACAGACGCCCAACCGACTGACCTTCCCGAGTCGCAACTGTGGCTTTTTTCCAAGGCCCCGGCACCTCGGTGATACTGATTTGGGAGTGGGAGTTGAAAAGGAGGTCAGGTGAATGGAAAAGGACACGAGGGAATACCCACCCAACTCCTACCGACTCTTGGATTCTGAGAAGAGCTGTACATTCTGACACGCTTTTTCCCAATAATTTAAGAGTGACTTTAAATTGGCAAATGGCTAGTTATCATCTGCAAGATATTTTTATTTTTTTTTTGCTTGCTATGCATTTCGCAATTCTATCGGCGTGTAAATTTTTCTAGATAGGATCAGCTGGTAATTATCCAAATGAATTCAGTCGGGCAGAAAATGAGAAAGTACTTACCATCTCTCTCTCTCTAGTTCTCTTTCTTTCTTTCCCGCTCCCCCTCTATCTCTCTCTCGCCCTGGGCTTCTGCCACGCACCCACTTAAATCGAAGCGGGAGATACGGAGAAAGGGGAGCCCCAGCAGAACGTGAGATGGAAACGAAAGCAGAGGTGACTTCGTTTGACTCCGCAGGAGCTGAACTGCTTCTGGCCTCAGCCTGCACCCAAGGAACCCGCAGCCCTCGGTGGTGATTTTGGTCCTGACAGGTCGACGACGCCTCCCCCGCCCCGCTAAATCGACCCGTTTTCCCCAACCTCGTTTAGCTCGCCTGTTATTACGGACACCTGGGGAGAAATGAAACAGTGAATCACTAAGACAGTGCGGAAAAAGTGGAAAAAGCGTGACCTTTCGGAAAGGCCACGGGCCTGGGAGTCCGAGAACCTGGGTTCTAATCCCCGCTCCGCCTGCTTGCTGGGTGACCTTGGGCAAGTCACGTCACTTCTCCGGGCCTTAGTTTCCTAATCCGTGAAAGGAGGACTCGATACCTGTTCTCTCTCTCATTTAGACTGCGAGCCCCGTGTGGAAAAGGCACTGTGTCCCACCTGATTATCTTCTTTCTATCCCAGTGCCTGGCACATAGTGATTATAATCATCGTTATTACAATAGCAGACTAAGACAAGGACACATCCGCCCCTCGCAAGTGAGGCCAGGTGTACGGCTGGAATTGGGCGGGCCTCGGTCAGCAAATCAGGTGAGAGGCAGCGGGGCCTGATGGCAAGAGCCCCGGTCCGACAGCCTGAGGACCTGGGTTCTAATCCCAGCTCTGCCGCTTGTCCGCTGGTGATCTTGGGCAAGTTGCTTAACTCCTCTGAGCCTCAGTTTCCTCATGTGTCAAGTGGGGATAAAGACCGAGAACCCCAGGTAGGACAGGGACCGTGACCAACCTGATTAGCTTGTATCTACCCCAGCGCTTAGTACGGTGCCTGGCACATAGTGTTTTAATTAAAAAAAAAAAAAATCAAGTGGACTTGGGGCTGAAGTTACGGACTTCCCAGGACACTTGGTGGTGGGGAGGTTTTCGGGAAAGGCGGTCGATCCTACTGATTGAGCGCTCACTATGTGCAGAGCACTGTGCTAAGAGCTCGGGGGAGTCCATTCCCTGCCCACAACGGGCCCCTTCCGGCTCTCCCTGGAGCGCACGCAAGCCGTCCTTGCGCACACGCTCCCCGCCTGACCGGGCAGAGCAGTGAGGGGGATCCCGACCACGTCACGGGCTGTTTAGGGGTTCGAGGCTTCAGTCTTCGGTCCTCCCCCAAGCCCGGCTAGCCCCGGGGACGCCGCACGGACCTGCGGACCCTGATGGCTTCCAGAGAGGGATTGGGGAGGGGGGACGGGAGAGAACTCTGCCAGGCGGGGTTCGTTCACATGCTGGAAAGCCTTCTTTGATTCCGGTTTGTTGGTTGCCATTGTGAGAAGCAGCATGGCCTATTGGATCGAGCACGGGCCTGGGAGTCAGAAAGTCAGGGGTTCTAATCCCTTTTCTCTCTGAACTCCCAACCTCCTGTCTCTCCCCACTTTAGTCTATACTTCACTCCGCTGCCCGGATTATCTTTCTACAGAAAAGTTCAGGGCACGTCACCCCCCCTCCTCAAAACTCTCCAGGTGTCGCCTATCAAACTTCGAATCGAGCAGAAACTCCTCCCTCTTGGCTTCCGAGCCGTCCATCCCCTGGCCTCCTCCTACCTCACCTCCCTTCTCTCCTTCTCCAGCCCGGCCCGTACACCCCGTTCCTCTGGTACCTTCTCACTGGGCCTCGTCCTCACCTGTCCCGCCCTTAACCCCCAGCCTGGAACGCCCTCCCCTCCTCACACCCGCCAAACTAACTCTCTTCCCCTCTTCAAAGCCCTACCGAGAGCTCACCTCCTCCGGGAGGCCTTCCCACACTGAGCCCCCCTTTCCCTCCGCTCCTCCTCCCCTTCCCATCATCCCGACTCCCTTCCTCTGCTCTCCCCGCCGCCCCCCCCCCCCACAGCACTTGTGCATATTTGTACATATTATTCTATTAATTTTAATTACGTGTATATATCTACAATTCTATTTATCTATTCTGATGCTATAGATGCCCGTCTACTTGTTTTATTTTGTTGTCTCCCCGACTTCTAGACTGTGAGCCCGTCGTTGGGTAGGGATTGTGTCTTTCTGTTGCCGAACTGTACTTTCCAAGCGCTTAGTCCAGTGCTCTGCACACAGTAAGCGCCCAATAAATACGACTGAATGAATGAATAATCCCAGTATCCGCCTTCTTGTGACCTCAGGCAAGCCGCTTCGCTTCTCTGCGCCTCAGTTCCCTCACCTGTAAAATGGGGATTAAGACTGTGATCCCCGTGTGGGACAGGGACTGCGTCTAACCCCATTACCTTGTGCCTGACACACAGTAAGTGCCTAACAAATACCAGAATTACTATTATTGCTATTAATTATCACCGTGTCTCGTGGGCCACCGCGCTGGGGTACGCGGTAGGTCCGCGGTGCGTCGTAGAGAGGATGATGATGAGGGTGGTGGTGTCTGTGCTGGGGGGCCAGGGAGGGCAGGCCGGGCGCGTCTATCTGGTCTGAACCGAGAGAGCGTGACGGCCGCCCGAGGCCCTTTAGTCAAGTCACAGAATAACCCCAAGTGGACTGGGGGAGCCAAAGTAGACGCTAAGAAAATAATAATACTACTACTAATGGTATTTGTTATGCGCCAAGCACTGTGGTAAGAGCTGGGGTAGATAGAAGGCGATCAGGCTGTCCCATGTGGAGCTCACAGTCTCCATCCCCATTTTAACAAATGAGGTAACTGAGGCACAGAGAAGTGAAGTGACTTGCCCGATGTCTCACAGCTGACGAGTGGCGAAGCCGGAATCAGAACCCACGGCCTCTGGCTCCCAAGCCTGGGCTCTTTCCACGGAGCCACGCTACTTCTCACGTGAAGCGAAAATGAGTTGCAGTGGGGCCTAGTGGAAAGAGCTCGGGGCTGGGAGTCAGATGACCTGAGTTCTAAACCTGCTCCGCCACTTCTCCTTTTTTAACTGCTACTTAATTAAGCTCTTACTACGTGCCAGGCACTGTCCTGAGGGCCGGGGCAGATACAAGCTAATCAGGTGGGTCACAGGCCCCGTCCACTTGGGGCTCACAGTCTTAATCCTCATTTTACAGAGGAGGGAACCGAAGGACAGAGAGGAGTTGAGTGACTTGTCCGAGGTGACACTGCAGACAAGTGGGATGAGAACCCAGGTCCTCCTGACTCCCAGATCCGGGCTCCGCCACACGCTGCCGCTTGTCTGCTGTGTGACCTTGGGCAGGTGGTCACCTGGGCTTCTCTGGGCCTCCCTTCCCTCGTCTGTGAAATGGGGAATAAGGCCGTGAACCCCACACGGGACACGGGACCGGGTCCAACCCGATTATCCCGTATCCACCCCAGTGCTCAGGTCAGTGCCCGGCACACGGCAAGCGCTTAATAAATACCGTCAAAGAAAACAGGATTCGACAGATGCAGTAAAGTGCAACGGACAGGGTCTGCAAATGGAACCCGCAAATCAGTCGACACGATCGACGGAGAGCTACCGCCGTGAAGGGAGCACGGCTCACCGGCGGGGTCGTAAACACATCAGGCTAAAAGCTCGGCGCTTCCCAGGGGAGGCTCGTTTCTCCCGCCCTTCTCCCCTCGCCTCTCGAAAACCCCGCGGCCACAGAGGAGCGGCTCTCCTCCGGACCTACGCGATGACGCCTCTTCCGGTTCGCCCCCGTCTGCGCCGGGCTCGTCGACCGGACTGGTCCCGCTCGGGCTCCGACCGGCCTCGGATACGCCCTCCTCCTCCGCGGTCTCAATCTTCCCAGCTCTGGATCCCTCCCCTGCCATCAGGGATCCTTCGCCGGTTCCGCTGGGCACCGCCAG
Source organism: Ornithorhynchus anatinus (assembly GCF_004115215.2). Lineage (NCBI taxonomy): Eukaryota > Metazoa > Chordata > Mammalia > Monotremata > Ornithorhynchidae > Ornithorhynchus > Ornithorhynchus anatinus. The sequence goes on from NC_041749.1 coordinate 4,190,628, forward strand.
CTGGGAGAGAAGACGGTGGCTGGGGAAGAGGCCGGGCTAAATCCCAGCCACCCCGACCTCCCCTCGGGAACCCTAAAGAGGGCGTTCGTGACGCGCCTACTCCGAGCGAGGCGTCGGGGTAGACACGAGGTCATCAGATCGACCCAGGCAATGGAAACATCTTCCCCTTTTCTCCTGTCACGTTAAGGGCTGTGGACCCTTGCCAGTTGCCCATCACCCCCGATTTTTATTTTCCACAGAGGGTTGAAGAGGGTTACTGCCGGCTCAGTAGATCTTTAACGCTCTGCTTTTCGCTCATTTTAAACGTTATTTTTGCGTATAGTCTAATTGTGTGCAAAGGCAACTTTGGACCACTTTCTTTTTTTTTCCCTTTGAACGAACGGGAATTTTGATTTCATCTTAACGCGGGCCTACTGACCTACAGGAAGCACACTAAAAAAACGACAGGCCGTGAAAAAGTATTTTTTCAGTGACGGGTTTCAAGGTTTTCCACAGAGTTAGACCACGACGACCTTCTTCTCAAAGGGTCCCGGGTTGGGTCACCCGTCTGGCGTGCAGCTTTGGGAGTTTCACTGCAGAAATACTGTTTGCACAGTTCCCTACCATAAATCTCCCTCTTGTATCCCTCTGGGAAGCAGTGCGGCCTGATAGACATGATTAATAGATACAATAAATATGATTGAATGAATGAATGAATGAATGCATACAGAAAGGGCCGGAAGACCCTGGTTCTAATCCTGGCTCTGCCATGTTCTCCCGGGTGACCTTGGGCAAGTCACTTCACTTCTCCGTTCCTTAGTTACCTCACCTGTAAAATGGCGACTAAATGATAATAATAATGGCATTTGTTAAGCGCTGTGTGCCAACCACTGTTGTAAGCACTGGGGTAGATTCTGGGTCATCAGGCTGCCCCACATGGGCACAAGGAAGCTAAGTGACTTGCCCAAGGTCACGGAGCAGACGAGCGGCGGAGTCAGGATTAGAACCCATGACCTCTGACTCCCAAGCCCCTGCTCTTTCCACTAAACCACGCTCCTACTCTCTTCTACTTAGACTGTAAGCCCCAGGTGGGACAGGGACTGTGTCCAACCTGTTTCCTGTCTATATTAGTACACTTACTACAGTGCTTGGCACCGAATAAATGCCGAACAAATATCATAATCATTATTACTGTATTTTGGGGGGTGGATTTTTCAAGTAAAAAAAAAAAAAATACACAGACACACGTACGCATGTATCCAGAGGGCATAACGTTTGGATAAAACCGATTTCAATTTCAAATATTTCAGGTTAAATTTTTAACTTTTCTTCAATTCAACTACATGTGACTAGCACGTGGTTTTTTTTGGTAAGACTTCTCTTTATCAGCGCTTAAAAATGACTAGGTGAAAACTCAACACCCAACTAGTAATAGTAGTAATAGCGGCATTCATTAAGTACTTAATAAATAATTCCCTATTGGAATTCACCTCAATGTCATTGCCTTATTTAGGATAACAGACTTCAGGACCAGCTCAAACCGGACCGAGAATCAAATTCTGGGTTGCGGCTGAGAAGCAGCCTGACCTTTTCATTCAATCGTACTTATTGAGAGCTCGCTGTGTGCAGAGCTTCTCGAGTGACCTTGAGGAGCAGTGTGGGCTAGTGGACAGCGCACGGGCCCGGGAGTCGGAAGGGCCCGGGTTCTAATCCCAGCTCCGCCACCTGTCTATTCTGCGACCCCCGGCGAGTCGCTTCACCTCTCCGTGACTCAGTTACCTCATCTGTGAAATGGGGATTAAGATGGTGAGTCCCATGTGGGACAGGAACTGTGTCCCACTTGCATCTACCCCAGCGCTTAGTACAGTGCCTGGCACATAGTAAGTGCTTAAGAAATGCCATAAAAAAAAAAAAAAAGACGCCTTCTCCATGTAGCGAGAAGAATGAAAACACGCAAGAGTAAAACAAAAGCTACCGTGGACATCTATGGCTCAAGGAAATCAGTTAATCAATGGTACGTACGGAGCACTTACAGTGTGTAGAACACTGTACTGAGAGCCTAGGAGAGAGAGTACTGAGCTTACAGTCTCAAGACCGTAAATCCAGATCTTTGAAAGTAGGGGCAGATGGAAATTGCCCCCTCCCCCCCATTTGAATCTTTCAAAAATGGCCAAATTCCCCAGGTTTCCCATTCCAAAATACATACCATTTCTAAGGATGCCAATTAGGAGAGTGACGACTCACACAAATGAGCTACATCAGCCTAAGTCAAACAGCTAATTTATGATGAATTTCAAATTGGCTCAAGTCCTAAATTTTAGAAGTGAAAATACGCAAAACAAAATAAAAAAAACCTTCAACCCCCCTCAACGCCACCACCAAAAGCTTTAGGTTTTTTTTTTTTTAATGTAGTCCTATTTTTTTTTTTTTAATGTAGTGACCAGAAAAGTAAAACCTTAAAAAAATTCACCAGAGACCCTTAATTGAACGTTCCCGGGGTGAGTGATGGAAAAATGATGGTTAGCATCAGAGTTTAAGGGTCACTCACATCATCCTGTTCTACCTAGCAATGATTTTTCCAATAGAACTATTTCAAATGTCTGCCTGGCGACGTTAAGCAGTTTCTGGGCAGAACTGATATCTGTAACACTAAAAATTATGGCATTTAATAATAATAATAACGTTGGTATCTGTTAAGCGCTTACTATGTGCAGAGCACTGTTCTAAGCGCTGGGGAGGGGAATCAGGTTGTCCCACGTGGGGCTCACAGTCTTCATCCCCATTTTACAGATGAGGCACCGAGAAGTTAAGTGACTCGCCCCCAGTCACACAGCTGACAAGCGGCGGAGCTGGGATTCGAACTCATGACCCTGACTCCAAAGCCCGTGCTCTTTCCACTGAGCCACCCTGCTTCTCTGAAAGACTGCATTTATGAAAGACTTTAACTCTGTGCTAAGCACGGGAGGGGAGGCAAGATTATGAGACCGAATATAGCTCCTGCCTCGCACGGGGGGGGGAAACGCTATCCTGCATCTGCCCCAGAACTTAGTACGGTTCCTGGTGCGTAGTAAGCACTTAATAAATACCATTTTGCTTTTTTTTTTTTTAAAAAAAAAGGATGGATGTTTAGTAAAGCTCTTCTGACGCCCGGACTCCCAAACGCGGAACGTCTGTCAGGAGCGCGGTCGATTCAGCTCGGTCCGGCCAGAGACGAAACCCGGCTACCGTCCGTCGGCGGCAAGGCGCGAGCGACTCTGCCGCCTACGTATCCAACCTAGGCGCTGACCGACTTGCAAGGCCACACTGCCGCGGGGAAGGACTAAAGGGAAAGTCTACGGGCTCGGTTAAACTTAGGCCCAAAGAGAAACCGTGGCACCTTCTAAAGAAAACGGCTTCAGATACTCACCTGAAAAGTGCCCGCTTCCCGGGTTCGTATGAAATCCCATATATAGGTCAGCAAACTCGAGGGCTGTCAATAGTACCAGTGGCGTGCGTGTAGATATAGAGCACGGGGCTGGGCTTTTAGCTCGCTCGGGGCCCGGAAACCCACATCTAACCCACCTCAGAGAGCTTCCTAACTTCCGTTCATTAGCGGGGCCGACTAAGAAAACGGGGAAAAAAAAGGTCGAGTTTTGACAAAATCAGGGTTTAGCCACAAGCGCGTCTGAGAGAGAGCGGTCCGGCTTCTCTCCTTCATCCTTTTCTCCGTCCCCTTTCTCTCCGTTCCACCGTCTGCCAGAGCTCTCAGCGTCGCAGAGGTGACCGTCCGTCCGTCATTCGATCCGTGGTATTTACTGAGCGTCGACTGCGGGCCGAGCACCGTACTGAGCGTTAGGGAGAGTCCGACATAATGGAGTTGGTAGACACATTCCTGCGATAATCAGTCGATGGGAATCTGTTGGGCGCCTGCGGTGTGCAGAGCGCTGTACTACGCGCTTGGGAGAGCCCGGTACAGCGGAGTTGGCAGAGACGCTCCCGCGACCCTCCGCATCAAACAAAAACTCCTCACCGCCGGCTTTGAAGCCGTCCAGCCCCTCGTCCCCTCCTACCTCACCTCGCTCCTCTCCGGCCGCAGCCCGGCCCGCACGCTCCGCCTTCTCGCCGTACCTCCGCCTCGCCTCCTCATCCCTTCATTCGATCCTATTTATCGAGCGCTTACCGTGTCCAGAACGCTGTACCCAGCGCTTGGAAAATACAATCCGGCAAGAAGTAGAGGCAATCCTTACCCGACGATGGGTCCGCCTCCTTCCCTGACCAAGCCCATTCATTCGATCCTCGTTACTGAGCGCTTACTGTGTGCAAAGCACCGTACTACTACTAACTGAGCACTGTTCTTCCGTCTCGCCATCGACCTCTCGCCACATCCCGCCTCTGGCCTGGAACCCCCTCCCTCCTCACATCGGATGGATCATTGCCCTCCCCCGCTTGAAAGCCTTATGGAAGGCCCGCCTCCTCCAAGGAGCCTTCCCTGACTGAGCCCTCCTCCCGCCTTCCCTCCCATCCCCGCAGCGCACACGTATTTATCTGCATAAATCGGTTATTGATTCTTAGTAACGTCCGTCTCCCCCCCTGGACCGTACGCTGGTTGTGGGCAGGGAATGTGTGCCCGCCCGTTATACTGTACTCTCCCAAGTGCTTAAAGAGCCCGGGCTTGGGAGTCAGAGTTCATGGGTTCGAATCCCAGCTCCGCCACTTGCCAGCTGTGTGACGTTAGGCAAGTCATTTAACTTCTCTGTGCCTCAGTTATCTCATCTGTAAAATGGGGATTAAAACCGTGAGCCCCACGTGGGACGACCCGATCACCTTGTATCCCCCAGCGCTTAGAACAGTGCTTTGCACATAGTAAGCGCTTAACAAATACCACCATTTATTTTATTTTTAACACACGCACGGTAAGCGCTCGATCGATACGACTGACTCAATGTGACAATCAACGAACCGGGGGTATCGATCGAGCGCTTTCTGCGTGCAGAGCGCTGCACTAAGTGCTCGGGGGAGTCCGATACAGCAGAGTTGGTCGATAGGTTCCCTGCTGACACAGAACAGCGGTTGGCACACAGTAAGCGCCTGATATACGACGATCGAACATCGCGCTCCGAGAGAACGGGGCCAGCATTCGAAAGTCCGGGCATCTTTCCTCTTCAGTCATTCTCTGTCTCCCTTTCAGTCTTTCTGACGCTTTATTTCCATGGGTGAGCCAGTTACTGGGCAGGGATCGTCTCCATCTGTTGCCCAAGTGTCCGTTCCAAGCGCTCGGTACAGTGCTCTGCACCTAGGAAGCGCTCAATAAATACGATTGAACGAATATATACCATCACTAGCTGGTGGACACACAGGCCACCGCTCCTTTCTCCCAAGCAGCTCTCCCTTCAGACCTCCGAACTCACATTATTGGAGAACGGCGGCCAACTGGGTTTCCTCTGCGGCATCTAGAAATTCACAGCACTGGTCCGATCGGGACCCAACCGGGCGTTTGAAAGCGATATAACAGGCCGTATCCGGACACGCGACTCTTTTTTTTTTTTTTTTTTTTTTTTTAAGGAAAACCTGCGTGTTTAAGGAACGAGTACATCCCCGTCACTTTAAAGAACACCTACCTTGCCTGTTCTCCTGCGTCAGGTTGCTCAGGCTCCCGTCTTCGGTGAAGCCTCGCTCCAGATTGCTCAGTATCTGTAATGGTTAGAGAGCGGCGTGAGGCCCGGCCGATTCTCGAATCGGGCCCGCGTTTCGGAGACGGCGCACGCTCCGCTCCTGTCGGAAGGCGGGACCAAACCACCCTCCCCGGAGGCTCCGGGTGAGAAGATAGAGCGCCGGCCCGGGCGTCGCGAGGACTGGGGTTCGAATCCCGGCTCCTGTCTGCTACCTGTCTGCTGGGTGACCCCGGGCAAGTCACTTCCCTTCACAGGGCCTCGGTTCCCTCACCTGTAAAACGGAGATTTGGACTGGGAGCCCCATGTGGGACGGGGACCGTGCCCAACCTCATCAGCTGATTAGCTAATAATAATAACGTCGGTATTTGTTAAGCGCTCACTGTGTGCAGAGCACTGTTCTAAGCGCTGGGGCAGACAGGGTAATCGGGTTGTCCCACGTGAGGCTCACAGTCTTAATCCCCATTTTACAGATGAGGTCACTGAGGCCCAGAGAAGTGAAGCGACTCGCCCACAGTCACACGGCTGACGAGGGGCAGAGCCGCCATTCGAACCCGTGACCTCTGACTCCCAAGCCCGGGCTCTTTCCACTGAGCCGCGCCGCTTCTCGAGCTACCCCGGAGCTTAGAACTGGCCTTGACGCATAGCGATCAACAGATACCGTTAAAAAAACCCCAAATATTAAAAAAAAAACAACGCCATTCAGGGGCGCGGGGGCTGGTGAAGGTAGGAGAGGGAGGAGTCGGCGATGGTTCCTCCTGAGACAATAATAATAATAACTATGGATGGCATTTATCGAGTGCTCACTATGTGCCAGACACTGTACTAAGCACTGGGGTAGAGACGAGCAAATCGGTTTGGACGGTGAGGAGATGTGATCCCGAGAAGGCTCTGAGGGTGGGGAGAGGGGGAGTCCCGGTGTACACGGAGAGGGAAGGAGTTCCACGTTACAGGGAACAAGGCATAAAGAATGGGAAATATTTCCATTCAAGTCCAGGCTCTGTCAGTTTTTACACCTCTGGCCTCAACTGCCCCCCGTGATCCTTCGCAACGCTCGGCTTTGGTTCATGACGACGACGACGTTGGCATTTAAGCGCTCGCTACGTGCCGAGCGCCGTTGTAAGCGCTGGGGGAGATACAGGGTCATCGGGTCGTCCCGCGTGAGGCTCCCGGTCTCCATCCCCGAGTTTTACAGTTGAGGTCACCGAGGCACAGAGAAGCGAAGCGACTCGCCCACGGTCACGCAGCGTGACAAACCCCTCTCACACGACCTCGGATCCGGAAGGGACAGGCCGCCGTGCGCGAGAGCCGTCTGGGGAGAGGAGGCTTTGAGGCCGGCAGCCGGGGGGCATTCCCGGGATCGGAAAACTTCGAGGAAGCCACCGTGAGGGCACCTTCAGCTCTCTAGAGGCCAGACGACCCGTACGGACCCTGAGCCGGTGATCCCTAAATGTGGAGGCTAACTGCTCGTGGGCTTGAGGGATGTGTGCAGTTACTAGGTTATTACCCTACTTATTTGGTTAACGAGGCGTGTATCGCGCCAAGATCCTATTCATCCTGATGACGCCGTGTCGTTCTGCGTTGTTCTCTCTGGCTCTGCCGGCCGTCTCCCCCGCTTAGACCGTGAGCCCGTCTAAGCTGGGCGGGGATCGTCTCTATCTGTTGCCCAACTGTCCATTCCAAGCGCTTCGTGCTCTGCACATGGGAAGCGCTCAATAAATACCAGTGGATGAAATGGAGAATCGACCCCTGCAGGTTGTTCCTCAAGGTCGCGTCGCCCCCTCCTACCTCACCTCGCTGATCTCCGCCTCCGGCTCGGCCCGCACGCTCCGCCCCTCCTGCGCCAGCTTTCTCCCCGTGCCCCGATCTCGGCTCTCTCGCCGCCGACCCCTTTCCCACGTCCTCCTCCCGGCCTGGAACTCCCACCCCTCCCACAGACGCCAGACCACCACTCTCCTCACCTTCGAAGCGTTATTTAGCTCCCCTCTCCTCCCAGAGGCCTTCCCCGATCAATAACGGTAATAATAATGTCGGTTATTTGTTAAGCGCTTACAACGTGCAGAGCACCGTTCTAAGCGCTGGGGGAGATGCGGGGGAATCGGGTTGTCCCACGTGGGGCGCACAGCCTCGATCCCCATTTTACAGATGAGGGAACTGAGGCACAGAGGCGTCGGATCACATCACCTGCCCCCCAGATCTCAAAGCCCCAGGGCGACTCTCGCTTTCAACGGGACAGGAAGAAACGTGCATCCGACACAAACTGGATTTAAGATATCAGACGCCCGGCTAAATTTCACGAGGAGGCTCTAAACGGAAAAATCGAGAGCTCGGGATAAGTTCAGAGGTGCAAAGATGTTTCTCAGCTCGTAGAAACCCACGTCGGTTCCATCCTCAAGGCAAACTCATCTGTAAGCGGGGAATTCATCTGTGAAATGGGGATGAAATCCTTCTCCCTCCAAAGAGATTTGGGACTTGGACTTTGAGCCTCATGTGAAAGTGGACAGAGCCCGGGCTTGGGGGTCGGCGGTCAGGGGTTCGAATCCCGGCTCCGCCACTTGGCAGCTGCGTGACTGTGGGCGAGTCACTTCGCTTCTCTGGGCCTCGGTGACCTCGCCTGTAAAATGGGGATGAAGACTGTGAGCCTCTCGTGGGACGACCCGATGGCCCCGTATCTCCCCCAGCGCTTAGAACGGTGCTCGGCACACGGTAAGCGCTTAACAAATACCAACGTTATTATATTATATGGGACAGGGACTGCATCCGTGGCGTTTTCCTTGTACCCACCCCAGCGTTTAGAACAGGGCCCGACACCTAGCAAGCGCTTAACGAATACTTCAGAAGAGACAAAACCCCCTCCGTTTTCTAGGCCCCGAGATGCCTCAGTAAGATACTCGAGAACCCGGCGGAATGGGCTTGGCGCTCATTCCCCGCTGACGGGAATGTTACGATGTGGGAATGTACTGTCCCATCCCAGCCTTAGAGCGATTAAAAAGGGAGCAAGTCAGGGTGAAGCAGAAGGGAGTGGGAGAAGAGGAAAAGTAAGGCTTAGTCAGGGAAGGCCTCTTGGAGGAGGTGGGCCTTCAAATAAGGCACGGAAGGCGGGACGGTAACTGTCCCTGGGATTTGAGGAGGGAGGGCGTTCCGGGCCAGAGGGACGACGTTTCGCCCAACGGAAGCCAACGGGAACGTTCCCCCGACCTACCCGCCCCTCGATCCCAGCGTGGGCCGAAAAGAGCACCAACCTACAACCTTTCTCTCTCTTTCCTTCTCCTTCTATCAGCCCCGGGCTAGTGGGTAGGGACCGCCTCTCTCTGTGCCGAACTGCCCTTTAAAATAAAATAAAATAAATAAATGTTGGCATCTGTTAGGCGCTTACTGGGTGCCGAGCCCCGTTCTAAGCGCTGGGGTAGACACAGGGGAATCAGGTCGTCCCACGGGGGGCTCGCGGTCCTCATCCCCATTTTACAGACGAGGGAACCGAGGCACCGAGAAGTGAAGTGACTCGCCCAAAGCCACGCAGCTGACGAGTGGCCGAGCCGGGATTCGAACCCATGAACGCTGACTCCGAAGCCCGTGCTCTTTCCGCTGAGCCACGTCACGCCTTTCCAAATGCTCGGTACGGTGCTCCGCACACAGTAAGGGCTCCATGAATACGACCGAACGGATGAAGTGGCGGTTCGCCTGGGCGGTCACTTCACCGGAACCGAGGACGCATCTGTAACATCAGCCGTTACGGACGATTCGCCGGGTGAATTCCGACTCAGCGCCCGCTGAAATGACGCCACGGCGACGAGCGACCTGGCTGCTTTTCTATCGATTTTTGCCTTCAGTGTCGCGAAGGGGAGACGAGGGAATACTCGGTCCGGCAACCTCTCCAGCGGGCGGGCCTGGCTGAGGTCGCTTGGACCCGCGTCTCCCATCCCCCTGGAAGCTCCCCGAGGCTCCCTGAGTCTGTAGGAGTCTGAGGCAGCGTGGCCTAGCGGCTAGGGCCCGGGCCCGGGGGTCAGAAGGACCTGGGTTCTAATCCCAGCTCCCCGACCTCTACTCCGTGCGACCTCGGGCCAGTCACTTCGCTTCTCCGGCCTTCAGTTCCCTCACCTGTAAAACGGGGCTGAAGACCGTCAGCCCCACGTGGGAGGTGGACAACCTGATCAGCGTGGATCTACCCTAGTGCTTAGCACCGTGCCCGGCACGTAGTAAGGGCTTAACGGCACGGGCCTGGGAGTCAGAAAGTCAGGAGTTCGAATCCCGCCTTCACCCCTTGTCCGCTCTGTGACCTTGGGCGGGTCACTTTCACTTCTCTGGGCCTCAGCTTCCTCATCTGGAAAATGGAGATCGAGACTGTGAGCCCTACACGGCTGTGTCCAACACGATTCGCTGACGTCCGCCCCAGGGCTTGGCACAGTGTCTGGCACGCAGTCAGCGCTTAACCAATACCGCAATTATCATCGTCAAAAACCAAACACACCAAAGAAAACCCAGAATCTCTCCCCCGATCCCAGGGCAAATGGCAGAATCAGTTGAGCCTCGGCTGCGAGCCCGGAACGGGAGGCGGTCACGGGAGGCGGACGCAGAGGGAAGGGGCCGAGCCCGACGGCAATGACGACGACGACGACGACGATCGTCGTTTCTGTCAAATACTCCCACGCCGAGAGGTGGGCGAAGATCCACGACGATCCCTTCGGACCCGGTCTCACGGGGAGGGAGGACCGCTATTTGATCCCTATTTTACAGCTGTGGAAACTGAGGCACGGGTAGCTAACCGACTCGGCCCAGGCCGTACAACGGGATTAGCGTACCCCGACCGCCAGACCTGTGATTTTTTTCCCATTAGGACCGTGCCGCTTCTCTACTCAGTTTCAACCGACCGACGGCGTCGATCGAGCGCTCACCGTGACCTAACGGACGGTTTAACGGATACCGTGATCATCGTTACTGCCGTGGCTCCCCCAGACGCTCAGCGCAGCGCCGTGCACACGGTGAGCGCTCAATCGCTACCACCGACGGACTGAGGCGTCCGTGAACTGGCGCCTACGTTGAAAGGATGCATTTACGCGACCGGAGGGAAGGACCCGGGTGAAACAGACACCCCGACCCGGTGGAAAACGTGACGGACAAAGCTTCTACCTGATTGCAGATCGTTTTCATCCGGTGCAGCCGATCCAGCGACTCCTGAGGATTTCCCAGATACTGTTGAAGTTCGGCATGCAAGATCCTCATTGAAAAGGGAACCATGGAGCCTGTGATCAAAACCAAAGTCCGGTCGGTTCGCTCACGACCGTTAAGAGGAGGCCACCTCCTTCCCCGCGATCAGGCGCCTGACGACGATGGGATCTGTTAGGCGCTTACTCTGCCGCCGAGCACCGTTCTCGGGCGGGTATCAGAGAGACAAGGATGCGTTCTTACCCAAGATCCCGTGAACGTCTCGAGGGGGTCGCCAATCGTGGCAAAAAAACAGCGCGGCGTATCATCGCGTCGCGGGTCTAGGCGACCGTCCACCGATCGGCCGATCGGCGGTCTCTATCGAGCGCTCACTGAGTGCCGGGCACGGCGCTAAGCGCTGGGAGAGCGGGATATAACAGGCGGTAGACGAAGTGAGCCCGTCTCCCGCCAGGTTCCAAGTTTCCGCAGGGCGGGGATCGTGTCGCCTTATCCTACCGCACCCCCCCAGGCGCTCGGGACAGGGCTCCGCTCACGGTGGCCACTCGACAAATAGTATCGATCGCTTCCCTTCGGGCCTCCAGATACAGATATCTAACGTGGTGCAACGGCAAAAGCCGACGTCCCGCGGGCAGCCAGAGACTCCGGAAACCAAGATGCCCCGCCCCCCCCCCCCCCAGACTCTAAGCTCGGTGTGGGCAGGGATCGTCTCTCTGGATCGCCGAACTGTACTTTCCAAGCGCTTAGCACAGCGCTCCGCAGCGGAAAGCGCTCAGTAAACAGGACTGACTGAATGAAGATGGGAGGATCCGAAGCAATTTTCGGCACGAAGCACTCCAGAGGCCCGACCCGAATTCTCACTGTTTCAAAAACACGGTGGAGCTTAAATGGTCTCCCGAGCCACACGCGGGGGGCAGCGGGATTAAGAAAACAGGGATCGTACCGTTTACCGGGTGCAGAACACGGCACTGGGCGCTCGGGAGAGCACGATACAGAAGAGTCGGCGGACGCCCCCCCCCCGCCCCCGCCCACGACGAGCTTACGGTCTAGAGGACGAGCTCACCCGTCTGTACGAGTCGAACGCTACGGCCGCGACGGCGGGCAGGCAAAAAATTATTGGCAGAAAATGCAAAATGAGAAAGTTTCTCCCTAGGGAACGTAAACCTAACGAGACCAGAGAGAGGCTGCCGAAGATGGAACAGTGCTCTGCACACAGTAAGCGCTTAATACCAACATTATTATTATTATTATTATGGAATGTCTACTGACCAGACGCCCCCCCCCCCCCCCACCCAACATCTCTTCACAATCAATCAAACCATCGGTATTTACTGAGCGCTTACAGCGTGACAAGCACTACGCCGGGTGCTTGGGAGAGGACAGTGCAGTTCGGTTCCCTGCCCACGAGGACCTTCCCGTCTAGAGGGCGAGACGCACGTAAATCACTTAATGATGATAACAATTTCGGTATCCGTTAAGCGCTTACTATGTGCCGAGCGCCGGGGGAGACGGAAGGTCATCGGGTCGTCCCACGTGGGGCTCACGGTCTTCATCCCCATTTTCCAGATGAGGTCGCTGAGGCCCAGAGAAGCAGAGTGACTTGCCCCAAGTCACCCAGCTGATAAGCGGCGGAGCCGGCATCAGAACCCATGACCCGTGACTCCCGAGCCCGGGCGCTTTCCGTTTAGAGAGGGGGGGAGGCGGGAGAGTAGAAGGACAGGAGCCGTGGGGCCGGGAGCGATCAATAAAGGGAGCAAATCGGGGCGACGCAGAAGGGAGAGGGAGATGAGGAAAAGCGGGGTGTAAGCAGGGAAGGCCTCTCGGAGGAGAGGGGCCTTCAATAAGGCTTTGAATGGAGGGGAGTCGTCTGTCGGATTTAAAGGCGGTATCTGTTAGGCGCTTAATCTGCGCCGAGCACTGTTCTGAGAGCTGGGGTAGATACAGGGTAATCGGGTCGTCCTCCGTGGGGCTCACATTTTTTAATCCCCACTTTTACAGATGAGGTCACCGAGGCCCAGAGAAGTGAAGTGACTTGCCCAAGGTCCCGCAGCGGACAAGTGGCGGAGCCGGGATCAGAACCCACGACCTCCGACTCCCCAGCCCGACCCCTTTCCACTAAACCACGATTTGAGGAGGGAGGGCCTCCCAGGCCAGAGGCGGGACGTGTCGTGTCGGATTATACTCTCCCAGACGCTTATTCCGGCGCTCTGCACGCAGTAAGCGCTCGGTACGTACCACCGACTGCCTGCTTGGCTGGCTCTGCCCCGGTGCCGGGAAAGAGGCTGGTGGCTGCTCACAGGGGGTCGAAGCTCCTCTTGACCAGCACCGCATCTCAGGGTCAAATGTGTGTGTGTGTGTGGGGGGGGGGGGGGTGCTGGGTTCTAATCCCGCCCACCGGGTGCTCGGCTACTGGATTTTCTTGGGGGTGAGGGGGACTGCGGCAGGCGCGCACCGGCGCGAGTGAAAAACCGGCGAGAAGAAACATCTTCCGGTACCCTCCCGCCCGAGGCTCAGCGCGCGGCCTCGCCCCGCCAAAAATCTAGGTCGGTATAAATACCGGAGGAGCCGTCTTATTAATTATCGAAAAAAGCCAACTGAAAACAGAGCGGCAAAACGTCTCTCTCTGTCCCCCGCGGTACCGTAAATCCAAATAACCGCCACGGAAGAAGAGGGGAAGGGGGAGAGATGAGAAGCGCGGCCGCAAGGAGCCTCTGCGGAGCATCTGAGTCCCGGGAAGCGAAACCGCGGACGACGGTGGGAGAGAGAGAACTCTCCAGGCTGAGATTCGAATCTAAGGGGCCGACGGCTTTCCGCCGATGGCGGGTTTGGATCGCTAAGTCTGTCGGCCGTGGGACCGTGGGCGAGTCGCTTCACTTCTCCGGGCCTCGGTTCCCGCATCTGTAGAACGGGGATGAAGACCGTGAGCCCCCAGTGGGACGACCCGACGACCCCGCATCTCCCCCAGCGCTCAGAACGGTGCTCGGCGCGTAGTAGGCGCTTAACAGATACCAACATCATCATTATTATCGTCACTCGAAGGCCTAGCGGGTGGATCCCGGGCGTGGGAGTCAGAAGGTCACGGATTCCGATCCCGGCTCCGCCTCTCGCCGCCGGGTGACCTCGTGCAAGCCGCGTCACTTCTCTGGGCCTCGGCCCCCTCATCTGTAAAACGGGGATGGAGACGGGGAGCCCCGCGTGGGAGCGGGACTGCGTCCAACCCCACCCGCTCGTACCGACCCCGGCGCTTAGTGCGGCGCCTGGCACGGGGTAAGCGCTTAACAAGCGATCGTCATTTAAGAACCGTGACCCCTCGACAGAAGATCTAACGCTTCCGCGGCGAGCGCCCTGACTCTCACGGCCGAGACGGATCCCGTCCACCCGGGAGCCCCGTTACGGGTCGGGGTCTCACGTGAATGAACTGTATCTTCCCCGGCACTCGGCACGGGGCTCGGGACACGGGAAGAGCTCAACGAGCCCAATCTTCATCGCCGAGATTCCTGCGGGTCGGCGACCGTAGCTACTCGGGACGCTGAAAGAATTCCCGAGGGATCCGAAGTGGCGCTTCCCTCTTGCTCCAGCTCATTCCGTTGCGACATTCCCAGGGCCCGGTCTCAAGCTCATGGCGCGTACTCGCAGTCGCTCCACTCCTGCTGCTGCCTCCAAATGCAGGAGTTCCCCTGCTTTCTCTCATGTTTTCCAATCCCGTCCCCCACCCTTTTCAAGGTCAGTGGTATTTCTTGAGCGCTCACTGCGTGCAGAGCACTGTAATAATAATGATGTTGGTATCCGTTAAGCGCCTACTATGGGCCGAGCAACCGTTCTAAGCGCCGGGGTGGATACGGGGGAATCGGGTCGTCCCACGGGAGGCTCCCGGTTAATCCCCATTTTCCAGATGAGGGAACTGAGGCTCAGAGAAGCCAAGTGACCCGCCCACGGTCCCACAGCCGACAAGCGGCAGAGCCGGGAGTCGAACCCACCACCTCTGACCCCCGAAGCCCGGGCTCTTTCCACCGAGCCACGCTGCTTCCGCACTAAGCGCTTGGGAAAGTACGATCTAACGATATACAGATCCATTCCCGGCCCAGAGTGGGCTTGCAGTCTACGGGGGGGGGGGGGGAGGACAGTCATTAATATCTACGTGCCGGACGCTACGGTGAGCGCTGGGGTCGACGCGAGATACTCGGGTCGGACGCGGTCCCCCGTCCCGCCGTCTCAATCCTCGTTTTCCAGACGAGGGAACCGAGGCGGGGAGAGGCGAAGCGACTAGCCCGGGGTCGCACAGCAGCGGACAAGTGGGATCGGAACCCGGGTCCCTCTGACTCCCAGGCCCGGGCCTTACCCGTCGGGCACGAGCGTTCATTCACTCAACGGTATTTATCGGGCGCTTACTATGGGCAGAGAGAGCACCGTACCGAGCGCTTGGAACGGACAAATCGGTAACAGAGAGAGACGGTCCCTGCCCCTCGACGGGCCCCGACTCGCTCCCTGCCGCCCCGCGGCACTCGTGCACACATGTACGTAGCTCCGATTCTCTTTATATTAATGCCTCTGCCTACTTGTTCTGATGTATTTATACATCTCTAGTTCTATTTATTTATATTCCCGCTATCGATGCCCGTCGACTTGTTTTGACATCTGTTTCCCCGCTTCTAGACTGCGAGCCCGGTGCGGGCAGGGATTCTCCCCCCCCCCGTTGCCGAACCGTACCTTCCGAGCGCTTAGTACAGCGCTCTGCACGCGGTGAGCGCTCGATAAAGACGACCGCACGAATGAACGACCGGGACCGTACCCGACCCTACTTGCTCTTAATACAGTCCCTGGCACATAGTAAGCTCTGAAAATACCACAATTATTATTATTCCGTGTCCCCCTCTAGACCGTAAACCCATCGTGGGCAGGGAACGTGTCTCCCGGACTCACCCGAGCGCTCAGTGTAGCGTCCTGCACACCGTAAGTGCTCGATGAATAGCAGTGATGGATTGATGTGCGGGGAGCTCGTCCCTTCGCGATTCCGGGAAGCAGCGTGGCTCGGTGGAAAGAGCACGGGCTTCGGAGTCAGGGCTCACGAGTTCGAATCCCAGCTCTGCCGCCTGTCGGCTGGGTGACTGCGAGCGAGTCACTTCACTTCTCTGGGCCTCAGTTCCCTCGTCTGTAAAATGGGGACTAACTGTGAGCCTCCCGTGGGACAACCTGATTCCCCCGTGTCTACCCCAGCGCTCAGAACAGTGCTCGGCACATAGTGAGCGCTTAACAAATACCAACATCATTATCATCATCATCGTTATTATTCTGCACTTTCCATGCATCCGGTACAGTTCAGGGCACCAGGCGGATGCCCGATCGTCGCTGCTTCTGTCACGACTACCATCACGTCTCTCCTGCCGGTCCTCCGCTCGCCCCGCGGTGCTCGGCATAGCGCTCTGCACACAGCGAGCGCTCCATAAATATCCCCCGACGACCGACCGACCGCGCCGCCGCCGGGACGGTTGGGATGATGACCCGGTGATGCCCCCCGCCCCCCGAGGGGGCGGGCGGGCCGAGCGGTCGGCCCCGGACCTTGACTGGCTCCCCTCAACCCTTCCGGCCGTGAGGCGTCATCCCCGACCTCTGATTTTACAATAACGATATGAGTTGAGCGCTCGCTACGTGCCAAGCACCGCCGTAAACGCCGGGGCAGATACGAGGTCACGGGGCCGTCCCGCGTGGGGCCCACAGCCTCGATCCCCGTCTCGGGGACGAGGAGGAAGCCGAGGCACAGAGAAGCGCAACGAGTGGCCCCGCGCCCCACAGCCGACGAGGGGCGGAGCCGGGATCAGAACCCCCGACCCCCGACTCCCGAGCCCGGCCTCTTTCCGTCGATCCGCTCCCCGGATCCCAACCGGGGAAGGGGCGTTCCTCCCCTAACACCCGACCGGCCGTCCTCGCTGCTTCCGGCGGGAGAGCGGGGGTGGAAACGGAAAGCGAGCGGCCGAGAGGGCTCCACCGCGACGGTCGGTCGGGGCCAGGGCGCGGACGCGCGGCGTACTTTTCCAGTCGGACGGGAGCACGGAAGCCGGGGAAGTGCGGAACCGGAGAGGGGAGGCGCCACCGGACAGGACCTTCCCCTCTCCCGGCGGCAGAACGTCAAAGAAACCGACATACTCCCATCGCGCCATTCATCACCTTTCTTCTCCTGCTTCGTCTCGGGGGCCGAGAGTACGCACGGCATTGAAACGAAAGGTACTGAGGCTTATTCGTAAACGTCATCTATTTGTCCTTACGGCTCTACTCTCCTTTCGAAGCGCATCTTAACAGCTCGCTCCGCTTACGTATCGTGCGGGAAAATGAAACGGATGAATCAAAATCTAACATTCACCCCTGCTGTCCCCCAGAATGGGAAGAAAAATCAGTAAACGTCGGGCGCGGTATCGCGGATGGACGTCAGTGCGCTTTCGCTCAACTATACGTGTGATCTACGTCTGTTTCAGAATTTAGATTAGCCGCTTAACGATGCCTGGATGCTATCTTCTCCTCATCCCCATGCCGACGCGATTCAGCTTCCAGGAAAATCAGAGGAGTCCTTTCGGATCAGCCCAGATTCAGGGAGAGGATACCAGTTCCCCTCTAGACTGTAAAATCACGACGGGCGGGGACCGTGTCTGCCAACTCTCTTGAATCGCAGAACGACAACAATAAGGGCATCTGTCGCTTAGACCGTGAGCCCGTCAAAGGGCAGGGACTCCCTCTGTTACCCATCTGTCCATTCCAAGCGCTCAGTACAGTGCTCGGCACGGAGTAAGCGCTCAATAAATACCACCGAATGAATCTGTCCCGCGCTAACCACGTGCCCAAGCACCGTTGGAAGCGCCGGGGTGGGGAGGATCCCAGGTAACGAGGTCGACCCACGCGGGGCTCACGGTCTCGGCTGAGGGAACCGAGGCCCGGAGAAGTGAAGCGACCGGCCCGGGGTCGGGACTGGAACCCACGTCCCAAGCCCGGGCTCTCGCCGCGGGGCCAGGCTGCTTCCCCGTCCCCCATCGAACTCCCAGCCTAAGTAGAAGGGAGCAGCAGCAGCGTGGCTCAGTGGAAAGAGCACGGGCTTTGGAGTCAGGGCTTACGAGTTCGAATCCCAGCTCTGCCACTTGTCGGCTGTGTGACTGTGGGCGAGTCACTTAACTTCTCCGTGCCTCAGTTCCCTCATCTGTAAAATGGGGATTAAGACTGTGAGCCCCACGTGGGACGACCTGATTCCCCTATGTCTACCCCGGCGCTTAGAACAGTGCTCGGCACATAGTAAGCGCTTAACAAATACCAACATTTATTTTTAAATACGCCGCTCTGCGCTCGGGAGGGACTCGATAAATACCACTGATGCAGATTAGGACCATGGTCTCCTGGGCTCCCGGGCTCTCGCCCCTGAGCCGCGCTGCTGCCGCTCCCTTCTACTTAGGCTGGGAGTTCGATGGGGGACGGGGACCGTCTCTGGCCCGATTTATCTTCCCCAGCGCTTAGAACGGCGCTTGATACCCAGGAGGCACCCGAGGAACGTCACAGAACGAGGAGCCCCGAAACAGAGGAGACACACATTCGTGAGAGCTAGAGGAGAGCGGGTGGGTTTCATGATAACGTTGGTGTTGGGTTACGCGCTTACTGTGTGCCGAGCACCGTCCTAAGCGCCGGGGGAGATACGGGGTCATCGGGCCGTCCCACGTGAGGCTCGCGGTTAATGCCCATTTTACGGATGGGGGAACCGAGGCACGGAGAAGTGAAGCGACTCGCCCACGGTCACCCAGCTGACAAGGGGCAGGGCCGGGATTCGAACTCACGACCTCTGACCCCCCCCCCCACCCCCCCCCAAGCCCGGGCTCTTTCCGCCGAGCCGCGCTGCTTCTCCGTGACTGAGGGTGCCGGGAAATGACCCGGAAAAGGCTCCGAGAAGGGATTCTTAGGAGATATTTGGACAGAGGAGCGCTGGCGTCCGCCCCATGTTCCTTCATTCAATCGTATCTGTTGAGCGCTTGCTCCGTGCAGAGCCCCGTACTAAGCGCTTGGAACGGACAATTCGGCAACGGACAGAGAGCATCCCCGCCCCGTGACGGGCTCGCGGTCTGATCGGGGACGGAGGGAGTCGAGAAGCAGCCTGGCCTTGGGAGTCCGAGGTCGTGGGTTCCAATCCCGACTCCGCCGCTCGTCGGCTGGGTGACTCTGGGAAAATCACTTCACTCCTCGGTGCCTCGGTTCCCTCGTCTGTAAAATGGGGACGAAGGCCGGGAGCCCCACGTGGGACAACCCGATCACCCTGCGTCCCGGCGCTCGGAACGGTGCCTGGCGGCACGTCAAGCGCCTGACAAACGCCACCCTCATCATCATATCACCATTCCAAGCCGGGGGACAAAATGTGAGCGAGGGGATGGGGACGGGAGAGTCGAGAGGGAGAAGAAATTGGAAAGCACGAAAGCAGTGGCTTGGGGGAGGGGGGGTGGGGGGGGGGGGAGAGAGCGGACCGGAAAGAAGGTCCGTGGGACGAGGAGAGGCTCCGGAAGCCAGCGGAGGGGTCCGAGGAGAGGAGAGGCGCCGGCCTGGCCACGGCTCAGGAGGACGACCCGCGCGGGGCGCGGAGAGGCCGGACGCCGACGCGACGAACGGGTGAGCTCGTGGCGGGCAGGGGCATCCCTCCCGACCGCCGTACGGTGCTGTCCCAGGCGCTCAGTACAGCGCTCCGCACGCCGTAGGCGCTGAACAGATACGGCCGACCGAACGAATAAACGTGCACATCCCCCCCGCCGGACGCAGTCGAGGCGCTAATCGGGGATAGGGGCCGTGAGCCCTACGTGGGGCGACCCGACGACCTCGTATCTACCGCGGCGCTTAGAACCGCGCCTGGCACCTAGTAGGCGCTTGACAAACACCGGCATCGTCGTCATTAATCAGCCGTCTCCCGCGAGGCCGAGTAACCGCACGACCGGAGCGGCGGGTCGCCTCCTCCGGCAAACGAGCGGAAGCTCGACTTCTCTGTCCCCCTTCCACCTTCCCCCCGCGACGGGATCCGGTCGCGGGGGACTCGCCGGGGTGGAGCGCTCCGGGGAAGACCACTTCAATTCTCCCGCATTCGGGGCGGAGGGAACCGGGCCCGGCGGGCCCCAGGGAGTCGCGGAAACGGAAGCGAGGAGAGGCCGCCTCACCTCTGCGGCCCGGATACACGTGAGGATAGTATTCGTAGTACAGGTCCGGTTGGTCCAGGTTCCCGAACGGTTCGAATTCCACCTCTGCGTTTTGGAAAAGGCCCAGCTTCACCAGGAGCGCCAACCGCACGAACCAGAGCTGAAAAAGCCACGGGAGACGTCGGCGGCCGACCCGGCGAGTCCCGTTTCCCGTCGCTCCGGGACGGGGGGACCGAATTCTTAAACCGATCCGGGGGGGGGGGGGAGAAGAAAATCGACTTGGGTGGCGGTGGGGCGGGTGGACGGTCACTTTGGGAAGGGCCCTTCCGCGACCGGAAGAGAGCGGCGGAAAAGAGGGTTCCACCTTTCTCAACTCGTGCGGGAGGCGGGCCTCGTGGCAAGAGGCCGGGGCCTGGGGGGGGGGCGGGGGGCGGCGCAGGACGTGGGTTCTAATCCCGGCCCCGCCGCCTGTCTGCCGTGGGACCTCGGGCAAGTCGCTTCACTTCTCCGGGCCTCGGTTACTTCGGCGGTAAAAACGGGGATTTAAGAGCGCGAAGCCATGTGGGACAGGGACCGCGTGGCTCAGCGGAAAGAGCCCCGGCTTGGGGGTCAGAGGTGATGGGTTCTAATCCCGGCTCCGCCGCTCGGCGGCTGCGTGACTTGGGCGAGTCGCTTCGCTGGGCCTCGGCTCCCTCATCCGTAAAATGGGGATGAAGACCGTGAGCCCCACCTGAAGATCGGCTCGTATCCACCCCCCCCCCGGCGCTTAGAACGGTGTTCGGCCCATAGTAAGCGCCTCACGGATAGCATCCTTATCACCTGAGGATCTCGTATCTTCCCCAGGGCTGGGCGCGAAGCCCGGCACCTCGTAAGCCGTTAATAGATAATACCGTAGAGAAGGGGCCTTAGGGGAACTTTCCGGTGGAAGGGCACCCTGGGTTTTAAAACTGATATGAACCTCAGCAGAATTTCCCTGCTAGCTACGTTTCACTGTGTTTCACTGTGTCAAGATTGGCTCGGAGGTTTACCTTTTATTTTATCACTGCTGTGTAGAGTCATCACTGCTCAAGTCATCATTTTTTAGGGGCACCCGTTAAGCGCTTACTTTGCGCCGGGCACCGTGCCGAGCGCTGGGGTAGAAGCAAGATAGGTTGGACCCGGTTCACGTCCCACGCGGGGCTCAGAGTCTTAGTCCCCATTCGACGGATGAGGTCACTGAGGCCCAGAAAAATCGAGCGACTTGGCCAAGGTCACACGGCCGACGAGTGGTGGAGCTGGGGACGACGATGACGACGATTCATTCGGTTGTATTTATTGAGCGCTTACTGCGTACAGCGCTCTGCACGCAGTAAGCGCTCAGTAAACACAAGTGAGCCGAATACCACCGGCGGGGCCGGGAAGAATAGTAATTCATTCATCCGATCGTATTTATTGAGCGCCTACTGCGGGCAGAGCGCCGTACTGAGCGCTTGGGCAGTACGATCCGTCAACAGAGAGGGACAGTCCCCACCGAAAAACGGGCTCACAGTCTAGAATGATGATGATTATGGTATCCGTTAAAGCATTCATCCATTCAGTAGTATTTACGGAGCGCTTACTATGCGCAGAGCACTGTCCCAAGCGCTTGGAATGGACTGGTCGGCGACAGATTAGAGACGGTCCCCGCCCTCTGACGGGCTCACGGTTTGATCGGGGGAGACGGACGGGCGAGAACAACGGCGACAGAGTCGAGGGGAAGAGCACCTCGTAGGCATTTACGATGGCGCCGGGCGTTAATAACGTCGGTAGCCGGTAAGCGCTTACTACGTGCAGAGCACCGTTCTAAGCGCTGGGGGAGACGCGGGGGAATCAGGTCGTCCCACGGGGGGCTCACGGTCTTCATCCCCCTTTTCCAGATGAGGTCACTGAGGCACAGAGAAGTGACTCGCCCACCGTCACCCAGCTGGCAGGCGGCGGAGCTGGGATTCGAACTCATGACCCCCGACTCCAAAGCCCGTGCTCTTTCCACCGAGCCACGCCGCCCCTCTATTCTTCTTGCTCTCAGAGCAAGCCGTTGTCCTAAGCACCGGGGTAGAGACAAGATAATCGCGTGGAACCCACGTCCCCGGTCCCACACGAGGCTCCCCGTCTCCATCCCCATTTTCTGGATGAGGGAACGGAGGCCCAGAGAAGTCAAGCGACTTGCCCAAGGTCACGCAGCAGAGACGTGGCAGAGCTGGGATTAGAACTCACGCCCTTCCGACTCCCAGGCCCGTGTTCCAGCCACCGGGCCACGCCGCCGGTTACAGAGTTTACGTCGTGTGAGAGGTTAATAGGGTCCATCGCATCTCATCGGATAGGTGTGGAAAATAGGCCCGTTCTCCCGTCGGAGAGCGTTCTTGAAAAACGAGTTCAATGAGC